>NC_056056.1:57307231-57608214 GCF_016772045.2 Ovis aries
AGATGGGCTGGCCACAGGAGGCTGGTAAGATAGCCAGAGAGTGAGGAGGACTGATCAGTGCCCTCCAGAGGACCCCTAAACTCCACCCACTCTTGTTGAGAAACTCTTGGAATCAGGGAGGTGAAGGGGGACTGTTGTGCTTACACATAGAACCGACTCCTGGGACATCCCTGGCGATCCAGCGGTCAGGAATCTGCACTTCCACTGTCGGGGGCACAGATTCAGTCCTCGGTGGGGGAACTTAGGTCCCACAAGCATCACGGCACAACCAAAAAAAGAAGAAAAATTCCACACTCTTGCTCCCCAGGCAGTACACTTTTGCACCCCAAAAGGATCCAGGGACAAGAAGAAGCAGCAGCTTTCACATGCATGAATGTGAAGTTGCTTCAGTCGTGTCTGACTCTTTGAGACCCTATTGACTGTAGCCTGCCAAGCTCCTCTGTCCACGGGATTCTCCAGGAAAGAATACTGGAGTGGGTTGGCATGCTTTCCTTCCGGGAATCTTCCAGACACAGGGATCGAACCTGCACCTCTTACATCTCCTGCATTGGCAGGTGCGTTCTTTATTATTAGTGCCACCTGGGAAGCCCTTGTGCGGCTCTCACCAATGCATTAAATCCCAAACAGTGGAGCTGGGTCCTGGGAAAAACACCATAGTCAGGAGTCCCTCTGTGAATCTCCTGTCATAATTAACTTGAGATGAATCATTAATAGAGCAAGGGCAAGGTGGAAGGCCACATTTGTAGCAACTGCTGCTGTAGGTAGACGGTCATTTTTAAAGCATGGATGTTGGAGTTCAAAGAGAAACCAGCTCCAAAGTCTCCACATCCACTTGGGAGATGCCATCAACTCTAGGAAGTCTTCCAGTAAGGAGACCTTGGGCAGGTGGGGTGAGCCTCTGCAGCCCAGAGCTGTGTGTACTGTTCTTGATCACATGGGCCATTCATGGCCTGGGAAGCTAGGAGCTGGGGCAGCTGGGTGACCGGGAAGTGGAGGAGACCCAGGCTGCCAGCTCCTCCTTGCCACCCTCCCCCTGAGAGCGAGAGTCAAGGCCAGGAATCTCCTGGGAGCCTCCTGCCTAATTCCCAGGGCCTGGCAGCCAGCTCGGCTGCTGACGCAAGGCGAGGGGTGGGTGAACTCAGCCTGTCCCTGGCACACAGAGCTTCCTGTGCCCCACCCACCCTGGAAAACACACCCATTCACTTCCCTCTGCTCTGGCCTTCCTAGGTCTCCAGCTCCTTTTCTCCGCAAGCAGAGGATCTGGGAGCAGACCCTACCTGAGGCTAGGGTAGCATTTCTGACTCAATCCTGCTCCTCTCCATGGGTGGCCTGTGAATGGGCCTGGGACCTGGACCTGCACAGGCCCTCAGGTTCTGTCCCTGCCAGCAGCCCACTTCTTTAGGAAGAAGTCTCCAGCTCTTCCTATGCCTTTAGAAGGGTGGATTTTCCTCTTCTTGCCTTCACCTCTCACTTTCAGAGCCTAGGCCCACGGGAAGAATGCTGGGGGAGCCCACCTGGAAGGGCCCACCCGCCCTTTTAGGCACCCTAAAGGCATCATCAGCTCAGGATGAAGATTCATTAAGCATCCGTTTAGGACAAGCATCCATTTACGACATGCATCCCCATAAGCCAGTAACAGTTACCTAATATGCAATAACATAACACAGATGACACGTATGTCTCATTTTACAAAGTGCTTTCAGGATGAATTAGCGCCTCAAGGGATCCTGGTGACAATGCTGTGACGTAAGGAGGCCCTCAATGAAGAAGTCGAGGCCTAGAAAATTATGTGGCAGAACCAGGAGTCCCACCCACAGGGTGTTGCCACATCCTCATGCTGCCTTTATCCTGTCTCCCAGGCATACACCCGAACAGGAAGCAGGCTTACTGGAGACCCAGTTTATTTTTTTAGTATTTATTTATTTGGCTCTGCCAGGTCTTAGTTGTGGCATGCAGAATCTTTAGTTGCAGCATGTGAACTCTTTTTTAAAAATTTATGTATTTGACTGCACCAGGTCTGCACAAGTTGCAGCATGCAAATTCTTAGTTGTGAGACACGGGATCTTAGTTCCCTGACCGGGGATTGAACCTTGGCTCCCCCTGCATTGGGAACGCTGAGTCTTAGCCACTGGACCATCAGGGAAGTCCCTGGAGGCCCAGTTTAGACAGAGGGAGGGACTTGTTTCAGGAGAAGGAGGAGCAGGTGGAAGAGGCAGGGAGAACAGGACTTGGGGGATCTGGGGTAGAGGCACAATGGGAAGACCTGGAGACCTCCTGGGGAGCCCTGAGATCTGGGGGAAGGGGGCACGGGGGGTGCAGCTCCTGTACCTCAGCTGCTCATTCCAACCGAGGCTCAATGGCCATGCTGACCAAGGGCTGGCACCTGCTGGGCAGGGGCAGATGGAATGAGCCCTCCAGGTTTGGCCCAGGAGCAGTGGCAGTGGCCACCTCCAGCTTCCCCGTTGATGCCAGGGTTGAATGAAGCTGTCTGCGTCACCTGCCCCATTCTACCTTGGCCTGCCCTCTCCTCAGCCGTGCCTGACTTCCCTGGGTGGCCACACGCCCACCTTCATGACCTCCCCACCTTCCCAGCGGCTCTCGTCACTGACACAACTTTTGAGGCTGATGCACTCAGACTGCTCGGGCTGGTGGGTGGTGAGCACACAGTGCCCTGTGCGGGAGGGTACAGCCTGTGCCAACTGCCCCACTCCCCAACTTGGCCCTCGGGCCTGGCAGGAAGATCTGTGATGGACCCGGAGGGGAAAAGGAAGGCAGGTGTGTTCTCATTGGCAGCCCTCAGTGATGAGACAGCCAGCTCCAGGGGCCACCTGAAGCCTAGCCTGCAGGACCCTCTGAACCCTTCATCTACCCTCCTATCCCTTCACCTACCCCCTTGTGGTCAGAGGAGGGCGATCTAAAGGAGAAAACCCCACGAAAGCCAGTTCCTGGCTCTGCCCCACCTTGAACTGGTTCCTGGAACCACTACAATTGCTTTCAAGTTTGAAGTATATTTATTTTTTATTAGATATTATGATCACATGATAGTACATGAAAACAACATAAAAGGATATAATCCAGAGAAAAACAAGCCTCCCTCCCCCACCCCTTTTGCTCAGCTGCCTTGTTCTCCCCAGAGGAAGGCAGTGCTACCAGTTCCTTGTGTATCTTTCCAGAGATAGGCTGCATCACCCATTGGAGTTTTGATTATCAGGGCTCACCTAACAAGGTCACATCCTGCTGAACTTTTCTGCTTGGGAGGAGGAAGGATCAACTGCCCTGCTTTTTTAAAAAATTATTCTTAATTTTTATTGGAGTGTAGTTGACTTATAATTTGTTAGTTTCAGGTGTACAGCAAAATGAATGTGATACGTATACATATGTGCGTACATGCTAAGTTGCTTCAGTCTTGTCCAACTCTCTGAGACCCCATGGACTGTAGCCCTCCAGGCTCGTCTATCCATGGGATTTTCCAGGCAAGAATACTGTAGTGGCTTGCCATTGCCTATTCCAGGGGATTTTCCCAACCCAGGGATCGAACCCTGCATTGGCAGGCGGGTCCTTTACCACTAGAACTACCAGGGAAGCCCACATATATTATATCCACTTTTTTTTTTTAGGTTCTATTCCCATATAGGTCAATACAGAGAACTGTCAACTTCCCATCTTTGAACAGTCCTCAGAACAGACAGCAGGTGACCAGAGAGAAACTCCCACAGAAGCCCAGGTTCCAACTGTGTCTCCCCTTCCTCACTCTCCGCCTGTGCTGTGTGGATGCTCAAGGCCGAGGTGAGGAAGGGCAGATGGCCTTGATCTCATTCCTTAGAGAGGAAAGCTGAGGAGCCTGGAGGCTAAGAAGACTCAAAATTGTCCGGTAAAGCTGGGATACCCCAGTGTTCCTCTATCATCACCCCACCTCCTTAATATCTTCCCTTTGTCTTCCAAACAACCTTGAGTTCCTATCTCATTGGCACAACTAGACTATGGACGTCTTCAGGGCAGGGGCAAGGACTCTTCCTCTGCCCCTTCCAAGATGAACTCTGAGCTGGACCCTGTGAGGCCCCTCTGCAGCAGCCGATGACATTGCCTGAAGCAAGTGAGAGAGGCAGAGGGTGTGCTGTTCTTGCAGGGTCACTCCAAGGCCCTGTAGCCTGCACCTGGACACACCCACATCCCTACCCACCACACTCCCTGACCCACAGGCCCCGCACCTCATGGGTGTTCTTCTTACGCAGTTGTCTCAGTTAATGCCACTGCTCTGAAAGCCAAGGCCATGGACTGGCTCCCCGGGGATGGAATCATCCTGAGAAGGAACGCTGTGTTCTGTGAACTGTAGAGAGTGTTGCAAATTACAACTGCAAGGCAGAAAGAGTCTGTTCTTCCATGAAACGGGGTGCACAGGGGTGTCTTCCGGCTGGAGACAGGTGACTTTTTCCGTCATCATCTCTCCCCTTTCCTCCCCACCCCACCCCTGTGATCCTCAGGCTTTCTCTGGGATTAGCCCAGGTCCATCCTCCCACCTTTTACGTAAAAGTTCAGTTAGGTAAAGCAGGATGTCTCTCTCTCAAAAGGTCACAGAAAGACTCCTTTGGTGGTCCAGTGGTTTATACCCTACGCTTTCACTGCAAGGGGTGAGAGTTTTATCCCTGGTCGGGGAACTAAGATCCCACATGCCTCATGGCGTAGCCAAAAAAAAAATTTTTTTTAAATAAAGAAATAAAGGTCACAGAGTGCCCAGAGGGATTCTGTGCTCAGAAAGCAGGATAATAAGAAGGGCCAGTGGCTTCTGAAGGTATGAGTTGTGCCTATTTAGTGACACAGCAGGAACAAGGGGAGACATTATTTTAGAGAACAGATAGTATCTCCTGTGGCTATTGTATGAACTCAGGCTCAGCACTAGGGTGGGTGTGAGGATGTCTGTGGGGTGAAGGACTCTGGGGACAGGGTGGTGGCAGAGGCCCATGGACCAGAGGGCTTGCTGATTTGAGAGGACTGGAAGGCCTTGCTGCCAGAGGGAGAAAAACAGATGGAGGGAGGGCAGGTTAGAATGGGAATCAGAGAGGGAATTCCTGCTCGGTGAGATGGGTGAGGAAATGGGACTCCAGGGTCTGGCAGGTCAGGGGTCATAGAGAGGGAATCTTGGTGGCTCAGATGGTAAAGAATCTGCCTGCAATTCAGGAGACTTAGGTTTGATCCCTGGGTTGGGAAGATCCCCTGGAGAAGGAAATAGCAATTCACTCCAGTATTCTTGCCTGGAGAATTCCATGGACAGAAGAGCCTGGCGGACTGCAGTCCATGGGGTTGCAAAGAGTCAGACATGACTGAGTGACATGACTAACAGCAAAAATCAAAGGACTTCTCTGCTCTGAGATCTGGCTCCCCTTCCTGCTTCCTCATTCTAGCTCAAGGCGCTACTATCCTGAAGGGCCAGGGCACTCTGTCTGGGCTCATATCTCATTGGAGTCTCACCAGGCTCCCAGGAGACCAAAGCTCTATCATGGGATCTCAGGCCCCAGCTGCCTTCCTGGAATTCCAACCATGGTCTCCCCAACCAAACCTGCTCCCCTCCACCCTCCAGTGCTTCTTCCCTCTAGATTTCCATCACTGTGCCTGTGGGAGGTCAGGGGAACCTGACTGGGATTAGGGCATGGCTAATTAAAATAAATGGTTAAATTTAATTTAACCATTAAATTAAGTGGAATTGGTTTATTCAACAATTTATCATTAAAAATGCTGGCCTTTCTTTCATGTAGCCATCATGACACCACTCCTGTGAGAAACTGTGGACAAGATGCTAGTAGAATCACCCACGTGCTTTTATGTATTTACTTTGGCTGTGCTGGGTCTTTGGTGCTGCACAGGGGTGACTCTCTAGTTGCAGTTTGGGGGCTTACTGTAATGGCTTCTTTTGTTGTGGAGCACTTGGAAGAAAAGTTATGACCAACTTAGACAGCATATTAAAAAGCAGAGACATTACTTTGCCAACAAGGATCTATCTAGTCAAAGCTGTGGTTTTTCCTGTTGTCATGTACGGATGTAAGAGTTGGACCATAAAGAAAGCTGAGAAGAACTGGTGCTTTGGAAATGTGGTGTTGGAGAAGACTCTTGAGAGTCCCTCGGACTGCAAGGAGATCCAACCAGTCCATCCTAAAGGAAATCAGTCATGAATATTCATTGGGAGGATTGATGCTGAAGCTGAAACTCCAATACTTTGGCCACCTGATGCCAAGAACTGACTCATTTGAAAAGACCCTGATGCTGGGAAAGATTGAAGGCAGGAGGAGAAGGGGACAACAGAGGGTGAGATTCTTGAACGGCATCACCGACTCAATGGACATGAGTTTGAGTAAACTCCGGGAGTTGGTGATGGACAGGGAGGCCTGGCTTGCTGCAGTCCATGGGGTCAAAAAGAGTTGGACACAACTGAGTGACAACTGAACTAAACTGAAAAAGAGAAGCAGGCTTTGGATAGAAGACACAAAGGCAGGAAGTCTCACTGGGTAGAGGCAGACCAGCAGAAATGGACAAGAAGGATCTGAGCGAGGGGAGAGAAGGGAAGGGGTGGCCAACTCAACAGGAACACTGGGGCAAGTGAGCCGTAGAGTCAGGTGGAGGAATGTGTGGAGGGCTACTAGCCACAGCTAGGTTGTGGTATCTGGAGTCATCAAAGGAAGCCTCTAAGACTCCTGTGTAGGAGGTAGGGATCCTGAAGGTAAGGAAACCATTTTCAGATAGAGTGTTCTTAGAGATAATTCAGAGCAGAGGTAATTGAGCTAAATGTAGAGGTCATAAGAAAGGGAGGAGTCAGGGATCACTCCCTAGGTGAGTGGCTGAGTGACTGGGTAAAAGGTGGTGGTTTGGGACTTCCTTGGTAGCTCAGTGGATAAGAATCCATCTGCTGATGCAGGAGACATGAGTTCAATCCGTGGAAGATTCCCTATGCTGTGGAGTAACTAAGCCCATCTGCCACAACAGTAGAGCCTGAGTTCTCTAGAGCCTGGGAGCCACAGCTACTGAGTCTGAGTGCTGCAAAGACCAAAGCCTGCATCCTCTAGGGCCCCCGAGCCATAACTGATGAGGCCCTGTGCTGCAACTACTGAAACCTGAGCGCCTAGAGCCTGTGTTCCGCAACAAGAGAAGCCACTGCAATGAGAAGCTTGCGCACCGCAGAGAAAGCCCCCATGCACCAAAAAAGACCCAGCACAACCAAAATAAATAAATAATTTTTAAAAGTAAAATTAAAAAGGGCAGTGGTTTTATCAAGACTCAGCAAGAGGAGGGGGGTCTGATGGATGCAAATCTAGATGCTGAGAATCGGCAAGGAGAGTTCTTGTTGTTCAGTTGCTCAGTCATGTCTGACTCTTTTTGATCCTGTGGACTGCAGCATGTTAGGCTTCCCTGTCCTTCACCATCTCCTGAAGTTTGCTCAAACTTATGTCCATTGAATCGGTGCTGCCATCCCACTGTCTCATCCAGCTGCAAAGTC
Source organism: Ovis aries (assembly GCF_016772045.2). Taxonomy (NCBI): domain Eukaryota; kingdom Metazoa; phylum Chordata; class Mammalia; order Artiodactyla; family Bovidae; genus Ovis; species Ovis aries. Next base: position 57,314,715 of record NC_056056.1, read on the forward strand.
TTAATAGAGAAGTAAACATAGACGTTTCCCTGAGAAGGGGAGACTGGTGAGAGCGACAAAGGATTAGAGAAATGAGCAGGACATTCTCCGGCCAAGACCCTCCAGACGGACCCGGCAGGCTGATCCTGCACTCGCCTGCCTGGTCTGAAGGGCCTTCCGCACCCCAGGCCTACTTGCCTCCCCTCCATCTTCCTTCTGCCTCTGCTCAGGATGGTCCACTCCCAGTGGACTGGCACTTTCTCCAGCACTAACAGTCCAGTCACACCACTGAGCTCACCCCCAGGTGCTGGGCTGCAATCTTCTGTGATGGGTTCCCGCGTCTTGCTCCCCAGTCACACTCAGCTCCAGGGCCTCCTTGCTATGTGTGTCTGGAGCCACAGCCGTGGGTACCCAGCAGAACCTCCACAAATGCCCCTCAGCTTGACTTCCTCTTTCCCCTCCTCTTTCACCGTCCAATCCCTGGCCTGGTCAGTTTCACTCCCAGTCAACGGTGGAGCTTGACCAAGAGAATTGCATGTGACCTTGTCCTATTTGTGTCAGACACTGCTAACTGGGGCCAACTTAGCCATGTAAGGCTATTTCCAGTACAAATTCCTCCAATAACCACCCAGGCTAGAGAATCCCTGGGTGGAGGAGGAGAGGTTTTCTTAAAATGCAGATTCTTATTGGGTGGCCTAGCTGGGCCCTGTCGACAAAGGTCCATATAGTCGGAGGCTATGGTCTTCCTAGTGGTCACAGACAGCTGTGAGAGCTGGGCCATAAAGGAGGCAGAGCATCAGAGAGTTGATACCTTCGAACTGTGTTGCTGGAAATATTCCCAAGAGTCCCCTGGACAGCAAGGAGATCAAACCAGTCAATCTTAAAGGAAATTAACCCTGAATATTCACTGGAAGGACTGATGCTGAAGCTGAAACTCCAGTATTTTGGTCACCTGATTCGAACAGCAGGCTCACTGAAAAAGTCCTCGATGCTGGGAAAGATTGAGGGCAGAAGGAGAAGACAGTGTCAGAGGATGAAATGTCTGGACAGCATCATTGATGCAATGGACATGAACTTGGGCAAACTCTGGGAGATGGTGAGGGAAAGGGAGGCCTAGTGTGCAGTCCATGGGGTCGAGAAGAGTTGGACACGACTGGGCGACCAAACAACAACAAGGTGGGTCAAAGATTTTGTGTTTCTAACCAGCCCGCAGGTGATACAGATGGGCTAGACTTGGAGTCACGAGGAGCTGGGTGGCTTGGGTCATCAGTTTAATCCCTCTAGTTCCAGTTTTCTCATCCACCAAATCGAGCTCTGACAAATTCACTAGGTTACCACAGCATCAAATGAGTTAAGTGTTTGTGAAAATAAAAACCAGAGGCATGGAATAAATGTCAGGCGTTGCCATCATGTGTGGCTACCAGGATGAATATGATAAAATATATAAAGGCCTTGGCAGGTGTGCCGTAGATGTTGTGCTCTTTCTTCAGAGGCTACAAAGCATAATGATCTGATGCCAAGTAGAGAAACTGTTCCCAAATTTCAGGCAAGCGGTGCTGAAGCCTGAAGCTCCATCTGATGGGAACAGCTTACTCATTGGAAAAGATCCTGATATGGGGAAAGATTGAGAGCAAAAGAAGAGCGCAGCAGCAGATGAGATGGTTGGATAGCATCACTGACTCAATAGACATAACCTTGGGCAAACTCCAGGAGACAGTGAAGGACAGGGAAGCCTGGTGTGCTATAGTCCATGAGGGTCTCAAAGACTCAGACACAACTTAGCAACCGAGCAACAAACAACAACAAGCGGATTGCTCTGAGCTGGGGTTGGGGCAGGAGGATGGAAAGGAGGGAATTGACAGGTGCACATAACAAAGCTGAGAAAGGGGAACCCACTCTCAGCCCCCAAAGCAAACTCTGTCCCTAGAAGCCAGTGAAAGCGCCTATGCTCGGTCCTACAAGCCCCACCAACTCAGCTCCTGGGTCTGCTTTTAGCTCATGATTTTTTTTTTTTTTTTTTGGCTGCACTGGGTCTTCGTTTTAGTGTGCAGGCTTTTCCTACTGGTGGTATGCAGGCTTCTTGTGTCGTGGACCCCTGGCTCTAGACCTTGCGGGCTCAGTAGTTGTAGCATCTGGGCTTAGCTGCCCTGAGGCATGTGGGATCTTAGTTCCCCCACCAGAGTTGAAACCCATGTCTCCTGTATTGGATGGTGGATTCTTACCCACTGGACCGCTGGGGAAGTCCCTTTTGACTTCAATTTTTATGCTTGCCCTGATTGTTGACCCCTCTTACCCTAGGGATCTGACATTGACCTTGACCACATTCCTCCTGCTCCTCCCATGGCCCGGGTCCTCATCTCCCCTGCCCTTGCCCCGGTCACACACCACTTCTGATGTCTGTAACAGACTTCTATAGTGACACCAGCCTATCCCAGGTGGGGACCCACTCTGCCCAGTTTGTGAAAGGTCGCACACCCACAGCTTCGCAATAATCAGCGTGAAAGCCATTAGCAGTAGGGGGTGACCCCGCTGTGGTGACTGACTGTGCCGAGGGAGAGGCAGCAGTGGACGACAGTTCCTAGGCTTCAAGCCCGGAAGAACGACGAGGTCAGTCTGGAGCACTGAACTCTGGGGCCAGCGCTGGCCCGACAGCAAGGTGGAACTTTCTCGCAGGCAGGTGGACATGCGGGTCTACAGTCACCGGAAAGGTCAGGGAGGATTGGGGTGTCAAAGGCACCTACGTGGATGTAACGGATGCATCTGTGCAGAGAGAAAAGAGCAGAAGTCTAAGGACTAGACTTTAGGAAACGTGAAGCAAAAATAATTCTCAGGAGGAAGTTCCCTGCAGGTCCAGTTAGGATCCCATGCTTCCACTTCAGGGGACACAAGTTCAATCCCTGGTCAAGGAACTAAGACCCCACCCACATGCGATCTTAGTGGTGTGACCAAAAAATAAAAAATAAGACCCTCATCTGTTTGCTGTGTTTACTAGGGAAACACACTTTGGAGGATGGGAACATTTTAAAAACTAAATAAGGAAGGAAAGCATGCTTGATCCTGTCACAGATACATTTAGCAGACGTGGAACCATTGGAAGACCTGCTGCCATACTTCCTTTATTTCAGACAATCTCATAAGAACTTTAGGTCTCAGAGCACAGAATTCTCGAAGTTGGCCTGAGCACATGCCATGTGCAGATTCTAGTACTTTCCTAACCTTCTTGGTGTAAAGGTGAACGATTCTATTACTGGGGGAGTAGTTGGGTAGGATAGCCTATGATGATATGTCAAATGCTAGACCCTTCTGAATACCTCCAGACCATGCACCCAGGGGAAAGAATTATATATATACATACATATATATGTATGTATGTATGTATATATATATATATATATATATATATATATATATATGCCATGCTGTGTGGCTTATGGGACCTTAGTTCCATGGCCAGGAATTGACCCAGGCCCCTTGGTGACTCGGACAGTAAAGAATCTACTTCCAACGTGGGAGATCTGGGTTCAGTCCCTGGGTCAGGAAGAGACCCTGGAGAAGGAAATGGCTGGCTACCCACTCCAGTATTCTTTTTTTTTTTTTAATTTAAATTAAAAATTTTATAATTTTTATTTAAAATTTTGTTTTTAATTTAAATAAAAATTATAAAAATTTATAATTTTTTTTCACTCCAGTATTCTTGCTTGGAGAATTCCATGGACAGAGGAACCTGGCTGCCTACAGTCCATGGGAGACACAAACGATCGACTAACACTTTCATTTTCCCTACAGAGTAAACACCAAGTCCTAACCACTGGACCACCAGGGAATTTCCCCCCCAAAATTTTTTTCACTGTGATAAAATAATACATGTAATATAAAATTTACCATCTTAGCCATTTTTCAAGCGTACAGTTCTGTAGTGTTAAGTACATTCACATTGTTGTGCAACCAAATTCCAGGACACTCTTCATCTTGCAAAACTAAAATTCCATACCCATTAAACAACAGCTCCCTGGCCCCTCCCCCAGCCCCTGGCAACCACCCTTTCAGTCTGTCTCTATGAAGTTGACCACTCCAGGAACCTCATATAAATGGTATCATACATTGCCTTTTTGTGACTGGTTTATTTCACTTAACATAATGTCTTCAGGATTGATCCACACTGTAGCCTCTATCCTTTCATTCGAAGGCTGAGTAATATTCCATTGCATGCATATATTCACAATATTTTGTTTATCCATTCATCCACCAATGGACACTTGGATGGCTTCCACCTTTTGATTATTGTGAACAATTCTGCCATGTACATGGATACACAAATATCTCTTCAGTATTCTGCTTTCAATTCTTTGGGATGTTGGAATTGCTGTATCACGTGCTAATTCTATTTTTAATAGTTTGAGGAAGCACATATTATTTTCCATAGTGGATGCACTATTTTATATTTCCAACAACAGCGTATGAGGATTCCAGTTTCTTCACATCTTCATTAACACTTTTTTTTTTAATAGTAGCCATCCCAATGGGTATGACGTGGTATATCATTGTGGTTTTGATTTGCGTTTCCCTAACTCCAATACTTCGGCCACCTCATGCGAAGAGTTAACTCATTGGAAAAGACCCTGATACTGGGAGGTATTGGGGGCAGGAGGAGAAGGGGACGACAGAGGATGAGATGGTTGGATGGCATCACCAACTCAATGGACATGAGTTTGAGTGAACTCTTGGAGTTGGTGATGGACAGGGAGGCCTGGTGTGCTGTGATTCATGGGGTCGCAAAGAGTCGGACACAACTGAACGACTGAACTGAACTGAATCATATTCCTAGTGATATTGAGCATCTTTTATTTATTTATGTATTTCTGCTTCACATAGCTTGTGGGATCTTAGTTCCCCAACCGGATATTGAACCTGTGCCCTCAGCAGTGAAAGTGTGCAGTCCTAACCACTGGACTGCCAGGGAATTCCCATGAGCATCTTTTCATGTGCTTACTGGCCATTTGTATATTCTCTTTGAAGAAGTGTTTCCTCAAGTCCAGGGTTCATTTTTTAAAATTTATTTATTTTTAATTGGAGGGTAATTGCTTTAAAATAATGTGTTGGTTTCTGCCATATATCAACATGAATCAGTCATAGGTATACCCCAGTCCATTTTTAAATGGAATTGTTTGTTCTATTTTTTGTTGTCAAATTTTAGTTCTTTATATAATGGATATTAACAGCTTATCAGGTATATGATTTGCAAATAGCTTCTCCCATTCCATAGGTTGCCTTTTCATTCTGTTGATTGTGTCCTTTGATGCACAGATGTTTTTAACTTTGGTGTGAAAATGAAAGTGAAGTTGTGTCTGACTCTTTGCGACCCCACGGACTGTAACCTATCAGGCTCCTCTGTCCATGGGATTTTCCAGGCAATAGCACTGGAGTGGATTGCCATTTTCCTCTGTCCATGGGATTTTCCAGGCAATAGCACTGGAGTGGATTGCCATTTTCCTCTGTCCATGGGATTTTCCAGGCAATAGCACTGGAGTGGATTGCCATTTCCTTCTCCAGCGGATCTTCCCGACCCAGGGATCGAACCCAGGTCTCCTGCATTGTAGACAGACGCTTTACTGTCTGAGCCACCGGGGAAGTCTCTGGTGTGTTGCTGCTGCTGCTGCTGCTAAGTCGCTTCAGTCATGTCCGACTCTGTGTGACCCCACAGCCAGCAGCCCACCAGGCTCCCCGTCCCTGGGATTCTCCAGGCAAGAACACTGGAGTGGGTGCCATTGCCTTCTCCGAGTCTCTGGTGTAGTCTCTACATATTTCACTTTTGTTGTCTGTGCATTTAGTGTGATATCTAAGGAATCATTGTCAAATCCAACATCATGAAGCTTTTAACCTACATTTTCTTTTAAGTTAGCTTTTAAATTTGGATCTTTTATCCATTTTCAGTTAATTTTTAAAATATGGCATAAGGCACGACCTCTTTTGTTTTAAAAGCACACTTTTTGTTTTTCTCAATTATAAACTTCATGTTCATTGCAGAAAACTTGGAAAAACTTACGCAAAATAAAAAATATCCCTAGGCAGTGATCTGCAGATAAAACTGCTTAATCTATAGTGTTTGTTGATTTCTGTGGGGTAAATATTGCCCCGTGATCAGTTTCAACAAACTTCAAAATGCAGAGTAGGAAAGAGATAGGCACAACTGGCTATCACACCACGGCTGCTAATCCATCACCTTGCCATAGCCTATAGCTCATGTATGCGGCAGTCATTCAAATGTATACAGTGGCTTCAGCCATTTCCATTGCAGCGGGGGTCATGTGACTTAGTGACTTACTGCTGGCCAGTGAGATTGAGTGGGATTTTCAGTGGAATTTGGGGGAAATTCTCTGATAAATTTAAAGAAGCATGCTAGTGAGGCCCTTCACTGCCTCCCTATTTTTTCCTTGTTTCCTGCCTTTGGATATGTTATTGTATGTGATACTTGGAGCTAATGCAACCATCTTGTGACTATGAGGGAAAGACTATGACAATTTTAGAGATATCAATTCAGCACCTGGACTCTGTGGAACTGTAGAACTAAATCTTGGAAACGCCTATGTTCAGGTTCTTAAGTAAATAGTGCATTTTTTTTTTTTTTTTGGTCAAGTGAGGGATTAGCATACTCTTTCAGGGCCAGATAATAAATATTTTAAGGTTTGCAGACCACACAGTGCCTTTCACACCAGTTCAACTTGACTGTTGGAGCATGAACACAGCCATAGACAACATGGAAAAGAATAAACATGGCTGTGTTTCAATAAGACTTTATTATGGACACTGAAATTTGGATTGCATATAATCTTTCTTTATTGGAGTATAATTGCTTTAAAATGTTATGACAGTTTATGCTGCACAAGAAAGTGAATCAGCTATGCTGCTGCTGCTGCTAAGTCGCTTCAGTCGTGTCCGACTCTGTGCAATCCCATAGATGGCAGCCCATAGGTATACTTATATTCCCTCCCTTTAGAGCCTCCCTTCCACCCCTCACCCATTCCACCCTTGAAAGTCATCACAGAGCACTGAGCTGAGCTCTCATACAATCTTAACATGTGACAAAGTCTTACTCTTCTTTTAACTTTTGTTCAATAATTTAAACTTTTAAAAGCTATTTTTAGCTCTTGCACTCTAAGAGCATAGTTTGCTCACCCCTGGGTTAAGCTCCATTAGTTGGGTATTCTGTTATTGCAACTAAAAGCAGTCCTAATGCTAGTTTAGGAAAAGGCAATGGCAACCCACTCCAGTACTCTTGCCTGGAAAATCCCAGGGACGGAGGAGCCTGGTAGGCTGCAGTCCATGGGGTCGATAAGAGTCGGACATTACTGAGCGGCTTCACTTTCACTTTTCAGTTTCATGCGTTGGAGAAGGCAATGGCAATCCACTCCAGTGTTCTTGCCTGGAGAATCCCAGGGACGGGGGAGCCTGGTGGGCTGCCGTCTATGGGGTTGCACAGAGTCGGACATGACTGAAGCGACTTAGGAGCAATGCTAGTTTATAAAGGATTGTCCTTAAACACACATGACTGTCTTCATCCATTTGCAATCCCAGGGGAGTCAGCGATGCAGAACTGGATTCCCCCGTAGTTAGTTTTCCCTAATGTTAATCAACACACACTAGAAAACACATTGAACATATTGAGACTGGGATAATGTAATTTGGAGCAAAAACTGGGACTCAGATATGCATGAGTGTCTCTGGCAGCTTTTTTGCCTGAGTGACTGAACAGACTTCTGGGAAAACTCTCATCCCAAAATACCAATGAGTTACTAATTCATGACCATCTTGGCCCAGTAGAGGAAAAAAAAAAACTCTGGTCATGGGAGGAGATGGGCACAGTGCATCTCAGACTAGAAATACAAAAGTAGAAAAACATTTCTATTTTTCTAATTTTGGTGTGGCCGGAAGTAGCTTTAGGGCCCCTCTAACGAATGTAATACAATAGGGATGAACAAAGTCTTTCCTCTTTCTACAATAGGGCATTTTCCTGTGTTAGCATAACAAAGTGCCAGCATTTTCCAGAAGCTGCTGATCCCAGAAGACACCTGGTGGGGGCCTCAGGACAGTCCTAATGCCAGAGAGGCCTCCACGTATTCCTAAATCTTCGTGAGCCACCTCAAAAGATTCCCAGAAACTCTTGATGAGCATTTTGCAGCAACTGGTGTTGCACAGCTAGTGTATAAGAGAGAATCAGGCTTGGGCATTAGGGCCAGGAGACAAAGAATGTATCTCAGCCTTCTTGCTCGAGTCTCTCCTTGGAGACCTCACAGTGTTCCTCTGCCTGCTCCAGCTTGTATGCATAAACTGTCTTCTCCCTCCTCTAACCCATTAGCAGCAGAGAATCACAGGTTTCCTGTGGGCACTCTGCTCCTACCCCAGAAATTGTGAAGGGCCTTTTCTCTCCTGTCCTATCCCTCTGGTTTCTGCCTTCATTATGACTGACTAACAAGATGGGGAAAATAAAAAAACTCCCAGATTCCAACCTTCTATTTACTATCTATGCATGTGTGCCAAGTCACTTCAGTCATGTCTGACTCTTTGCAACCCCATGGACTGTAGCCCACCAGGCTCCTCTGTCCATGGGATTCTCCAGGCAAGAATACTAAAGTGGGTTGCCCTGCCCTCCTCCAGGAGGTCTTCCCAACCCAGGGATAGAACCCACTTCTGTCTCCTGCATTGACAGGAGGGTTCTTTACCACTAGCGTCACCTAGGAAGTCCATTGTCTATCTATAGTAAGGAACTATCTCTCTAGAGCCCCTTTCCTAGGGACTGCTCCTGCCCATCTCTGGGACTGTGGGAGTTGGCATGTTAGTAAAATATGACTCCAACTCCTGCCACACTGTTGGTCCTGGTTGGGACAAGAGTGTACTCCCAAGCCACTCGTGGTGCTTTACTCTCCTGGGCAAAATCATTGGTCTAAGAGGTGTGTGCTCAATTGCTCAGTCATGTCTGACTCTTTGTGACCCCCAAGGACTGGAGCCCACCAGACTCCTTTGTCCATGGAATTTTCCAGGCAAGAATACTGGAGTGGGTTGCCATTTACTTCTCCAGGGGATCTTCCCGACTCCGGGATCGAACCCATGTCTCTTACTTCTGTGCATTGGTAAGTGGGATCATTACCCCCAGCACCACCTGGGAAGCCCGAGGTGGGGGGACACCTGACTATTGCTCACTTCCCTAGGTGTTTTTTTGACTGCACTACAGGGCATGCTGGCTTAGCTCCATGACCAGGGACAGAACCGATGCCCACAGCAGTGGAAGCGCACAGTCTTAAACACTGGACCACCACAGAAGCCCTTTCCCCAGGGTTTCTGGACCAGGTTTGAGAGAATCAAATGTATTTCTCTACATAAATTTAAAACAGCTAGATAATCCCCTGGTGGTTCAGCGGTTAAGACTCTGAACTTCTACTGCAGAGGGCATCGGTTTAATCCAAGATCCTGGCCCCAAGGCCACCCTATACAGCAGACCTAAAGAGTAGCCCATTAGACAAGATCAGATCAGAGGCTCTGGGAGAGATTTCTTCCAGGAGATGAAACTGATGGAACACTATGTGTTTGAGCACACTAGGAGATTCAATACCACTCTGATAGGAGTGGGGAATTGGGGAATGAATTAGCAATGACTACACTGAAAGTTCAGTTTGATCCCTGGGTCAGGAAGATCCTATGGAGAAAGAAATGGCAATATACTCCAGTATATTGTCTGAGAAATCCCATGGACAGTGGAGCTTGGTGGGCTACAGCCCATGGAGTCCCACAAAGAGTCAGACACAACTTAGCATCTAAACAACCAACAACAAAAACATTGAAAACCAAGCAAACAAAAAAGAATTTAGTAACTCTGGGGATGATAGAATTGTGCCATAAAAGGAAACTATTTCCCTGGGTTGACTGAGAAGTTAGGGAGACAGGAGTGGCAGTCAGTTTTCACTCTCCATAGTGAGGGTTCAATATACAGAGCTTAGAACTCTTTCGTGGGTTCCAAGTGTAACATCACTTGATTTCTAATGAATTCTCTACATTCACTTAAGATCGCCAGAGTTGTCTTCTATTGCTTGAAACTGTAAGAATCATAGCTAATAGCCACGTGATCTCTGGTGAGTCACTTCCTATCATTGGTCCTCAAGCTCCCCAACCCTATAACAAGTCCCACTTTTTGATTCTGCACACTTAAAAAATAATACTTTCTTTTTACTGTTTTAAAAATTATTTATTTACTTTTTGGTTGCACTGGGTCTTCATTGCTGCGAGGGCTTTCTCTAATTGTAGCAAGCGGGAGCTACTCTCCAGTTGTGGTCCACAGGCTTCTCACCGCAGTGGCTTCTCTTGTGGAGCACCGGCTCTAGGCACTTGAGCTTCAGTAGTTGCAGCTCCTGGGTTCCAGAGTGCAGGCTCAGGAATTGTGGCACGCAGGCTTAGTTGTGCCCCAGCGTGCAGTCTTTCTGCACCAGGGATAGAACCTGTGTCTCCTGCCTTGGCAGGAGGATTCCTATCCACTGTACAACCAGGGAAGTCCTGATTCTATACATTTTTCAAAAGTCACTTTCTTCATCTCCTCTGTTTCTTACTTAGACTTCCTCCAGTATCTTGCCACACCCATTAACCAAAACTAAACTTCTTTTGTGCAGGGAGTGGGGCGGGGTGCCCTAGTCTGTGTTGTGTCACAGTGAGAGATGTTGGGAAACCCTGAATGGAGGGAACCTGCCCAAGCAATCCCTGGGGGAGTGGGTGGGGAAGCATGGAACTCTGAGTTTCTTGGGTTTAGGTGTGATTCTACTGTTCCTCCATCTTGGACTTTCTGCTTAGATTGCCCACTCTTCAAATTGTGAGTTGATTTATTTATAAGTTTTATCTCACCTACATTTTAGACAAATTGGAATCAACTTTACGGATTTAACAAAATATTAATTTTGTAATTAAAACGAAGATCATGGCATCTGGTCCCATCATTTCATGGGAAATAGATGGGAAAACAGTGGAAACAGTGTCAGACTTTATTTTGGGGGGGCTCCAAAATCACTGCAGATGGTGATTGCAGCCATGAAATTAAAAGACGCTTACTCCTTGGAAGAAAAGTTATGACCAACCTAGATAGTATATTCAAAAGCAGAGACATTACTTTGCCAGCTAAGGTCCGTCTACTCAAGGCTATGGTTTTTCCTGTAGTCATGTATGGATGTGAGAGTTGGACTGTGAAGAAAGCTGAGTGCTGAAGAATTGATACTTTTGAACTGTGGTGTTGGAGAAGACTCTTGAGAGACCCTTGGACTGCAAGGAGATCCAACCGGTCCATTCTGAAGGAGATCAGCCCTGGGATTACTTTGGAAGGAATGATGCTAAAGCTGAAACTCCAGTACTTTGGCCACCTCATGCGAAGAGTTGACTCATTGGAAAAGACTCTGATGCTGGGAGGGATTGGGGGCAGGAGGAGAAGGGGTCGGCCGAGGATGAGATGGCTGGATGGCATCACGGACTCGATGGACGTGAGTCTGAGTGAACTCTGGGAGTTGGTGATGCACAGGGAGGCCTGGCGTGCTGCGATTCATGGGGTCACCAAGAGTCGGACACGACTGAGTGACTGAACTGAGCTGAAACACAATTAAAAACTATAGACAAAAGACTCAATACTAGAGACCAGAACTCAAGAAAAAAAGTCAAAGAAATGACTGTTTCAAGGAACCTTCATGTTTAGTTGATATACTGCTAAGTCACTTCAGTCGTGTCCGACTCTGTGTGACCCCATAGATGCCAGCCCACCAGGCTCCCCCGTTCCTGGGATTCTCCAAGCAAGAACACTGGAGTGGGTTGCTATTTCCTTCTCCAATGTATGAAAGTGAAAAGTGAAAGTGAAGTCGCTCAGTCGTGTCGGACTCTCGGCGACCCCATGGACTGCAGCCTACCAGGCTCCTCCGTGCATGGGATTTTCCAGGCAAGAGTACTGGAGTGGGGTGCCATTGCCTTCTCCATTAGTTGATATAATGAAGTGCTAATTTTTGTTCCAAGTTTGTCGGTAGGTGGGACAAAACAGAAATCACATAATTTTGGAGACGCTCCATATTCAAAAAGTACTCACTGACTAATTGAATCATTCTGTGAAAAAAGCTGAGCACCAAAGAATTGATGCTTTTGAACTGTGGTGTTGGAGAAGACTCTTGAGAGTCCCTTGGACTGCAAGGAGATCCAGCCAGTCCATTCTGAAGGAGATCAGCCCTGGGATTTCTTTGGAAGGAATGATGCTGAAACTGAAACTCCAGTACTTTGGCCACCTCATGAGAAGAGTTGACTCATTGGAAAAGACTCTGATGCTGGGAGGGATTGGGGGCAGGAGGAGAAGGGGTCGATTCATGGGGTTGCAAGGAGTCTGACAGGACTGAGCGACTGAACTGACTGATTATATTTGGCTACATTTGGAAGAAAAAAATAAGTTAATAACAATATGTTTCTTTTGAAGGTACAAGAAGTCTGAAGTCAGGAAATCAGGAAGTCAGGGCTAATAGGGCAACTTCCTGGTCATCAGAGACCCAAGATCCCTGTTGTTCACTATGTCTGTTGAAGCTAGAGATACCACATTCCAGGTAGAAGTAACAACAAAGGGTGAGAAGGGTATTTCCCTTCTGTGTTTAAGGAAACTTCCAGGAAGCCACAACAAATACTCCCACTTATATTTTAAGGTGCTGGAACTTCCCTGGTGGTGCAGTGGACAGGAATCCAATTGCTAATGCAGGGGGCAACACAGGTTTGATCCCTGATCCGGGAAGATTCCACATGCCTTAGAGCAACTAAGCCCGTGGGGCACAACCACTGAAGACCGCACGCCACTACAGTGAGAACCCCAAGCACCACAACGAAGAGTAGCCCCCACCCGCCACAACTAGAGAAAGCCCCCGCACAGCAATGAACACCCAGCACGATCAAAAATAAATAAATAAAATTATTTTAAAATTATAAAAAAATTAATGTGCTGAATGTAATGACATGAACACACCCAGCTACAAAGGGACATAGGAAAGTGTTTTAGCTGGGTACACTGCTACCCCAGTTGAGATGTTGAAGGAATGAGATAGGCACCTAGCAATTTCTGCTACAAATACTCATTATGTGTCAGGTGCTTCTGAGCCCAAGAACTACAAAGATGAAGATGATACAGTCTTTGCTCTTAAGGAACTCACAAGATTTTAGGAAGGCACTAATATCCACTGAATATTATATAGGGTTTCCTTGATAGCTCATTTGGTAAAGAATCCATCTACAGTGCAGGAGATCCCAGTTTGATTACTGGGTAGGGATAGGCTACTCACTCCGGTATTCTTAGGCTTCCCTGTGGCTCAGCTGGTAAAGAATCCGTCTATAATGAGGGAGACCTGGGTTTGATCCTTGGGTTGGGAAGATCCCCTGGAGAAGGGAAAGGCTACCCACTTCAGTATTCTGACCTGGAGAAATCCATGGACTGTATAATCCATGGAGTCTCAAAGAGCTGGACATACTACAACGTGAAAAAACATTTTTTATGTGAACATTTTGTAAAGCTCTGTGGGATGAGAAATAAGGTCGCAATGAACTCTATCTAGAGAGACAGGGAAGATTCCTAGAGAAGACGACAATTGAACTGGCCCTTATTTATTTATTCTTTTTTTTCCCCTGGTTTTTGTTTATTTGTTTGTTGTTTTTGAGCTGGTCCTTAGACAGAATAGAAATCCACAGCAGCACAGAAAGCATTCCAGGGGCAAGAAGTAGTATGTTCAAAGAGAAACATTAAAACAGATGGATGCTTTGGGGATAATTTTGATTCGTTTCGCATGTCTTTAAAATAGGGTTGGGTGGAGGAGGAAATGGGAACCCACTCCAGTGTTCTTGCCTGGAGAATCCCATGGATGGAGGAGCCTGGTTGGGCTACAGTCCACAGGGTCGCAAAGAGTCGGACACGACTGAGCGACTTAACTAACTAACTTAATATGGCCAAAAAAAGCAAAACAGAAGCAGTACTGTAACAAATTCAATAAAGACTTCTAAAAACAGGAAAAGACAGATCTAATAAAGAATAAAATTATTTAAAAAATAAATAAAATAAAATAAAATAGGGTTGGGGTCTTCCTCGGTGGTGCAGTGGTTAAAATTTCACCTTCCAATACAGGGGGTGCTGGTTTGATCCCTGGTTGGAGAACCAAGGTCTCGTGTGCCTTGGAATGCAGACAAAAACTTAAATAATAATACTAATAAAAAAAACAGAGTTGTCAGAGTCCTGATAGAAGATAAGGCCAAAATAAGGTGATGAAAAGTCACCAAAACTCCATAGAACGAAAATTGGTCTTTGTGGAGAGAATAGGAAGCTGTGGAGGTTTACAAGCAGGGCTATCATGAGATCAGACCTTATGTTCAAAAAAGAACAATGGAATGAGAGAAATAGTGAGCTAAAGCGGGGTTGCGGGGTGTGGGGTGGGACGCGGGAAGCACAGTGACCGACTTAGGGCCAAGCTAACAGTTCAAGTGATCTGTATTATGGACCTGAGCTAGGCAAGAGATCACATGGGGATGGGAAAGAGAGAAAGGCTTAGAGAGACTAAAGCTGGCTTATCATAGGTTAGATGTGGAATGAGGAAAAAGTAGACAACCAGAGGATTCTCGGGTGTCTAGTTAATGGGGTTGATATAAAAACATAAAGACAAAAATAAAAATGAAAGAAAGTGTATGCTTGTTTTTGTGTTTGGAGGTGAGAATCAGAAAGTTTCACAGAAAATAGCATTACAAAAAGTGGGATCAGATTTTTCTTTTAAACAAAGCATGACATTTATCAGGAGAAAAAACTCGAAGGAATTCTTGAACTTCAGAAAATGTTTCTTGATACCAAGATATGCGGCTTCCTAAAAATAGTCCTTTTTCTTAAAAAAGGATAATATGATTTTAGAGTCATTTTTAAAAATATGTTTCAGTTTTAGACAATCGGTTGACTTCCAGCCAAGACCACATGAGGAAATCAACACATATCTTTTCTCCCATCTCCTCTCCCCTTGCCTCCTCCTTTTATTAATAATTTTGTTGGCTGTATCATCTTCACATAGGAAAGATGAATGGTATTTACATTCCATTCTTTCATCACAATTCCCACAGCTGTTTGATTGGTTCTGTACTTAAGTGGATCTGGTGCTCATTACTGTTCTTTTACCATGACTTTTCCATTTCTATTTTTGGAGTCAACCCTTCATTTTGTCATCAGGTCTTTTCGTATTGGTCTCATGGATTCTTGCATGTTTCAAAGGGCCTGTGTTTTTATACTTAAAGGGAAAATTGGGTAAAAATTCTTGGCTCATTCTTTCCCTTAGATCTTTCTAGGTCTTGCTTTTTGTTTTCTGACATTGAGTATTGCTTTGGGAAAAGCTTAAAGATAACTGACCTTACTCTTTGTACATGACTTGCTTCTTCTACTTGGACATACTTAAAATTCTTTATCTCTAAATTTTAGCAACTTCATCAATACATACCTTAATCACTGTATTGTTTAGGATTTAAATTCAGACAGAAACTCAAAGAAACAGTGGTTTTAAGGGAGAATATATTTGTTTCTCATTTAATGATGTAAACTGATACAGCAGCAATGCTCTAATGTAACTGCTAGGGACTCAGGCTCTTTCTGTTTTGTTGTTCTACTGTCTCTAGGGTGTGGTCCTTGTCCCCAAAGACCAACATGAATATTCCAGCCAATAGAAAGAGGAAAAGAGAAAAGGAAGAGCACATTCCTCCCCTTTAAGGATATACCCAGAAGTGTGTATGCATGCATGCTAAGTTGGTTCAGTCATGTCTGACTCTTTGCGGCACTATGGACTCTAGCTCACCAGGCTTCTCTGTCCATGGGACTGTCCAGGCAAGAACACTGGAGTGGGTTGCCATTTCCTCCTCCAGGGGATCTTTCCAGCCGATGGATTGAACTTGCGTCTCTTTTGTCTCCTGAATTGACAGGCGGGTTCTTTACCACTAGCGCCACCTGGGAAGCCCAGAGTGTAAATATTAATCTTTCTCACATTCCATTGGTCAGAACTTGGTCATATGGCCTTATTTAACTGCAGAGAATACTGCAAAATAAAATCTTCATTCTCAATGAGAATATGTTCAGCTAAAAAAAAAAAACTACAATTATGGAAGAAGGGAGAATTAATACTGGAAAAAACTAACAATCTTTGTTCTGATCCATCTGTATCAGTTTTTCCCTAGGATATGGTCTGTCCTTTCAATCTGTAGACGCAAATCTTTGTTTTAGGAAATTTTTCTTCTACAGCATCTGTGAATATCTTTTCTATTTTATTTATAGACTTTTCTACCTTCTGAATGTGGGCCTTTTTAATTTTAATCTTTGTGTTTATATTTGAACTCTTTGTAGATGTCTTCAATTTGAATAATCTTTCCTCCCAATATTTTCACAAGGTTTTTTTTCTGTTTTGCTTTGTTTTCATTTGTGCTCTCAATTGTATTCATTCAGAAAACCTTTTCAGTTCTATTTATTTCAGTTTTTATTGCTCCTAATATGATAGTTACCCTGATGAGGGTGTTTGTTCCTTCCTTTCTTTCTAAACTAGGCCAGTCTGCTTTCCGTCCCGTTCCGTGCCCTTAGAATCTCTTCTTTGCATTCTTGCATCTTTCCTTGAGTGCTCCTGTCAAGAAGAGACTATTTCAACTACATTCTTTGAGGTCATGGAAAATTATTCACTTGACTCTACTTCCTGAAGTAATCCCTCCTCTTTTTCTAAAATTTTATTTATTTTAATTGAATTATAACTGATTTACAGTGTTGTGTTACTTTTTGCTGTACAGCAAAATGGATCAGTTACACACACACACGCATATATATTCTTTTTAATATTCTTTCCCATTGTGGTTTATCCCAAGATATTGAAAATAGTTCCGTGTGCTATACGGTAGGATCTTGTTGTTTATCCATCCTATACATGATAGTTTGCATCTGCTAATACCAAACTCCCAATCCTTGCTTCTCCCAACCCCCTCCCCCTTGGCAACCGCTAGTCTGTTCTCTGTGAGTCTGTTTCTGTTCGTAGATAAACTCATTTGTTGTCATATTTTAGATTCCACATACAACTGTTATCACATGGTATTTGTCTTTCTCCTTCTGACTTATGAAGTAATCCCTCTTCGAGCGTATGCTTTTCATCTGCTTTTCGCTTACAGTGTCTCTCCTTTGGGAGGAGGTAATGGCCACTTAAGACCTATGAGCAGAGTAAGGAAAGGGGACTTGAAAGGTTCCACCATTCAAGAGACAGATTTGATTTTTTTGGTCCCATTTTTAACCTTGTGATACTGCCAGACAGATATATACACAATTTTTCCTTATAATATGAGATGACAATATATATACTATTTTGTACTCTGTTTCCTTCATGTCATATATCACAAAAATGTTTTTATGTCATTAAATATATTTCTCCCACATTATTAGAGTAGTTTCATTGCATTCCATTGGCATGATATATCATATTTTTTAACCCAATCTCTATTGGTGGACAATAGAGACAATCCCATTGTTTTCAGTAATTTATGCATAACTTAAAATCTCTTATTTTGACTCTCTAGATTTAAAGCTGAAGTTGTGAAGGATCTCCTAGGTTCTCACTCTGTCTCTTTTTTATTGAGATATAATTCAGTTCAGTTCAGTCACTTGGTCCAACTCTTTGTAACCCCATGGACTGCAGCATGCCAGGCTTCCCTGTCCATCACTAACTCCCAGAGATTGCTCAAACTCATATCCATCCAGTTGGTGATGGCATCCAACCATCTCATCCTCTGTCGTCCCCTTCTCCACCTGCCTTCAACCTTTCCCAGCATCAGGGTCTTTTCAAATGAGTCAGTTCTTTGCATCAGGTGGCCAAAGCATTGGAGTTTCAGCTTTAGCATCAGTCCTTCCAGGACTGATTTTCTTTAGGATTAACTGGTTTGATCTCCTTGCAGTCCAAGGGACTCTCAAGAGTCTTTTCCAACACCATTGCTCAAAAGCATCAATTTTTCTGCATTCAGCTTTCTTTATAGAAATAATTCACATGCCATTAAATCTATCATTTAAAAGTACACCTCAGTGGAGTTTCCCTCTTGGTCCAATGGTTAAGACTCCATGCTTCCAATTCGAGGGGTGCAGGTTTGACCTCTGGTCAGAGAATCAAGATCCCACGTGCTGTATGGAGCAACACTGAAAATCATAAATAAATAAATGTACAACTCTGTACTTCACAACTGTATAACTCAGTGGATTTTAGTATATTCACAGAGTTGTACAACTACCAGTATCTATTTCCAAACATCTGCATCACCCCAAAAAGGAACCTCATATCAATTAGCAGCATCCTTCCCATTCCTCTGGCCTCCTAGCTCCTGGCAACTACTAATCCACTGTCTGTCTCTATATGCCTATTCTGTACATTTCGTATAAGTGGAATTATATAATAAGTAGTCCTCTGTGACTGGCCACATTCATTTGACATAATGTTTTCAAGGTTCCTCCACACTGTAGCATGTATCAGCACTTAACTCTTTTTATGGCCAAATAATATTTTATTGTATTAATATACATTACATTTTGTTTATCCATTCATCAGCTGATGGACATTTGGGCTGTTTCCACCTTCTTGGATATTATGAAAATGTTGCTGTATAAGTTTTTGCAAGGACTTTAAAAAAAATTTTTATTAGAGTACAGTTGATTTACAATGTTGTGCTAGTTTCTGCTGTACAGCAAAGTGTATCAGTTATACATCTACATATGTATCACTCTTTCCTTAACATTCTTTCCCCATATAGGTCATTACAGAGTATTGAGGGGAGTTCCCTGTGCTATATAGTAGGTCCTTATTAGTTATCTACCTTGTATTAGTAGTGTGTATTTGTCGATCCCAGTCTTCCAATGTATCCCTCCCCTCCCCTGGACGTGCATTTTTCTTTTTTAAATTTTTATTTATTTACTTTTGGCTGTGCTGGGTCTTTGTTGCTGCTCGGGCTTTTCTCCAGTTGCGGTGAGTTGGGGCCATTCTCTAGGTTTTGGGTTTCTCATTGCAGTGGCTTCTCTTGTTGCAGAGCGTGGGCTCTAAGGTGCATGGACTTCAGTAGTTAAGGCTCCTGGGCTCTAGAGCACAGGCTCAGAAGTTGTGGTGCACGGGCTTAGTTTCTCCAAGGCGTGTGGGACCTTTCCAGATCAGGGATCAAGCCCGTGTCTCCTACATTCACAGGTAGATTCTTTACCACTGAGCCATCAGGGACACCCTGGACATATGTTTTTAACTCTCTTGGGCATACAACTAGTAGTGTAATTGCTGAATCATACAATAGGGCAGACATGTTCTTAATCTCTGTGTTTCTAATTCTACATGACATGAGCAACATCTTTCAAATTTAGTTTCTATACATTGAATCTACAGTTTCCTGCTTGGTCTGGTAGTCACTTTGCTTTAAGGGGTGGAGGAAGGGGCCTTTGATATAACTTAATGTTCCGCTGTTTTCATCTTATGTCTCTTGACTCACTTTACACAGTACTGCTTCATGGGGTCAGCAGACAGTTAAAGCACAATCTTCCTCCACTGGGCTAATTTAGGTGCCTCTCTCTACTCCATCTCTCTATTCCATCTAAAAACTGGTTGAAATTTCCCCTCTCCTGATATCTCCTGTGGGAGTTAGGCCCTTTTATATTCCTTCAGTATCATTTTAGTAGGGTTTTGGGGGAGGGAAGGCTATAAGCAAATTCCCAGTTTGTTTAACCAGAAGTTGCACTAATTATGCATGTCTTTCTGGTCATGGCTCATCTTTGAAAGAGACCAGCTATTTGTTAAAATTTAGTTTAGAAAAAGATGAGGCAAGGGATCTGGACAGACCACAGTTTTAAACGGACCTTTTCTCTTAAACATGGTATCAGCAAATTTGTTTTCTTCCTCGTTTTCAAGATTAAGGGAATCAGTGTGGTAACACTCCCTACGACAGGCTTTGTCTTAGTCTGCTTGGGCTGCTACAAAATATATATATATCATAGGCTGGGTAGCTTAACCAAGAAACATGGCTCACAGTTTTGGAAGCTGAGAAGTCCAAAATCAAGGCACCAGCAGATCTAGTGTCTGGTGGGAGCCTGCTTCCTGGTGTACACACTGCTGTCCTCTCACTATGTTCACACAGAGCAGAAGTGGTGGGGGAGCCCTGGGGTCTCTTTTATAAGGGCACTAATCTCATTCATGAGGGCTCCACCCTCATGACCTAATCACCTCCCAAAGGTCCCACCTCCAAGTATCAGCACACTGGGGACTGGGTTTCAACACATGCACTTTGAAGGGATACAAACATTCGGTATAGGGCAGACTTTCTCATACGGTTCCCTCATTCCCCACTCCCATCTCCCCTCCTCCCAGCAGGTCCCCTCAGCTAAGAGTCAGGTACATGAATAATTACTACGGTGCTTATGCATGGCTTCTCCATTACTTCCACTTCCCCAATTCCTGTGTCCTACAGGGTGGAGTTGCTTCTCTGGAATCTTTCCAGCTGCTCACCTTATGGTTCTAAACAATGGGACCATTAAGATGAGCATTGCGTTTACTTGGCAGTATACAGCTTCTTTATGTCACTGAAGCTGGAGACAGGTACAAGAATGTTTAGTACTGAATAGCAAAAAGCTGGAAATGTACAAATGACTGATACCAGGAGGAGTGATAAGTACACATATTCATACAATTCATACTCATATACATACTCATACAATTCAGCACATATTCAACACAATTGTTGAATTCATACAATTCAACACAATTTGTCAGTAAAAACTGAGTGAACTATATAGGTGCGCATAGCAGCATAGATGGGTCTCAAAAACATACTGTTGAGTGAAAAAAAGTAAATCACAAGAATATATACCATATAAGTTCAATAAAATGCAAAAACTTTCCCAAATTAAAATATATTGCAAAGGAAAATATTCATAAAGAGTAAAACTCTAAGAGGTACAAATTATTATGTGTGAAATAAACTACAAGGATATATTGTAAAACACATGGAATAGAACAAATATTTTATAATAACTATAAATGGAGCATAATCTTTAAAAATTGTGAATCACTATATTGTACAGCTGTAACTTAAGTAGTTGTATGACTATACTTCAATTTAAAAAGGGGAGAAAAAAAGAAAGAGAGTAAGCTTCTAAAGAAAACTAAGGGAATGAGTAAGTAAAAATTCAGCAAAATAGTTATTGCCCGGAGAGAGAAAAAAAGGGGTGTGACCGGGGAAGTCCACATAGGACCTTCTAAAGCACAAGTTAAATTGGATTTTTAAAGCTGGTTGGCAGGTACAAATTTTATTGTTATTGTTAAGCTGTACATATATGTTAAGTACATTCTTTTGTTAACATAATATTTCATAAAAAAATGGAGAGATTGCTTTCTTCTATTCCTTATCATTTAAAAATGGAGTTGCTTCTCTTCACTCTTTGGAGGGTTTTAAGGATGAGGAGAGAACCAAAAAATGCTTCCCCCACATGTTTTATCAATGACTCCTCTCTCCAGGGATCTGAATAACTCACATACACAGTGTGTGAAGGCACAGGGCATTATGAACCTTGGATTTCCATTTAACACTGTAGACAAAGTCTATGGAACACTGACATCAAGAAGTTTCTGACTTCCAAATGGCTTAGTTTTGAAACCTTTGAAAGGAAAATGGCTTTCATTGGAAGATGGCTTGTGTATTTGTTTGGAGTGTCGATACAACAGTGACAGAGGAAGAAGCTAAGAGGACCTCACCTCCACCTGGGGCTTCCCTAGTGGTTCAATCCCTGGGTCGGGAAGACCCCCCAGAGAAAGGAATGGCTACCCACTCCAGTATTCTGCCTGGAGAATTTCATGGACAGAGGAACCTGGCAGGTTACAGTCCATGGGGTCCCAAAGAGTCGGACACGACTAAGCGACTGAACTGAACTGAGCAACTAAACGACAAATGACGATGAGCGACTAACATTTTTTACCTTCATCTGGGCCTTGCTGACTCCCAGAGGGAAAGGGCTACAGAGAGTAGAACAGGAGCCAGGGAGAAGAGGTGGTCTGTGGAGAGCTGACTAACCCAAGGCAAGGCCTGCTGATCCAGGGCCTGAGTGGACCCATAACCACCCCAAAATGACATGACGCCTGTGGGAAGGGTCAATGATACCTTTCCCTACTCAGAAGCTGGATCTGTTCATGCCAGAACAAGTTGTGAGTTGAGGGCCAAAGGCTCTGTCTTGGCCCGGAAAAGCCTGCAAGTCAGAGCTTAGTGAATAGACAGGGGTGGGGATGGAGCAGTTAACAAGAGAGGTTGGCAGGGCAGTGCTGGGGAGGGAATGTGGACTTTATCCCATGCAGTGAGGAGCTGTTAAAGGGTTTAAGCCAGCAAGAGGTAGGATAAGATCTGATTGAGAAAATATATAATGAAAAAAATGCTAGTAAGGCTTCAGGAATTCACTTAAAGCAATCTGTACTGTATGAATCACATCAGCATCTATAATTACAGTAATGGCCATATGTGGGCACAATATGTGTTCACGCTACATAGAATATTTGGTGTGCATCAGGACTCAGAGGCCACTTGCAAAGTTCTGTGCCCACATCCTCCACTCCCAGGGCTAGGCTGCGGGGCTTCCCGGGTGGCTCAGATGGTAGAGTCCACCTGCAGTGTGGGAGACCTGGGTTCGATCCCTGGGTTGGGAAGATCCCCTGGAGAAGGGAATGGCCACCCACTCCAGTATTCTTGCCTGGAGAATTCCATGGACAGAGGAGCTTGGCAGGGTGCAGTCCATGGGGTCGCAGAGAGTCTGATACAACTGAGCGACTAACACTAGTTAATGATAATATTAAAACTGTTCTTCCTGACAGCAATGAACAGCTAATTCAGCTTCTTTCCTTAAGCTGGGGAGACCATGTCCCTAACACTAGGAGGAATGTTTGCCTTCCCATCTCCTATAAGGGTAATACACATCTAAGTCATGTAGTAGCTGTTACTTTTAACCACTTAAATATACGCCCCCAAACAGGAGAGGAACTAATACCCGACACATATTTATATTAATTAGGATTGTTAGCAAAACTAATAACTAGTATTATGACACCAGTCTTGAATTTGCCCGACTGACTCTTTTAATCCTCACAACATCTGCTGAGGTAGTTGTTATTGCCATTGGTATTATATAATCTTAACGATAAACTTAATTATACAATCTTTCATTCAGTATTCACATGCTGTGATAAATAAAGTCGAGGAGAGCAGACAGTACGTCTGTTATGTTTCCTCATGGAGCCTTTCTTGGTGCCTAGAACAGTGCCTGGCATGTGGTAAGCATTCAAACTGTGTTTGGTGAGCAAATTTTGAGTCCTCTTTTACACAAGTGACAACACCAAATCTCAGAGATGTTCAGTAGCTTACCAGCTATTAGGTCAGCAGCTAATCCCAAATCACATCTGTTGGGCTTCATCTTCTCAGTGGCTCCCAAATCGTCAAAGGTTTTATAAGGATCGCATAGTTTGTCAAGTTCCTAGCAATTAAACAGAAGGCTATTGAAAGATTAATTGCCACCTTCTAAAAAATCTTAACCATTTTGAGAACATAAGGCAGAATTTAGAGGTGAGCAGGAGAACGGCTGTGTTTAAACTTGCCATGTTTTAGAAAGATCTTACATTGAGAAATTCACACCTGGCATTTGAGAACAAAAGCTGGCACAGAACTCGAAAGAAGTATTGTTAGGAATTTTCCCAACTAAATCTTCCTAAGCTTATTATCAATAAAGAGGGTGTTTTCATTTAAATAGAGATCATTACGGCTTTATAGCTCTTTCTCCTCAACTGCAACCTCTGTTGGGCCAGGGTTCCAGTTTCCATGGGTCACTTGGTACTCATCATTCTTACCTCACTTGCTTGAAACAGCTGGCCAAGGAAGTCTGGGTCCTGATTCCAGACCTTTCCCCACACCCAGATTGGCCTGGGCACAAATTCTCTTATAAATTTCTCAATAGTCCACAGCCTCTGGAGGAAGCATAGAAAGATAAGATTACCTTTTCCCATAGAAAGGGTATTGAAGCAACTTTGTACAGGCTACCTTTGGTGAGAGAGGGAAGTTAAGTCTCTGAGAAAAGGCTCCATTGGGAGTAACAAGTCCTGTCCTATTCCCACTCCAATTATTTCTAGGCAGGAGTCCAGCCCAGGCTGTAAGGCAGACCCTCAGCCAGACAATGCAAGAGCAACTGATGTGTGAATGGACAGGTATTAATATTTACCCCAATCAAGAGAGAGTCCAGACTCTTTCCTGGTTCTATCATCCAGAACATGCCTAGACAGGAAACTGCAGAACACTGGCCTAAGACAATTGACGTTCTCTCCTCGCCGCAATGTGGGTAGTAATCAGAGGATGGACCCCTGATCTTTGACAAAGGAGTCAAGAACATACAATGGAGAAAAGACAATCTCTTTAACAAGTGGTGCTGAGAAAACTGGTCAACCACTTGTAAAAGAATGAAACTAGAACACTTTTTAACACCGCACACAAAAATAAACTCAAAATGGATTAAAGATCTAAATGTAAGACCAGAAACTATAAAACTTCTAGAGGAAAACATAGGCAAAACACTCTCCAACATAAACCACAGCAGGATCCTCTATGACCCAACTCCCAGAATGTTGGAAATAAAAAGAAAAAATAAACAAATGGGCCCTAATTAAAATTAAAAGCTTCTGCACAACAAAGGAAACCATAAGCAAGGTGAAATGACAGCCTTCGGAATGGGAGAAAATAATAGCAAATGAAGCAACGGACAAAGAATTAATCTCAAAAATATACAAGCAACTCCTGCAGCTCAATTCCAGAAAAATAAATGACCCAATCAAAAAGTGGGCCAAAGAACTAAACAGACATTTCTCCAAAGAAGACATACAGATGACTAACAAACATATAAAAAGATGCTCAACATCACTCATTATCAGAGAAATGCAAATCAAAACCACAATGAGGTACCATTTCACACCAGTCAGAATGGCTGCGATCCAAAAGTCTACAAGCAATAAATGCTGGAGAGGGTGTGGAGAAAAGGGAACCCTCTTACACTGTTGGTGGGAATGCAAACTAGTACAGCCACTATGCAGAACAGTGTGGAGATTCCTTAAAAAACTGGAAATAGAACTGCCATATGACCCAGCAATCCTACTGCTGGGCACACACACCCAGGGAACCAGAACTGAAAGAGACACGTGTACCCCAGTGTTCATTGCAGCACTGTTTTCAGCCAGGACATGGAAACAACCTAGATTTCTATCAACAGATGAATGGATAAGAAAGCTGTGGTACATACACACAATGGAGTATTACTCAGCCATTAAAAAGACTACATTTGAATCTGTTCTAATGAGGTGGATGAAACTGGAGCCTATTATACAGAGTGAAGTAACCCAGAAAGAAAAACACCAATACAGTATACTAACGCATATATATGGAATTTAGAAAGATGGTAACGACAACCCTGTATGCGAGACACCAAAAGAGACACAGATGTGTAGAACAGTCTTTTGGACTCTACAGGAGAGGGTGAGGGTGGGATTGTTTGGGAGAATGGCACTGAAACATGTAAATTATCACATGTGAAACAAATCGCCAGTCCAGATTCGATGCATGATACAGGGTGCTCAGGGCTGGTGCACTGGGATGACCCAGAGGGATGGGATGGGGAGGGAGGTAGGAGGGGGGTTCAGGATGTGGAACACATGTACACCCATGGTGGATTCAAGTTAATGTATGGCAAAACCAATACAATACTGTAAAGTAAATAAAACTGAGATTTTTTTAAAAAATGGAAAGATTTCAGATTTCTTGAATTCGCTGTAGTTTCAGTAACTAACATTGCATAGCTTTTTTATGATCTCAGAGCCATTTCTTTTGTTTTTTAAACTATATTTATTTATTTGGCTGTGCTGGGTCTTCATTGCTACCAGCAGGCTTTCTCTAGTTGCGGCAAGCCGGAGGTTACTCTCCAGTTGGGTGCGTGGGCTTCTCACTGTGGTAGCTTCTCTTGTTGCAGAGCATGGGCCCTAGAGCGCAGGCTTCAGTAGTTGTAGCACACGGACCTCCTTGCTCCGAGGCATGTGGAATCTTCCTGGACAGGGATCAAACCCGTGTCCCCTGCATTGGCAGGTGGATTCTTAACCCCTGGACCACCAGGGAAGTCTCTCTGAGCCATTTCTGATGTGCAAAGTATTTTCGCACGCACCTTCTGCTGAGGTAAGCAGACCAATATTATTATTCACAAATTAGAGATGGACATAGAGAGTATGTTATTTGTCCAAAGACATGTCATTCTCCCCAAAAGCAGCCTCCTGGTGGACTGTTGCTCAGTCATGGTGTTTGGCTTTCCTCCCTCTTCAAGTCAATTATCTACTACTTTTACATCATGAATTCTCAACCTTTGGTGTACCGTCACTTAGAGATTCTAATCTACCCTCACATTTGCAAGCATGTGAGCGCACACACACAATTTTGTATTAACTCTCAGGACTCTCAGAGATCCCCTGAAGACCATGGACACAAGGTTGAGAATCTTTTAGAATTAATATGTATGAGACCAAAAGGATGTAATTACCAAATGTAGTGAGTGAGTGAGTGAAGTCGCTCAGTCGTGTCCAACTCTTTGTGACCCCATGTACTGTAGCCCATCAGGCTCCTCCATCCATGGGATTCTCCAGGCAAGAACACTGGAGTGGGTTGCCATTTCCTTCTCCAGGGGATCTTCCCAACCCAGGGATCGAACCTGGGTCTCCCACGTTGTAGGCAGACGCTTTATCGTCTGAGCCACCAGAGTAGTAATAAACTGTATTTTCTCGTTTTGAAATTCAGCTACAGAACACATCTCAGGGACCGCTAGAGAAATTTGAATATGGAATATATATATACTAAATTTTATTAAGGAATTTTCTCAGGTGATATTAGGATAATTTTCTCTGATGTGATGATGGTGTTTATTTATGAGGATGCTTAAGGATTTTTAGGAGATACTTAAGTGTTTTTTTTCCTGATATTTATTTATTTATTTGGCTAATGATTATTATTTATTTAATAATCCTGATTACTATTTATTTATTTATTTGGGTCTTAGTTGCAGAGCACTGGTTTAGTTGCTCTGTGGCATGTGGGATCTTAGTTCCCCGATCAGGGATCAAACTTTGCCCCCTTCATTGCAAGGTGGATTCTTAACCACTAAACCACTGGGAAAGTCCCAGTGCTTAAGTATTGAGAGGTGAAATATCATGAAGTCTGCAACACATTTTCAAATGGTTCAGAAAAATATAAAAAGATACAAGATTTAATAATATGACATTTGCCAATATTACATTATTTTAAATCTATAAGAACAGCAATTGCATTTAAGTTAATCTAGTTTACAAAGAACATATAGCAAACTATTAGTAGTTTAATCTTGGTGGTGATATATGCATGTTCACTGAAGAGTTATTTCAACTTTTCTGTACATTGGAAAGTTTTCATAATAAAATACTGGGGTAAAAAGTTTCTGTTTGTGGTATCTCTCAGATCTGCTCCTCTATTAGTTATCTATTCCTATGTAAGAAATTACCCCCAAATTTAGTGACTTAAAACTACAAATATTTCCAGGTAAATACCCCAAAGAATTGAAAGCAGAGACTCAAAGAGATATTCATAGATCCACATTCATAGCAGCATTATTCACAATAGCCAAAAAGCAGACACAACTCAAGCGCCCATCAGTGGATGAATGAAAAAACCAGGTATGCTATACATACAATGGAATACTGAACTTCAGCCTTAAAAAGGAAGGAAATTCTAACACAGGCTATAGCATGGATGAACCCTGAAGACACTGTGTTAAGTGAAATAAGTCAGTCACGAAGGGACAAATAGTGTTTGATTCTATGTGTACAAGATAGCTTCTGCTGCTGCTGCTAAGTTGCTTCAGTCGTGTCTGACTCTGTGCGACCCCATAGATGGCAGCCCACCAGGCTCCCCCGTCCCTGGGATTCTCCAGGCAAGAACACTGGAGTGGGTTGCCATTTCCTTCTCCAACACATAAAAGTGAAAAGTGAAAGTGAAGTCGCTCAGTCGCGTCTGACTCTGCGACCCCATGGACTGCAGCCCACCAGGCTCCTCCATCCATGGGATTTTCCAGGCAAGAGTACTGGAGTAGGGTGCCATTGCCTTCTCCGGTACAAGATAGCTAGAGCAGTCAAATTCATAGAGACACAAAGTACAATAGTGGTTGCCAGGGGCTGGATGGGAGAATGAGGAGTCAGTATTTGATGGATTTGGAGTTTCAGTTTGGGATCATGAAAAAGTTCTGGATATGCTTGTGCTGTTGATTGCACACTATAAATATACTTAATGGCAATGAACTGTAAATCTAAAAGCGTTAAATTGGTAAATTTTATGTTATGTATATTGTACCACACACATCATCAACCCACAAACAAAACATATATCATCTCACAATGTGTGCGTGCTAAGTCACTTAAGTCATGTCCGACTCTTTGCAACATTATAGACCGTAGCCCACCAGGCTCCTCTGTCCATAAGATTCTCCAGGCAAGAATACTGGAGTGAGTTGCCATGCCTTTCTCCAGAGGATATTCCCAATCCAGGGATCGAACCTGTAGATCTACCGTATTCTTTTTCCATTTTTCTGAAACAAAACAAGCCTCATTATTTGGATATTTCAATAAATAAATCCACAAAGGTAGAAAATCTCAGGACAAATCACATTTTGACAAAAAGCTCTGAATCAGGATAAAACAGCCAATTAACAGTTGAACCAGAAACTGCCAACATTTGAACTTATTTTACTTGTTGCTGTATGTATGTAAATAATATAAAGAAAAACTCTAATTCAGAAAAATAATAAAGTGGGAAATGACAAACTGGAAACAAAATAATTTAAACCATTTAAAGACCCAGTTTACAACATAGGAAGAAAAGCATCACCTTTCTTAATATAAACTGATTAAGAACTAAGTACTCCATCTAGCTTTTCCCCTGCTCTGAGTGATGTCTTCTTGCCCATCTGCTTTGGATGCCCACTGATCCATTAATCAGAACCTTCTGTAGTCCTTTCCCAAGTACTCATGATCTAATAAATAGGCCAAGTGGATAACTCTCTTTCAAAAGAGTACAGAATTTCTGCCCTTTTCATCTCTACTTTCCAAGTATCTTTGGCTTGAGCTTATCTCATTTTTTGCAGCTTAAGAACTCAGGGAAAGTTGCCCATGAGGGCACAGGTAGGATCTCCCCACCTCTGTGAGGCGACTCCTTGTGCCTTAAGCTGGGTGAACCGCTGGATAGAAATGTACGGTTCCCCCCATTCAAGGAACAGGAAGAGAACCCAAGAAATCCAGTTCCAGCTTCCCTTCCCATTTTCAGATCACTTCAGCGATTCCACACTACACTAATTAGGCAAAAACTTATTTAGGTCTCTTGAGTTCTTTTCGACACCAAAATTTCATATTTTAAATTGTTATATAAACCGTAAGCCTGTCAACTTCATCCTTTCATGCTTTTTTATATTTTCAATTTTCTTTGGAAAGAGCTTTCGTAATCTCAAGATTAAAACCAAAAAAAAAAAGTTCTCCTGTATTTATTTCTAGTACTTTCATATGGCTTAGTTTCTCAATCCATCTGGAACTTATTTGGGGTCTTTTCTCAAATTTATGGGTGAATTAATCCCTCCAGCAGCATTTCCTCATTTATTAGAAATGTTTCCTTTACAAGTAAAATATTCTTTTATTCTCATAGCTATTTCTGGATTGTATTATGTCCCAATGTTTTATTCTACTGATTCTATGTCTCCAAATGTTGTTTTTATTACTATAGCTTCAAGGTATATTTTGATATCTAAAAGGACAGCCTCTCATTTTTTTCTTTCCCCAACTTTTCTTGGCTCTTTTCTTCGTAGTTCATAGGTTTTACAACCTGAGGTAAATCTGAGTCAGTTTTCTCATCTGAAAAGATTAATAGACTATGGGCTCTAGAGTCATTTTGTCTGAATATCAGCAACGATCCACTCAGGCGAATGGAAAGTCTTCTATTTGAGCAGAGGCGGTTTAATATAGGGAACTGGTGACAAGATATGGAAAGACTAAGTATCTTAATGCAAAAATAGGAGGCTAGGGACTTCCCTGGTAGTCCAGTGGTTAAGAATCTACCTGCCAATGCTTTTTTTTTTTTTTTTTTAGTTTTTTATTTTTTAAATTTTACAATCTTTAATTCTTACATGCATTCCCAAACATGAACCCCCCTCCCACCTCCCTCCCCATAACATCTTTCTGGGTCATCCCCATGCACCAGCCCCAAGCATGCTGCATCCTGCGTCAGACATAGACTGGCGATTCAATTCACATGATAGTATACATGTTAGAATGTCATTCTCCCAAATCATCCCACCCTCTCCCTCTCCCTCTGAGTCCAAAAGTCCGTTATACACATCTGTGTCTCTTTCCCTGTCTTGCATACAGGGTCGTCATTGCCATCTTCCTAAATTCCATATATATGTGTTAGTATACTGTATTGGTGTTTTTCTTTCTGGCTTACTTCACTCTGTATAATCGGCTCCAGTTTCATCCATCTCATCAGAACTG
Organism: Ovis aries; assembly: GCF_016772045.2. NCBI lineage: Eukaryota > Metazoa > Chordata > Mammalia > Artiodactyla > Bovidae > Ovis > Ovis aries. The sequence goes on from NC_056056.1 coordinate 57,345,347, forward strand.
ATTCAAATGAATTCTTTTTAACGGCTGAGTAATACTCCATTGTGTATATGTACCACAGCTTTCTTATCCATTCATCTGCTGATGGACATCTAGGTTGTTTCCATGTCCTGGCTATTATAAACAGTGCTGCGATGAACATTGGGGTACATGTGTCTCTTTCAATTCTGGTTTCCTCGGTGTGTATGCCCAGAAGTGGGATTGCTGGGTCATAAGGTTGCCAATGCTTTTGAACTACGGTGCTGGAGAAGACTCTTGAGAGTCCCCTGGACAATAGGGAGATCAAACCAGTCAATTCTAAAGAAAATCAACCCTGAATATTCACTGGATGGACTGATGCTGAAACTCCAGTACTCTGACTACCTGATGCAAAGAGTCAACTCACTGGGAAAGACCCTGATGCTGGGAGAGATTGAAGGCAGGAGGAGGGGGTGACAGAGGATGAGATGGTTGGATGGCTTCACCAACTCAATGAACATGAGTTTGAGCAAACTCTGGGAGATGGTGAAGAACAGGGAAGCCTGGCGTGCTGCAGTCCATGGGGTTGTAAAGAGACAGACACAACTTAGAGACTGAACAACAAGAGACTTCCCAAGTGGCCCAGTGGTTAAGATTCCCTGCTCCCAATGCAGTCCCCTGAGTGTGTTTAGTACTTTATCAGTTATTGACATTGCCCCATCTCATTCTCCCAACAAAAGCTCTGATGCAGACAGGGCAAGCTTCATTTTCCCTGCTCAACAGCAATGGAATCCAAGAATTCAAGAAGATAAGTGGTAGACCCAAAGGCCAGGGGGGCTTGGGACAAAGCCACCTCACTCATGTTCAGGATGCTTCCTACTAATATCCCAGGTGGCCTCCCACAAGCATGTGTGAGATAATGAGCATACACACACGTGTGCATCACACACACGCACACACAATAGGTTCAAATCTCTGAAGAGAAGGTTCATGCCTTATCAATCTTAATATTCCTGCACCAGGTAAAGCACCTGGAAGCTAGGAAAGAAGTGATTGTTGGCCTTAATTCCTGGAAAGGACCCTCCTGGGGGATGGAAGAAAGAATATATGTGAGGATTACAGCCAGAGCCAGGGGTCAAGATTAGCGTGACCAAACTCTACAAGGCTCTGGCCCTTGATTCTAGCTTTACCCAGCCCTTTCTCAGGTCATCAAAGAGCAGAGGGCATGGTCACCAGGAGGGAAACAAATCTGCCCACTGGCTCTGTGCACCCCCGCTCCCAGGGGATGTAACAATTTCTTGTGGGCAGTGGGGTCCCTGACAGGCAGGAGCTTGCTCTAAACCTACAGTAGAATCACCCCAGGGCTGCCCATCCAGGGCCTGGCATCCACACTGGTCCCTGACAAACCGGTTGGAGCAGGAGCCTCATTCATGTGCGTATGGATCACTTACAGGAAGCATGGGACACTAAAGATTAGAAGACTAAGCTAATAAAATGGTTGCCATTGGACATCAGTGTTTGCCAGGCACTTTCTACATGAATATTTCTGGTTCTATTCTTCACTCAGCCAGGGCAAGCCGTGGGCACTGCTGGGGTCTGCCTCAGCCTGTGGCACTGGCTTCAGCTGTGAACTTGTTCTCCTCCGACACGTCACGGATGCTGCAACCTCAGTTGATTTGGCTTGGCTCTGCATCTGTGCTTTTTCTCCTTATCCTGAATGGGGAGCCACTCTCTCCTGTCTGCCTAAAGATACCCGGAGCAGGGGCACTGGGATGGGCTTGGCGCGGGTGGCCCAGGCAGCTGCCCACGCCGCTGCTCCATGCTTTCAAGAGCTCTGCTGCCTGCCCCATTCTCCTCCCTGCCCACAGGCGTCCTAGCGCCCTTGGGAGTCGACAGGAAGAGACAGGGTCGTGAATTAGACAGCGGGCAGTGGGTGGGAAGAATAAAAGCCAAAGGCCTGGGCGGGTAGTGGTGGGAGGAATTGGGAGATTGGGATTGACACGTATACACTATTGATATTGTGTAAAAAATAGATAACAAATAAGAACATATTGTATAGCAAAGGGAACTCTACTTAATGCACTGTGGTGACCTGGATGGGAAGAAGTTCAAAAGGGAAGGGGTACATGTATATGTATGGCTGATTCATTGTACAGCAACTATATTCCAATAAAAATTAATTCAATTTTTTTTTAAAGCCAAAGGCCTAGATGGGGACTCTGAGACCCTATGCCCTCTGTCCCAGTTACCTCTCAGGACTCATTTTTTTCTTTCTCTTTTTAAAAAATATTTATTTATTTGGCTGCCCCGAGTCTTAGTTGCACTGGGGATCTTTAGTTGTGGCATGCAGTATTCTTGGAGGCTTCCTAGGTGGTTCAGTGGGTAAAGAATCCACCTGCAGTACAGTAGACAAAGATTCGATCCATGGAACGAGAAGATCTCTGGAGGAGGGCATGGAAATCCACTCCAGTATTCTTGTTGGAGAATCCCATGGACAGAGGACCCTGGTGGACTACAGTCCATAGGGTCACAAAGAGCAGAACATGACTAAGCACATACATAGTATTCTTAATTGTGGCATGTGGGATCTAGTGCCCTGGCCAGAGATTGAACCCAGGCCCCCTGCAGAGTCTTAGCCACTGGACCACCAGGGAAGTCCCAGGCTCATTTCCCCTTTCTCTCCACTCACATCACTCTTCACTGCTCCTGGAACAGGCCAGGGCCTTTGCACCACTCTTCACCCAGACGGCACTGTGCTCCCTCCTGCTTCCTGTTCCACACTCTGTTCTGATGTCATTTTCTCGCTGAGGCCTTCCTTGACCACCTTCCTACAATCACAAGACCCACTCTCCACACCCTTGCCTCTTCCCTGGCTCCTCTCACCACCCACCTTACTTATCCGGCTGATTGATCGAGCTCCCCACCTCTGAAGTTTGGTCTGTTTGCTCACTGCTGTCTGCAGCACTGAAGCAGCACCTGACACATAGCACAGGCTCAGTGATATTGTGAAATTCTTGCATGGATGAGGCTCGCCTGTGAGCTGATTCCAGGCAGCCTTGGGTTTGGGTCAGCCCTGCTCCCTTCTGGGCCTGGCTTAGTTCCTCTAACGACGAGGGCACATGTGCCACTGGGTAAGCTGCCTTCCAGTGGTAATAACTGATGAGTCTGGACAATATCCTCTTACCACCCAAGCAAAGCTCAAACAGAAGGCAATGAGGGCAGGGAGGCAGGAAGCAGCTGCCAGTATGACTAACTGGGATCTTAGGTCATCATCCCCCAGTGCCAATCCTTACAGGTCTCAGCATGGCTCAGGATTACTGAGACTCATGTGGCCAGACCCGGTTCAAAAGGGCCACAAGGAGCGCTTGGAAAAACAACTCCATTTTAGGGAGCTGACACAGAGGCCTGGAGGAGGAATTGAGATTTGATGAACTCTGTACAAAAATTTTGCAAAACCAGACTTGATTCAGTTCTTTGGGTTTTTTGGCTTCACTGGGCCTTTGTTGTGGCACTTGGGCTTTCTCCAGTTGTGGCTCGTGGGGGCTACTCTCTGTTGTGGTGCACAGGCTTCTCTTAGTTGTGGTTCACGGGCTCTCTAGTTGCAGTGCTCAGGCTTAGTTGCCCCATGGCATGTGGGATGGCATCCCTGCCCAGGGAGCGAACCTGAGTCCTCTGCAATGGAAGGGGGATTCTTAACCACTGGACCACCAGGCAAGTCCCTGATTCAGTTCTCATTCAAGCCATATTTATAAGGGCTTCCTCAGCACCAGGCACTTCTCTAGGGGGCAATAGAGTCGTGAACCCCATGAGTGAGGTCCAGTCTTGACCTGTACATTGATTTGTGTCCCAGCATGTCATCCCTCGCCAAGGCCTGGTGTCATTTTCCTTGCAACTTCCTGCTCCCAGTACCTTAAGTCTTCCCAGATCTACTGGCTACATTTAGACAGATGCCCTTTATCTCAAAAACAACCAGCAGCAACCACTCGCACCTCTGACAGACCAATGAGACAGCGCTCGTTCTCCTGTAGTCCTCTCTGGCATCCACGTCACGTCAACTTTGCATTCTGTCCCCGTTCTGGGAAACTCCAACTCTCTTCCTCATTCTCAGCACCTTCATGTCTTTGGTCCTACCACTCCCTGACAAAGTCACCTTCTCTACCTGTTGGGTTAATTGCCCCAGTGGCTCCCAAACTAATTGTATGTCTCCTGTATTCAGCGCCTTTGTGCATTCATCCACATTGGAGCTGTCTCTCCCCTCCCTTCTCTCTGCCTCTTCAGCACGGCTGATACCTCACCCTCTCACCTTCAAGGGGAGACAGACTCCTCTCAGTTCCCCAACTCTTGATAAACTCGCTACCACCCAGAATACCCGCTTTTCATGAGGGCATCGTCATCTGTACATGCACACATCTTTCCATGTAATTACCAGCCGTTTCCTGTATGTATGTCTTATTTTTCCCTGAGACTGTGAACTCCTTGAGGGCAAGGACAAGTTCCTTTTTTGTTCTTCTTGGCCTCGAGGTATGTGGGAATCTTAGTTCCTCAACCAGGGTTTAAACCTATGCCCCCCTGCATTGGAAGCACAGTCTTTACCTCTGGACTGCCAGGGAAGTACTGAGGGCAAGAACAATTTCTATTTTTCAGTGTCCTATACAGCTCAGTACCCACTCACTCTGCTATCAATCTGACCTGGATTTACCAAGTGATGATATTTAAGAAGAACGTTGTTGTTCTTTAGTTGCTAAGTTGTGTCCGACACATTTGTTACCCTGTGGACTGTAGCCTGCCAGGCTCTTCTGTCCATGGGATTTCCCAGGCAAGAATACTGGAGCAGGTTGCCATTTCCTACTCCAGAGGATCTTTCCAACCCAGGGGTCGAAATTGCACTGGCAGGTGGATTCCTTACTACTGAGACACCAGGGAAGCCCTTAAGAAGAATACATTTGTGGAAGTGTGTATTCGTTTTTAGATGTTAAGAGGAAAATATAGAATACAAGATTATGTTATGGTCTGAGGACCACGGTATAAACTATGTACTCATAAAGGTAAACCTGGAAGGAGATCAGTAAAAAATAGAAGTGTTTTGTCAGGGTTGTTGGATTATGAGTGATTTGTTTAACAATCCGTAAATTTTGTGAGTGTGCGGCTTGTGCATTTGAAAAGAGGCTTTTTGTTGTTGTTTTTTTAAGTACATAGAGGGCTTTAAATGTCATTGAAACATTCCACTCTCGGGTACAAATTCTTCAAGGCTTTCTTAGGAAAGAAGAGGGGATGGGAGCAGGTTAAGCAGGGTTGGCAGTTCTTCAGAGATTTCAATCAAGTCATATTTATACACAAATAGCTAAGCAAAGTGGCGGGGGGTGGGGGGAACCAAAGTCCAAGTTTTGCCTACAAATGTTTATTCCCTGAGGATGGGACAGAAAAATAAACAGTTTAAAATAACCCACGAAATCATGTGAGCTGTAGAGATTTTTTTTTTCTCTCTCCCAGAAGAAGAACTGTATTCTTGAGTTTCCTGGTGTTTTGTGCTCTGAAGCCCTGGCAGCAGGGGGTGCGACTGGGGGAGGGAGAGGCAGGGTATACCCTCCTTGGTGGACAGCTCTGGGCACAGGTTTCCTCTGATTCCTTAACTTTTTTTGACGTGTATATTTTATTCATATCAGACTGTGGGCTCTCAAATATGAAGACCATGTCTTTTCTGGTGTCTTTCTGGTGGGAGGAGTGGGGGTGCAGCCCCATTCCACCTGCTAGATCTTAGTTCTCAGACCAGGGATTGAACCCGTGTCCCCTGGAGTGGAAGCACAGAGTCCTAACCACTGGACCCCCAGGGAAGTCCCTAGGACCATGCTCTTTCTGTCAGAGTGGTGGCCCCACAGTATACCTAATATAAGGGGAGCCCAAGAGATCATTTGTCCAATGCCCTCATCAGACCCAGGAAGACCAGACTCAGAATGAGGCATGTGCAGAGGCCATACAGCCTGGGACTCCTGGGGGAACTGGTTTTAGAGAGCTCTGGAGTGCACAAGCCCAGCCCCCACAGTGTTGCTCAGGTGTTTGTAACATTCCTCTGACAAGTGTGGGTTGAGCCTAAATACACCCCAGCCCAGAAACATGGCAGAAGGGCGACAAGGAACAAACTGTACTCTTAACACTGAGGAGCTTAGGATTCAGAGAGAGGGGGAGATGGGGCAAGTTCGCAGATAACCGGAATACCAAGCAGAACGGAAGAAGCATTGCAAGAGGCACATGCGAAAGAGGAAGAAGCCTCTGACAAAGTAGGCTGAGAATGTCTCCGTTGGCCTGAGGCTGGCATTAAGGGGTTCAGGATGATGCAAATGAGGTCAGAGGCACCGAGACAGTTGTATTCATTTAACAAATCCTTGCTAATCACCAACTACTGGTGCCAAGTAAGGTTTTAGGTATTTGGGAAGCAAATCTCTCCCCTTGTGAAATTTACATTCAATAAGAGTAGAGACACTACACAAGATAAATAAGTATTATAAAAGTTGGTCCTAACCAACTGATGTGTGTGTGTGTGTTCAGTTGTGTTCAACTCTTTACAGCCCCATGGACTGTGGGCCCACCAGACTCCTCTGTCCATGAGATTTTTCAGGCAAGAATACTGGAGTGGGTTGCCATTCCCTTCTCCAGGGGACCTTCCTGATCCAGGGATCGAACCCAAATCTCTTGCATCTACTGAAGTGACAGGCGGGTTCTTTACCACTAGAGCCACCTGGGAAGACCAGTAGGCTGGTGAGAATGTAAAACTGCAGCTGCTATGGAAAAACAGCATGTTAGCTCCTCAAAAAATTAAGCATAGAATTATCATTAGATCCAGCAATTACACTGCTGGGTATATACTCACCCCATGCAGAAAACTGGGATAAGAGTGGTCCAAAGAGAAGGATCAGCAAATGCAAAAGCCCAGAGGCAGAAATTGTCAGGAGACCACTGTGACAGAGCCACTGTCACGAGAATCCATTGTTTTACTTCTGTGTCTCTTCAGTCAATTCCAATGGTCCTAGTATTGTGGGAGTCACTCAGTCATGTCCGACTCTCTGTGATCCCATGGGCTGTAGTTCGCCAGGCTCCTCTGTCCATGGAATTCTTCAGGCAAGAATACTGGACTGGGTTGCCGTGCCCTCCTCCAAGGGATCTTCCCGACCCAGGGATTGAACCCAGTCTCCTGCATTGCAGGTAGATTCCTTACCGTCTGAGCCACCAGGGAAGCCCTGGTACTAAGTACTAGTAGCAACGGTCCTAGGGAGACTGTTAATAGTGGGACTGGGAAAAACTTTGCTCAGCTCTGAGGGGCAATACACAGAGCAGAGGGTCTTATTTGGGTGAGGGTGGGAGGAGTGACCTGGCTTTACTGAATTCAGCAAAGTCACTGTAGACTCTAGCAGTTTACTTCTATGGGGAATGTGATCACTCAGACCATAGGGCTGCATGTGACCATTAATTCATTTCTCTGGAAACAATTCTGTTAGGACAGGAACTGAGAATTCTTTCTCCATGACTTGTGGCTGAGTTTGTGTTCTGTGAGAACACTGGGTTTTGCATTTCTCATTACACTGCTCTCATAGCTCCTGGGTTTGGAAACGGTCACTGCCATTAAATTCTTTTATGGCTTTCACCCCCATCAAACCAAGGATAAAGGTGAATAAAGAACTCATCCTGAGTAGACTGCTCCAACACCCCAAGACAATTCCTCTTCATAAAACCTAGAGTTTCATGCCAGGGACATTACATAAAAATAAAGCCAGAGTAACCAAGTGCCAATTACATTTTTATGGACAATGAGTCCATAACATGCTATGAGATGAAATCTTTCTTTCAAGATATTTTAATTGCCAGATGCAAAAGACAGTCGACTGTTTGCTTGTTGAAGCTTTTCCAGCCTTGTGGCTAATGCCCATTGTAGCTGCATTAAAGGCTCTGGGGCATCTCTGCCCAGATGTGATGGCCAAGAACCAGCGATGACTTCAGCATGAGCTTTCTCCACCTGCCAGCTCCGCCATCTTGGCTGGGCCTGCATACCAGCTGCCTGACTCCATCTGACTAGGAGGTCCCATTGGATTGTGCGTCCTTGTGTAGAGGCCAATACTCACAGTGAAGTTTTTTAGGAAACAAGCTCCAAGTCTAAGGCTGAGGGATGTTGTGGGCCTAAGGGTGGTCTCTGGAGGGATCATCTCTGAAATTCTCTGCTAAGACCCAGTGTGTCTAAGCCACAGTATTATGGAAAGCACATAGGAAGGAATAGAAGACAAGAAGTCTGAAGCTAACCGTGGTTTTTATCTTGGTACTGGTTATCTCCGACTTACTTAACTCACCCCAGAGCCACACCCTGCTCAACTCTGCTCTGTGCCCCTGGAGACTGATCTGTACAGACATCCACAGGCTCCCTGTGTTCTGGCCTAAGGAAAGCCAATGGGGATCTCTAGGAGAGGGAGGTTGGGTGTGAGTTCCCAAACTCCTTCCTGGGTCTCCACGGGCTGTAGTCTCCTTCTCCTGCAGGTATCTCTCTACAGGTTCTGGTAACTGCATCCTCTTCTCTCTTTTGCAGGCCCAGGTTGCTCCCCCAAACTCCACACTGTCCCTTGCAGTTCCCCCACTTCTGTAAAGAGTTCCTTTTTTGAATTCTGCTGAAATGATCCGGTTAGAGTGTGTCCTCTGTCCTCCTGCCAAAACCCTGACTGATGAAGCCATGAGTGAGCTGGGTGGCCCTGATCATACTAGCTGAGGCCTTGGTTTTCTCATCTTTATAATGGAGATGAACAAGCCAGTTCTTACACACTCGTTCCAGAGTTTTCATTAAGTTTATGGTAGATGTAAAGCACTTAACAAACATGTCTTAAAAATAAATACGTTAAGTTTCATGATTCCAGGAATGCCTAAAAATAACATGCTATCTTAAAAAAAAATTGTTTTTATTTATATATTTTTGGCTGTATTGGGTCTTTGCTGCTCAGGCTTTTCTCTAGTTGTCAGACATGTCCTGACTTTATTTATTTATTTATTTTTTTGGTAAGCTTTACAAAATTTCATTTTATATTGGAGTATAATTGATTTACAAGGCTGTGTTAGTTTCAGGTGTATAGCAAAGTAGTTTAGATATATATATACATACATGTATGTATTCTTTTTCAGATTCTTTTCGCATATAGGTTATTGCAGAATATTGAGTAAATTTCCCTGTGCTATACAATAGGTCCTTGTTGACTGTTTTTTAAGATTTTTTGATGTGGATCATTTCTTTAAAAGCCTTTCATTGAATTTGTTACAATATTGCTTCGGTTTTATGTTTTGGTTTCTTGGTCCTAAGGCTCATGGGGTCCTAGCTCCAGGAGCAGGAATCGAACCTGTACCCACCCCACACCACCATTCCTTCTCACATTGGAAGGTGAAGTCTCAACCCCTAGACCTCCAGGGAAGTCCTTCTATTTTATATACAGTATGTATGTGAATCCCAAACTCCTAATTTATCCCTCCCCACTCACCTTTCCCCTCTGGTAACCATCAGTTTGTTTTCAAAGACTGTGAGGCCATGTTTGCTCTGTAAAACATGTCCTGACTTTAAATGCCACTTCTGACACACCCTATATGTGTGACCTTAAAGAGAGCATTTAATCCCTCTGTTTTCGTCAGGTCTTTTAAGTGGGGGTTGTCTGCCTTACTTAAGTACAAGATGACAGTGAAAGTCCCTTGTAAATGAAATTGAGCTCTTGGCAATTGATCCCCCAAGGCTTCTTTAAATACGTCATCTCTAATTATTCACCATCTGATTAAGAGGGGGAAGTGAGAGTCACCCTGATGTGAGACTCAGAGGAACGGTGTAGGTCTTGTGCTCAGTCGCTTCAGTTGTATCTGACTCTGCCACCCCATGGACTGTAGCCCACAGGGCTCCTCTGTCCATAGGATTCTCCAGGCAAGAATACTGGAGTGGGCTGCTATGCCCCTCCTCCAGGGGATCTTCCTGACCAGCATCTCCTGCAGCTCCTGCATTGCAGGTGGATTCTTTACCGCTGAGGTCTTGGGAGAAGGCAGTTAGGGGGCAAGACAGATGAGGGCCAGATGTTCTGACTACCTAGCATGAAACAGCCACCCTGGGCTGGCAGCAGTCCAGACACAGGAGTTGGTTCACAGGCAGAAAAGACCAGTCCTTGCCCTGGAGGACTTTACCCTTTAACCAGGGAGCTAAGTGTAACCCACAGAAAATCGTTTCAGTTCAGTTCAGTTCAGTCGCTCAGTCATGTCCGATTCTTTGCAACCCCATGAATCGCAGCACGCCAGGCCTCCCTGTTAGGGGGGTTATAACTGCCATGTTGGGTGCCTCACAGGAAGCTCGCCATGCACGGGAACACCTCCATCAGGCAGCAAGGAAGAGCTGGGCCTCCAGGGGAGCTGGGTACAGCCGCTAAGCAGGGGCACCCAGCAGGGAGAAGGGTGGCTGTGGGTAGGGGGAGACAGCTTTAGGAGGTAAGAAGGGCCAGATTGCTGGGGCGTCCGGCGGAGCTTGTTACTGTTTTCGTTCAGGCAATAGGAAACAGAAAACCACCACACGGTTTTCAGAAAACCACCACACAAAGTGGATTGTTTAGAAAGATGCGTTTTGCACAGATGGGCAGGATGAAGCGATGAAAAGGCTACAGATAAAAAAAAAAGAGAGAGAGAGATTTTTTTTTTCACTCTCTTAAAGAAACTTCAGTACTTGCAATGGGGCTTCCCTGGTGGCTCAGATGGTAAAGAATCTGTCTGCAATGCAAGAGATTCTTTTTCTGGGGTTTGATCCCTGGGTGGGGAAGATGCCCTGGAGAAGGAAAAGGTGACCCACTTCAGTATTCTTGTCTGGAGTATTCCATGGACAGAGGAGCCTGGTGGGCTACAGTCCATGGGGTCACAAAGAATCGGACACGACTGAGCGTCTAACACTTTCACTTTTCAATATTTGCAATATAACCCATGAATGAGTATAGGTGGTTCTACCTTCGGCCAAAGACAGACCCCTCCCAGAACATTTGCTTTCCCTTTAAATGAGGTTTATTTACCCTTCCAAATGAGAAGCTTATACTACTGTGAGGTGACTGTCACAGCCCTGCAGATCCCAAATCAAATAGGGTTCTTTGCTTGAGGCCTTGTGGATTTCAACCATATTTTCCCCACTTGTCACACTCCAGTAACCAAATGTGTGTGTGTGTGTGTGTGTGTGTGTGTGTGTGTGTGTGTGTGTGTGTGTGTGAAAACAACAGGCAGAGACTTTCCTGGTGGTCCAGTGGTTCAGACTGCAGGCTTCCACTACAGGAGGCCTAGGTTCAATACCTGGTCAGGGAAGTTCCACATGCCACTTGGTGAAGCCAGAAAGCAAACTCCACATTGTGTCTATACAAAACTGCATGCTCAGTCACTCAGTTGTGTCCAACTCTTTGCAACCCCATGCTCCTGTGTCTATGGGATTTCCCAGTCAAGAATACTGGAGTGAGTTGCCATTCCCTCCTCCAGGGATCTTTCCAACCCAGGTCTCAAACCCTGGTCTCCTGCATTGCAGGCAGATTCTTTATCATCTGAGCCACCAGGGAAGCCCACAATTAACCTATGGGTTATTTCAGAGATGACCACTCAGGTTCAATTTAGCACTATTGGGGGGTTTTGTGATCAGCTTTCCCTTATTATCAACTCACTTTGCAGACCAAGCTCAGCAGTAAAACATTTTTCACAATTCCCCACCCCATGCCCTCACTCCACGCCCCAGGCCCCTACTCCATCCCCTACCCTGAGGCTTGGCTTAGCTTAGATTCTGAAGCTCCTGGACTGCTTCTCTCAGTAGCCAACAATCTTTTGTCTCGGGTCCAAGTTGCTTATTTATCTTTCCTAGGCTATTTAAGTCACTGAGAGAAATGTATCGGTTTGCTTTTGAGGTGGGGCCCCCAAAGGACGGGTGGGACCTGAGAGACCCAAGCCGAGAAATGGGTTCTGGGTGGGGAGAAGCCCCAGGAGAGGATGCAGAGGTCAACATGGGCTGGCTGTGTCCAACAAATTTGGCACGTGGGATACACTGGAAAAGAGAAGGGGCAGAGGGAACAACAACTCTGAGTCGTCAGGGTCCTGTCGTGGAGAAGGGGCTTGGAACCCCCGGTCTATGGCTGGTTTCAGGGGCCCTGAACCCTGAAGGTGTGCTGCATTTGGGGTATGTTTGTGCAGGCTCAGCAGAGATGGTCATGAGTTTGGGGAGAGCCTTTGGCTAAAACTTTGGGATTTTACTCCATCGAAGCAAAGGAGTTTGGGAGCTGAAAGCAACAAATCAAGGGGAAAACAGTTAGCTGTGTATGGGTTTTGTCACTGTTGTTTGGTTTTCATTTTTTAAAGCTTAATTTGGCCGGCAGTGGTGTGTTAGAACGAGAAGGAACTCAAGCAGAGAGATGACTTTAGTCTCCTGCGGTTCAGGCATGAGGTAAAAAAGGCCCAAACACAACGGTGGGAGGCACAGAAGAAACGTTGTCCAAGACACTTGGCCTTGGATCACAAGAGTTTGTGACCACATGCGATGGGAGGAAAAAGAAGGTATTAGTGAATTAAAGTGACCAGTCAGCCCAAGCTAGGTGTAACTAGGTTTACACACAATACTGGTTGACTTATATAGCCTTTTAACAGCAGATTTTGCCTACAAATTGCCCCAAAGATCATTTTCTTGAAGGATCAATGTGCCTTTTCCAAAGGAGACATGAGTGATCAATGAGCTCTGGACTTCTTCCTAGACAGAGCAACTGGGCCAGGGCACCGGACTGTGCTGACAGCGGCCAAACATGAAAGGATTTTCCAGGAGAAAGTCACGACAGGCCCCAGGGATTCACCAGGTCTCGCTGTTGCATCTTTTTTTACTGTATAAAAATTACTTATTTTTTGGCTGGGCTGGGTCTTTGTTGCTGCCCCTGGGCTTTTCTCTAGTTGCAGTGCTCCGGCTTCTCATTGCAGTGGCTTCTCTTGTTGCAGAGCACAGGCTCAAGTGTATGTGGGCTTTAGTAGTTGTGGCTCTTAGGCTCTAGAGCACAGCCTCAGTATCTGCGGCATGTGGGCTTCAGATGCTCCACAACATATGGAATCTTCCCAGACCAGGGATCGAACCTGTGTCCCCTGCATTGGCAGGTGGATTCCTAACCACTGCACCACCAGGGAAGTTCTCTTTTTAAAAATTATTATTATAAGGACAAAAAATAATCAAAGGGCAACAAAAATAATCAAAAAGAGAAATCAATTTCTCTTTTTGGCTTTGGTAGCTACATGCTTGATTAATCCTGTTGACCGACATGGCAAATACCCCAAATAAAAGTCCATATTTGTGGAAAGCCTACTATACTCAAGACACTTTGGGATTTTAAAACTAGTAAATTTAAAGGTAACCTGTAACGAGGAAATTAATGGGTTTTTTTCTGGGGGGTACCACTTCTACTTAATTGAAGAAGTATTAAAATTTTTGTTATCTTGAGAAGAAATGGATTAGGCAGAATGTTGAATCCAAGTATTTGTTTGGTTTTCATTGGCCTTTTTGGCTTTGGGTCAACAGAGTTTGTTCCTCTCTGTGTGGCTCTCTGAGTGATGCTTGTGAGCCAGAGACTCCAACTAAGCCACCAGGGGAGATTTCCCAGGTTGCCCAGGCCAGCCTGTCACCTCCTATGCCCAGAAGTAGGGGTCACTGCAGTACAAGCTGACAGGCTTCTCTCTGGCCCTGTTGCAAAGCTCTTTTCCATTAGGTCTGCTAGAACCTGAGGATGAACAGAACAGGGACTGAGGCTTGGGACCATATGGGAAGCTGGAATCCCTCTGGAAAATCAATTTAGCATTATCTAGACATGTTGAAAATGTGTAAACCTTAAGTCCCAGAAATAACCCTAGAGAAACTCTTGACCATGGGCCCCAGCAGTCACATGCAAGAACGTTCATAGCAACACTGCTGGTGATAGCAAAAAAAGGTGCACATAATCCAAAGATCCGTTGAGAGTCAAATGGAGGGAAAAAATAAACATGGCAGAGTATTCATGTAGCAGAATATTATACAACTACAGACCACAGCAGAAAGGAACACCACAAATATCACTTTGAGTGGTGAGAAAAGCAAATTAAAGAAGACACACTGTGGGACTTCCCTGGTGGCTCAGTGATAAAGAGTTCACCTGTCAATGCAGGAGACACAGGTTCAATCCCTGGTCTGGGAAGATCCCACTTGCCGTGGAGCAACTAAGTCTGTGCGCCATAGCTGCTGAGCCTGTGCTCTAGAGCCTAGGAGCCTCAACTACTGAAGCCTACATGCCCCAGAGCCCGTGCTCAGTAACAAGAGAAGTCACTGCAATGAGAAACCTGAGCACCACAACTACAGAGTAGCCCCTGCTCACCACAACTAGAGAAAAACCTGTGCAGCAACAGAGACCCAGCACAGCCAAAAATAAATAAAGTTATTTTAAAAAATTAAAAAAAGAATACATACCATATGATTTATTTTATATAAAGTTTAGAAGCATGCAAGACCAGTATACTGTTTAGGGATGGATATTTTAGGGTAAAATTATGAAGACATGCAAGAGAATAAGTAACAAAAATTTAGCAGGGGGCTGGGGATTGGAAGAAGTACACCAAAGGGGCTTCAGTGGTACAGGTTGTAAGTTCTATCTTAAGCTGAGTTGTAGGTAGTTGGGTCTTAATTTTTTCTGCTTTCTCATATGATCTGTTCTTTTATATGCATTTAATATTTAATTAGATTTTAGAAAACAAGATAGGAGCAGAAGTCTCCTGCCAAAGACGTGATTACAAAGCCTTACCCTCATACTTCCAGAACTCACAACTCATCAGCTCTTTCTTTGTTTAACAGTCAGACAAACAAAATGAAAAGGCCAAGTACATATACAGAGCAAATGAAGATGGAGAAAAATGACCCAGGAGCCCCAAGTTGCTCTGTCTTCTGGATCCCATTTGCCTTTTAGCATTTGTTCTTTTTTGTTTTTCATTTAGTATTGTGGTCAAAACATTTTTGGGGGGTAGTGGGAGGCATGAACTACTGAGTGTAAGACAGGGTGAGGATGTGTATTGTATAACGTGGGGAATACAACTGAGTCTTCATAATAAACTGCAAATGGAAAGCAACCTTTTAAAATTGTATTAATTTTTTTTCTTTTTTTTGGTTGCACTGGGTCTTCATTGCTTCTTTAGAGAGCTCTCTTTAGTTGCCAAAAGTGGGGACTACTCTTCCTTGAAGTGTGTGGGGTTCTAGCGGTAGCTTTTCTTGTTTCACAGAACAAGCTCTAGGTGTCCAGGCTTCAGTAGTTGTAGCACACAGGCTAAGTAGCTGTGGCTCATGGGCTCTAGAGCACAGGCTCAGAAGTTGTGGGTCACAGCCTTAGTTGTTTCACCACACGTGAGATCTTCCTGGATCATGGATCGAACCTGTATCCCCTGCATTGGCAGGTGGATTCTTATCCAATGCACCATTGGGGAGGTTCACATTTTTTTAATTTTTTAAAGAAAATAATAATGCAGATAGTGAAGCCTATGGTAAGATTTTTTGCATGAGAGTATAAACCAGCTAGTTTGATAAGAGGTAGACAGTACAATGAATCGTGAAAAGCAACCTCATGTATGGATAAAATTGTTATTGTCAAAATACAAGGAAATAAAAATGATTGAGAGTTGAAATTGTGAAAGTCTTTTTTTTTTTTTTAAAGGAGCTAAAGAATAACTCAAAAACAAAACCACACTACATTTCTTAAATATGCCATAAGCTGGATGGGTTTAGGTTATAAGGACTGGCCAGTGAAAGACATGCTTTCTGCCCTCCGGGAGAAGACAGTTACCTAATTAAGCAATAGCGATAACAGAGGCCAGGTGCTACACCTACGCAGGAAGTGAGGGGCAGGGGTGGAGAGGGGAACACGGCAGCAGCAGGCAACTGAGCCTGGGGAGATGTGTTTTGCAGGTTAATAAAAGCAGATGCTAAGGAAAGTTATGACCAACCTAGATAGCATATTCAAAAGCAGAGACATTACTTTGCCAACAAAGGTCCGTCTAGTCAAGGCTATGGTTTTTCCAGTGGTCATGTATGGATGTGAGAGTTGGACTGTGAAGAAAGCTGAGCACCGAAGAATTGATGCTTTTGAATTGTGGTGTTGGAGAAGACTCTTGAGAGTCCCTTGGATTGCAAGGAGACCCAACCAGTCCAGTCTGAAGGAGATCAGTCCTGGGATTTCTTTGGAGGGAATGATGCTGAAGCTGAAACTCCAGTACTTTGGCCACCTCATGCAAAGAGTTGACTCATTGGAAAAGACTCTGATGCTGGGAGGGATTGGGGGCAGGAGGAAAAGGGGGCGACAGAGGATGAGATGGCTGGATGGCATCACCGACTCGATGGACATCAGTCTGGGTGAACTCCGGGAGTTAGTGATGGACAGGAAGGCCTGGCGTGCTGCAATTCATGGGGTTGCAGAGTCGGACACGACTGAGCGACTGAACTGAACTGAACTGAACTGTGTGCTAGGCTATGTTCTACGCATTTTACATATATTTTTCTTTTGAACTTTTTGTTTGGTATGGGGATATAGCTGATTAACAATGTTGTGGTAGTTTCAGGTGAACAGCAAAGGGACTCAGCCATACATATACATGTATCCATTCTCCCCTAAACTCCCCTCCCATCCAGGCTGCCACATAACACTGAGTAAAGTTCCATGTGCTATACAATAGGTCCACTGTTGGTTATCCATTTTATATACAGCAGTGTGTATATGACCATCCCAAACTCCCTAATTATCCCTTGCCCCCCAGCAACCGTTAAGTTCATTTTATAAGTCTGTGAGTCTCTTTCTCTTTTGAGAGTAAGTTCATTTGTATAATTTCTTCTTAAATTCCACATATAAGGGATGTCATATTTCTCCTTCTGTGTCTGACTTCACTCAGCATGATGCTCTTTAGGTCCGTGCATGTTGCTGCAACTGGCATTATTTCATTCTTTTTAATGACTGGATAATATTCCACTGTATATATTTACCACACCTTCTTTAACCACTCCTCTGTCAATGGACATTCAGGTTCCTTCCATGCCTTGGTTATGGTAAACAGATAGACACTTTAGATTTTCTATCCCCGTATATGAATTCACTGAGTCCTCTCAACAATCCTAGTAAGGTAGATGCTATTACTATCCCCATTTCATTTACAGATGAGGGAACCGAGGCACAGAGAGGTTAAGTGACCAGCCCAAGGTCACACAGCTAAGAGGTGCTGAGCCAGGATTTTTTTTTAATATGTGATTTATTTACTCTTTAATGCAATGCTATTTTATTTGTTTTTGGTTGTGTTGGGTGGGGGGAATCTAAGTGTGGGATCTTTGTTCCCTGACCAAAGATATAACCCAAGTCCCCTACATTGCAAGATGGATTCTTAACCACTGGACCACCAGGGAAGTCCCCTCAGCCAGGATTTAAACCCCAACATGCTGGCCCTCTGCTGGCCCTCAGAAAGTGACATCCTGGGTGAGGCCTGAGAGAGGAAATCAGCCAGGCAGGAAAAAAGCACAGGGGGATGAGTGTTCTGAGCAGGGCCCATGTATGTATCATTTGAAGGTGACACAAGGAGCTAAAATAAGTATTTAGCCACAAAAAATGTGAAAGACCCTTCCAGCTGAGCAGTCCTCTTTCATCGCTCTTTTTTTCAGACCTTGGCCTAGAAGCAGCAGTGCAGGGATGAGATGAGGTCTGGGGGAGGTGATCCAAGCTCCTTCAGTCTCTCTGGGCGAGAAATAGACTTTGGTGCCAGGGCTCCAAGGCTTTCCAAAGGCCCATGGCAACAACTGCCAGGGCTCCTGGGAACAGCCTCAGGCATCCGGGATCCTGCTGCCTTGCCAGTCTCTCTGTCCCCTCTTGGCCTCATTTCCCAAATGGCCCCAACATCAATCAAGGACGAGACCTAAGGCCCGACCTAGCAAACAGCTGGCAAACTATTTTTAAAATCCAATTTAAAATTGTATATGCATAAGCCCCAGTGTACTTCTCTGGGGGATTCTATCTTTCAAATGGAAATTTTTTTTTTTAAGTCAAATAAGGTAATCTCTGTTTTGATTCCCATCAAGCCCTAGTGCAGGGCCCTGCAGCCTAGCGGAAGTGCTAATCCACTTTAAGCACAGGCGAGTCGAGCCTGGGAGTCAGGGTGACTCCAGGACCCAAGAGAGAAAGGTCAGAGCTGCTGATATTTATCGTGTTAACACTGTTAGTGTGTGCTCAGCTTTGTCTGGCAGAAGAGAAGAAATAGAAGATGTGAATTATGGCCGTGGACATGGGGGAGAGTGGGGCCTCTGGGGATCTGCCCATAGGTAGTACAGCTTCCTAACTCTTGGATCCCCCGTGAGACCCCTTCTGAGAAAAACAAAGAATAGAGCACTGAGTAGAAACAGGAGGGAGAAGACAGCAGGGTGCTGGGACAGAGAACAGAATAGAGAAATCGAGAGGGAGGGCACAGAGGGGTGGCGACTTGAGTCCTCAGCCCTTCACAAGGCCTGCTTGTCTAACTCAGGCCACTGTCTTTTTGGTGATTCTGCTGCTGCAGCCAGGCCTCGGGCCTCAGGCGCCAACGGTGAGATAAAGCATCTTGTCCCAGGGCCAATCCCACGGCTTATCCTGGGAGGATGGCAGTATTTTTCTTCTCCTGACAAACACCTTTTGCATTCAGCCTCCCAGATTTATTTGTCTGGGCTTTTCTTCTTTCGGAGACCTAAACTGGATGGCTACGTATAGTAAAAGGGTTTCTGTAGCTTTTTTTTCCCCCAGATACCTTCTAAATTTCACTGCTCCTACCTCACTCTTTCGGACTCAAACAAACTTTAGGGTAAGTCAGAATGACCTTTGGCTGCCTGAAGGGTCAGGCCTGAGGTGGCCACAGCCCTGGCCAGAGTCATCATCCATGCAGGTGAGAGTTCTGAGTCACTGGAAGGAGAGACATCCTGGGGGTGGAAAGGAGAGGGCCTTGGCCAGGCCAGGTGGGCTTGGGGTGGAAGGAAGCTCTTGGTGGAAACACCTAATAATTTGTTTGCTGTGAGGGGACCCACAGAGGGGCTGTAGGAGGCTAGTCTCAAGAAAGAAGACGGTTCTAGGAATAAGGAAGGGGGCAAGGCAGGGAGACAAGTCAGAGGACGGCTTTTCACTAAAACTGTGAGCCTATAAATATAACTTCCTAGGCCTCATGATCACTGGTGTCTGAAACCAGGAAATCATCATGGTTTCATCAAGCAGCTCATGCTCAAGTCTCATCCTATAAAAACCCATTTTGGGGACCTTCCCAGGTGGCCCGGTGGCTAAGACTTCACACTCCCAATGCTGAGGGCCTAGGTTTGATCTCTGGTCAGGAGAACTAGATCCCACGGGCTGGAAGTAAGTGTTTGCATGCTGCAATGAAAAGATCATGCATGCCGTAAAGAGAATTGAAGATCCTGTGTGTCGCAACTAAGACCTGGTGCACCCAAATAAATAAATATATTAAAAAATAAAAAGCCATTCTTATATTGAACTCATGGATACCAAGCCCTCAGCACATGCCAGGGTCTTGTTTATAAGTGCTTTCTAAATATGAGCCAATATCATGATTATTATTGAGCAGAAAGCTGCCTCTCTCAAATATTTAGCCATTGGCCCAGTTCTGTCTTTGAAAGCAACCAGGTCCATATCTGATTGTCTTTGTTCTTGTTTCCATAATAAACATCTTCAGTGGCTGCCACTGCATGGCTTCCAGACAACTACCATGGTTGTCCTCAATAGACAATGAGACCTATCAATGGGCCTGTAAAACATTTTAAACTTGGTACCCAGGCTTGACTCTCATATCTCAGATATCATCTGACCACCCAAGAACACAGTGGAAAAGTACTCCTTGAGCTCTCTAACCTGCTCACACACAAACCATTATACTAAGCATGCATGAAATGCTGGAGATGCAGAGATAAATAAAACACAGTGCCTGCTGTTTGCAAGTACCCCAAATGGGGCACTTGAATGGATCAATAAATTGTGGTCTAATCACACAATAGAATATTATTGGGCAATGGAAATGAACTGTCTGTGGCTGCATGCAACAATATGGATGACTTTCATGGATGTGATGATCAAAAAAGCCACATACAAAACAGTCCATATTATTTCAGGTCTATTTCAAAATTTTCAGAAATGAAGCTAATCTATGCTGTTTAAAGACTGGACAGCAGGGGTTACCTGGT
The DNA here is from genome assembly GCF_016772045.2 of Ovis aries. Classification (NCBI taxonomy): domain Eukaryota; kingdom Metazoa; phylum Chordata; class Mammalia; order Artiodactyla; family Bovidae; genus Ovis; species Ovis aries. Next base: position 57,365,541 of record NC_056056.1, read on the forward strand.
GGCTCAGTGGTGCAGGAGACTCAGGTTTGATCCCCGACCAGGGAAGACCCAGCACAGCTAAATAAAAATTTTAAAAAATCAAAAGTAAAGACTATACAGTGGCTCCCCTGAGGAGGGAGATGGAGCGTGTAAAAGAACACAAGGAATGCTTTGGTTGCTATAACGTTTGGTTTCTTCACCTGGGGACTGAGTGCATGAGTGTATTCAGTTTGTGGAAATTCTGTGATCTATACATTTAGAATATGCGCGTTTTTCTGTTTGGATGTTATATATTAATACAATGTTAAGGGGAAAAAAATCAGGCTTCTCAGGTCGCACTAGTGGTAAAGAATCCACCTGCCACTGTAGGAGACCCAAGAGACTTGGGTTATATCCCTGGGTTGAGAAGATCTCCTGGAGGAGGAAATGGCAACCCAGTCTACTATTCTTGCCTGGAGAATCGCATGAACAGAGGAGCCTGGCGGGCTACAGTCCATAGTGTAACAAACAGTCAGAAATGACTGAGCAACTGAGCACAGCACAAGGGGGAAGAGTATTATGAACAGGATCAAGCTAATTGGAGGAGACAGAGTGAGATAACTTCTTTCAGCAAGGTAAATGTCACGATGGTGAAATAAACCATGTTTGTTACAGCCATACACACAGAAGAAGGAGCAAGCAGCCGAGGCTCAGGGATGTAATACGGTCAGTGAAATGTCCTGGAGGAACTCAATAACTAAACAGGAGCTGAACATCATTCCCTAAGACTGAATACTTGGGAAAGAAAGTAAATCTTGTTTTAGATACACTCATAGAGAGAGGGCTGAGATGTTAAAGGCACTCAACCCTGAGCACCTCGTTTGTTCCCTGAAGTAGGAAGGCAAGAGAGGCCCCATAGATGAGAGTGGGAGTGAAGTGTGAGAAGTGAACATGGTGAAAATTTGGAATAACTGGGGAATGAGAGCCAGAGCCAACCAAGGATAGGCAGATATAAATCGATGGGTGGTACAGGAAGAAGCCAGCAGAGCTATGAACCATGATCCTGGAGTGGCATGTTCTCACTGGTGGGTGGCCTTTTCTGGACCATAAACAGAAAACCCAGGGTCGGGATGTTGCTGGGCAGATGTGGCAAAAGCAAGGCAGTTGGCACTGGTGAAGGATCAGCTTAAAAAAAATCAGCCAAGGACATCCTTGGTGGTCCACTGGTTAAGAATCTGCCTGCCAATGCAGGGGACAGGGGTTAGATCCCTGGTTGGAAAACTAAGATTCCACATGCCACAGAGCAACTAAGCCCATGAGCCAGCAACTGGAGTGTCTGGCGCCGGAACAAAAGATCCCACAAGATGCAATGAACACTGAGCACCGCAACTAAGACCCGACACAGTCAAATAAATATTTTTTAATAAAGACTATCAGCCTCCCTTTTTAACAACTCTCCTATTTGAAGCTGTCTTTTCCACCTCTACCATCATCTCCTCAATTTGAACCCCATTCTTTTGCAAAAAACTTTTGACCAGTCCCCCTGACTCTGGTCATACCTCCCCTCCACCCTCCAGCTTACTGCCCTGGAAGTCTTCCTAAAACCCCCAATGATGGGTCACAATGTTTTTACCAATACAGAGAAATCAAGTTTGCCCTGTGTCAGGAAAAACCATACACTCCCACCTAAGGGATCCTTCTTCTCTCTCTCATGTATCCCTTCATGTTCCTTGTCTGCTTTTAAAATACTTATTTTTTTTTAATCTTACATTCACATGACATTAAAAAAAAAACAAATAGTATAGAAAAGCATCGAATAAAAGACAAAAGTTATCTTTCCTCCTGCCGACCCCTAAACCACTCTCCAAAAGTTACCACAATTTCTTATGTACCATTCCTGAAATAAAAAGTCTATGTGGATCTATTTTTCAGTTTAACACAAAGGAGATCACATGGCTGTGCACATTGGTTTATTTTTTTAAACAAAACACATTTAGATCCTTCCAGATCAGCACATACAGTTCTATCTCATGTTTTAAGATTTCATACTTTTCCATTACATGGGTGTATTTAACTGGTCCCTTGTTGATGGATGTCTAGGTGTATTCCAATTTTTTGTTATTACTGACAATGTGGCCGTGAACATACTTGTACATGATTTTGGCATAATTTTGCCAGTATATCCCGAGGGCAAATTTCTACAGTAGACTTGCTAAGTCACTGAGAATAAGCATTCAAAATGTTGCAGACATTGCTAAATTGCCCTCCAGGAGAGTTGAACCTGTTTGTACTCCCAGGAATAGTGTATAAGGGTGCCTGTTTGCCCATGAGCTTGTGAATGCTGGGTGTTACCAGACTTTTGTTTGCCAATCTCATTGCTGTACGATGCATTTCTTTAACTATGAGTGAGGCTGAAGACATGGCTAGGTTAGGCTAGGCTAGGTTAAGTTGCTTCAGTTGTGTCCACTGCTTTGCAACTCTATGGACTGTAAACCGTCAGGCTTCTCTGTCCATGAGATTCTTCAGGCAAGAATACTGGAGTGGATTGCCATGCCCTCCTCCAAGGGATCTTTCCGACCCTGGTATTGAACCTGCGTCTCTTTGTCTCCTGCACTGGCAGGCAGGTTCTTTACGAGCACCACGAGCACCACCTGGGAAATCCAATATATGTCTATTTGCTATTTTTTTTTCTTGTAGATTCATATCCTCTGCCTATTTGCTGGTTAAGTTTATGAGTCTGGGTGTGTGAACCACTGTTTCTCTGGGAGAAGTTAACAGATTAATAGAAGTCCATGAATTTCAATTTTGCCCAAACAGGAGCCTCAACCAATCAAAGATGATGGGGTGGTTCCCGAAAGTTTAAGTTAGGATATACTCTTGGAGCTTTCTGTCCACTGATGTTTGATCAGCTGACCACTCCCTACTTCTTGTGCAACCATCATCCCCAAGAAGCCCCATATCTATTAGCAAATCATTTCCATTTCCTTTTCCTCTGTCTCTGGACACCATTAATCTACTTTCTGAATCTACAGATTTTTCCTATGCCGAACATTTAATATAAACTGAATCATAATACGTGATCCTTTGTGACTGGCTTCTTTCACTTGGCATAATGTTATAAAGGTTTGTCCATACTGAAGTATGTATCAGTATTTCATTCTTTTTTATGGTCAAATAATATTCCATTGTATGGATATATCACATTCTGTTTATTATAGATATACATTTGGTTTGTTTCCACCTTTCAGCTGTTAGGAAAAAACTTCTATGAACATTTGTGTATAAGTTTTTGTGTGAACATATGTTTCAACTCTCTTGGGTATATATCTAGGAGTGGAATTGCTGAGTCACATGGTCATTCTACCCTCAACTTTCTGAGAAACTACCAAACGTTTTCCATAGCATCTGCACCATTTTACATTTTCACCAGTAATATATGTTCCATATAATGGAGTGTTCCAATTTCTCCAGTTCCTTCTCAACACTTGTTATTATCTGCACCTTTCATTGTAGCTTTGCTAGTGAGTGTGAATTGGTATTTCATTGTTTTGATTTGCATTTCTCTAACGACTAATGAACTGTGGTGTTGGAGAAGAGTCTTGAGAGTCCCTTGGACTGCAAGGAGATCCAACCAGTCCATTCTGAAGAAGATCAGCCCTGGGATTTCTTTGGAAGGAATGATGCTGAAGCTGAAACTCCAGTACTTTGGCCACCTCATGCGAAGAGTTGACTCATTGGAAAAGACTCTGATGCTGGGAGGGATTGGGGGCAGGAGGAGAAGGGGACGACCGAGGATGAGATGGCTGGATGGTATCACGGACTCGATGGACGTGAGTCTGGGTGAACTCCGGGAGTTGGTGATGGACAGGGAGGCCTGGTGTGCTGTGGTTCATGGGGTCGCAAAGAGTCGGACATGACTGAGTGACTGAACTGAACTGAACTGAATGACTAATAATTTAGACCATATTTTCATTTGGAGAAATGTCTATATAAACTCTTCACTCATTTAAAAATTAGATTTCTTGTCTTTATTGTTGAGTTGTAAGAGTTCTTTGTATATCCTGGACACTAGACTCTTGTCAGATATATAACTTGTAAATATCTTCTCCCATTCTGTGGGTTGTCTTTTCACTTCGTGGACAAGTTTCTTTTAATGCAGAAAAGATTTTAATTTTGATGAAGTCTGATTTATCTATTTTTTACTTTGGTTGCTTGGCTTTCTGGTGTCATATCTAAGAAACTATTGCCCGGTTAAAGACCATGTAGATTTACTGCCATGTTTTCTTTTAGGAGTGGTGTAGATTTAGCTCTTACATATCGATGCCTTTGATCTATTTTGACTTGATTTTTTGTATACGATGTGAGGTAGGGGCCAATTTCACTCTTTTGCATGTGGCTCTCCAGCTGTCCCTGCACTGTTTTTGAAAAGACTATTCTTTCCCCATTGAATGATCTTGGTACCTTTGTCGAAAAATCAATTTGCCACAGATGTATGAGTTTATTGCTGGACTTTCCATCCTATTCCTCCAATTTTTCTTTAATGTGTTTTATACATATACATACATATATATATATATATATCCTAAAAAAATGGCTGTGAACAGGAAGGGATAGCTGTATCCATGTTCAGCTCCCAAAAGTAAAACCTACATAGGGTCCATATACCATTAGAAACTATCTTCGGTGATTAGGCTGCTTGTCGTTTTTCAGTCGCTAAGTTATGTCTGACTCTTTGTGACCCCCGCAGGCTGCAGCATGCTAGGCTTCCCTGTCCTTCACCATCTTCCAGAGTTTGCTCAAATTCATGTCCATTAAGTCGGGGATGCTATCTAATCATCTCATCCTCTGCCACCTCCTTCTCTTTCTGCCTTCAATCTTTCCTAGTATTAGGATCTTTTTCAAAGAGTCAGCTCTTTGCATCAGGTGGCCAAAGTACTGGAGTTTCATCTTCAGCATCAGTCCTTCCAATGAATATTCAGAGTTGATTTATTTTAGGATTGACTGGTTTGATTTCCTTGCAATCCAAGATTGTTTAGAATAAAAGTTGAGTGTTACACAAGAGTCTAATACACACTGCCTTCACTGTGCTCCCAAGTGTTTCTGAGGGAATGTCGGGATGGAAGCATGGCCAGAGGCCAAGGGGAGATGGTCAGAGCCTGGCAGTGTCATTGGTGGCAGCAACGGGCCTGGCATGGGCAAAAGTCCAAGGAGAGGGCAGAGTCTGTACATACCAGGCCACGTTTGCAAGGCTACCCCTGGGGTAGTTAGTGAGAAGTGTTTCTTAAGGCCCAGCCAGAGTCCGGAAACCATGAATTCAGTCCAATCTCCAAGTTAAAAAAAATCTTAATTCTCAGTCCGAAAGAATACCTAGGATAGTATCTCTGGAATAGGATATCAGAACACTGTAACTTAACCTGGGACTGTGGGCAGTATCCAGGGTGTGTGTGTGTGTGTGTGTGTGTGTGTGTGTGTGTGTGTGTGAGGTTGGAGGGTGAGGAGAAAGGGAGAGAAAAAGATTGGGGAAGGGAGAGAAATCTATTTTGGACAGTATTTTGTAAAGTTTGTATATTTAAAAAAATTTTAATTCAGTGGTCTCCCTAGGGACCAATGACTTCAAAGAATAAGTTAATGGAGCATGAAGGGACCTGTCGTTTTCACAGAGGGCTCTGCAGTGGCACTGACACCTCACCTCACAAGCAGGTTGTCTGGTATCTGGAACCTTCCCATGGGAGCTGTGCCATAGAAAATGACTACACAGCCTGGGGGCCTGGCAAGACGGAAGCGGGTTCATCCACCATACTCCACACCCTAGAGATAACTCACTTCTGTTCGTTGCTGTTAATCTTTTTTTTTTAACTTATAGAAATAATTCTTGTAAGTTTTTACAACTTTAAACAACACAGGAGTGAATACAGGAAAAGAGTAAATCTCACCCCACAGAAATAGCTGCTATAAATTTTGGTGCTTAGACTCCCAGAATATAGTCTATGAAACCAAAAATATTATATATATACATACATACCCATATTTGTACTTACACATGTGCAGTAATTTTTACAAAGACAAGATGTTACTCTATATTGTTTCAACACGTTTGTCTGTTTGTCCTCCCTGCTCGGCTTGAGGGATCTCAGTTCCCTGACCAAGGACTTAACTGCTATTGTGACAGTGAAAGCTACCGCAAATTCAGCTACCACTGAATTTAAATTTTTTAAAATACACAAACTTTACAAAACACTGTCCAAAATAGACTTTTCACTCCTCCCAAATCTTTTTCTCTCCCTTTCTCCCCATCCCCAAACCACACACAAACACACTCACACACCCTGGATACTGCCCCCAGTCCCAGTGAAAGTCCTAATCCCTTGACCACCAGGGAATTCCCTCAACATGCTTTTTTTCATACAAAAGAATATCACAGATCTATTTTCAACTGGTACTTATAGTTCTACCTCAGTCCTTTTAATAGTTGTGTAGTCTTCCATTATGAATGAATGAATGAACAACATTTCAATTTCCCTGCTAGCATCCATTTAAGCTCTTTCTATATGCTATTTCTTTTGCTATTATAAAAATGCTGTTATAAACACACAACACACTTGCACATCAAATGCTAATATTTCTTTAGACTAGGTTGCTAGAGGTGGGTCTGCAGGATACTAGAGAACATGGATTTAAATTAATGAGATATTATAAAGGATTCTTAACTTTTAATATACGATTGAGCTTCAGAAATTATGTATAGAATTATGTGTATGTATATATGCTGCATGTTTCTAGGGAGAGATCCCCAGAATTCTGCAGACCTACAAAAAAGGTTATCAACCACTGAGCTGCAGGGAGCTGGCATTTCCCTGTGGCTCTAGAACACAGTAGTGAATCTGCAGGTTTTAAGCAATTTTATTGAGCAAAGGTTTATCCAGCAAGGGTTACTTCTTGTCCAGGTCCAGGGCCACCTGCAAGAAGAGCAGTTAGTGGCACAGACGAGAATGTCTTGGCCCTAGAATAAAGGTGGAGTGCCACAGACACACAGTCATGGCCACAGGCCTCCTGTATGTCCAGATGGTTAGGGCTTCCCTTGTGGCTCAGTGGAAAAGAACCTGCCTGCCAATGCAGGAGACTCAAGTTTGATCCTGGGGTCGGGAAGATCCCCTGGAGAAGGAAATAGCAACCCACTCCAGTATTCTTGCCTGAGAAATACCTGGCAGTCTATAGTCCACGATGTTGCAAAATAGTCGGACACAACTTGGTGACTAAAACACAACATGTGTGGTTGGCTGGTGTTCTTGGATCTCAGGTTGGGAGGCCATCTCCATGGCACCTACAGCTTCGCCTCTAGGCAGTGAGGGCAGTGGCCAGCCTCCAGTCTGCTTCACCACCCGTCCTCACCCACATGGCTCCAACATCCAGGGTCCAAAAGCCTAGCCAAATGGGACTATTCCCTATCAGTCTATTCTCAGAGACTCAAGTCAGTGGTAGTCCACAGATGAGGGCCTTTCACTCCGCAGGGCTGTGGGCTTCATCAGGGAAGACTTTTAGGGACTTACAAGTTCATCCCAATCCTCAAAGAATGCAAGCAAAGCTGCCTTCTAGACAAAAGAAAGAAAGAAAGAAAGTGTTAGTTGCTTGGGTCGTGTCCAACTCTTTGTGGTCCCACAGACTGTAGCCCGCCAGACTCCTCCATCCATGGGATTTTCCAGGCAAGAATAATGGAGTGGGTTGCCATTCCTTCTCCAGGGGAATCTTCCCAACCCAGGGATGGAACCTGGGTCTCTCACATTGTGGGAAGACTGTTCACCGTCTGAGTCACAGGGCACAGATAATTTGGACCCTGACTTTAGAACTTCAGCATCAACCATAATCCTGCAACATTTCCAATAGCTGAGTGGTTCTCAACTGGGGAGCCCATTTTCAATTGTCATAGCAATTGGGGGAAGGGCTCCTACTGGCATCTGGGCTTCCCAGGTGGCTCAGTGGGTACAGAATCTGCCTGCAATGCAGGAGACACAGGTTTAGTCCCTGGGTCAGGAAGATCCCCTGGAGAAGGGTATGGCAACCCACCCCAGTATTCTTGCCTGGAGAATCCCACGGACAGAGGAGCCTGGCGGGTTACAGTCCATAGCGTCACAAAGAGTCAGACATGACTGGAGCGACTGAGCATGCACACACTACTGGCATCTGGACGGTAGAGGCCAGGGATAGTGCTACATGCCCTACAGTGCATAGAATATCTCCCTACAACAAACAGTTCTCCAGCACAAAACGGCACTGACACCAAGGTTGAAGAAACTGCAAAATATCTGATTAGCAGCATCTACACACTATTTTGGACTAGAGAGTCACCACACTTTTGATGCTTCACATGCTACCTGGACTGGCTCATATGAAGTTTCTGCTTTACAATCACTTTCACATAAACTTAGAGATTTCTCTTTCTTTTCCTTTTCTTTTTAAATTGAAGTATAGTTGATTTACAATGTTGTGGAGAAATCTATATCTAAACAATTTGAGGATGAATTCTCAGAATATCCTTTCTTATCAACTGGATCTAGGTAGGTATTCTTTAAATTTATGTGGTCTTTTGACTCCGAAAATAATTTTTAAAAATTATATGCTACAAGCATGTTTTTAAGCAGACATGTAAAGTTTTCTTTCCATCATTAAGTAATGGCTGAAAGGTTATAACTTTCAGCATATTGTAAATATTGGCATTTAAAATATAATACGCCATCACTCTTAAATTGATCCAATGGAATCTATATACCATAGAGAGTTAATACCCACAATCATTCACTTAAAAATAACATATAATAGGGAATTTCCTGGTTTCCCAGTGGTTAGGACTCCATGCTTTCACTACCAAGGGCCTAGGTTCAATCTCTGGTCAGGGCACTAAGATCCCATAAGCTGTGTGGTGTAACCAAAAAGTAAATAAACAAATAAATAAAAATAATGAACAATTAATAAATAAAAATGTAAAATACATGAAAAAATCTTTAATAGTATAAAAATTTGTATTACTCCTTTTTTCCTGTGAATTCCAATCTACTTCCTCAGAAGACTTGTATACTAATGTAATATATTTTATATTTTATCTTGAAAGTCTTTTATTGATCACCTTATCACCTATTCTGTACCAAAATATGCATTAGAAAATGTTTATTATTACTGTAAGTTTCTCAGAGTTAGCAAAATTTCCTTTGCCTTTGTCAGGCAAGTGTATTTCCCTCGGTTCTGTCTCATCACAACAAAGATTTGCAGTGACGGACATTAAAGCCCTTGGCATGTCACAGCTCTCGGGTCTTGGACAGACCATGTTATAGCTCTCAGGTCTCGAAGGGGCCGTGTTATAGCTCTTAGACAAATCAGTGTTATAGCTGCATGTTACAGCTCTATTTTATTTAGATAACAGCAGGAAAATCCATCCTCGAGGCGTTGAGGGCATGCTGACCCAGAGACGTGAACAGAAGAGCGCCCCAGCACGTGGGGGAGAGAGAGAGAGAGCACACTTTGGCCCCTCTTTTTATATGTCTTTTTTTTCCCCTGGGCCTGCCTTGTGCAAATTGGGCTAACCAGGAGTGTTGTTTGTTCTAACTGAGGTCCTCACTCTTCTATTTTCGTGGGCTTTTCCCTTCCTTGTCTTTTAGCCGCCGCCATTCTGGACTCCTGTTTCCTAACTACCTAACAGCTTGATTTATTAATATAATAATTAGTATACAACTGATCAAAATAAATATTAATATATTCTAATTTTTATAATTATCCATCAGAAAAGGAAAAATATATAAAATATATAAACATACACGTGTATATGTATTTGTTAGGTAGTTAGAATAAACAAGTAAATAGGGAAGGGATTTTGTTAGGGCAATTTTATTACATATCTTCAATTCTTTTTGAGTTAAATGCCCCCAAAATAAACAATAAAAAACCACATAAGGATATATTATTAGAAAAAAATCCTGAAAGCTCCACTATCATGTATGGATGTGAGAGCTGGACTGTGAAGAAAGCTGAGAGCCAAAGAATTGATGCTTTTGAACTGTGGTGTTAGAGAAGACTCTTGAGTCCCTTGGACCGCAAGGAGATCCAACCAGTCCATTCTGAAGGAGATCAGCCCTGGGTGTTCTTTGGAAGGAATGATGCTAAAGCTGAAAGTCCAGTACTTTGGCCACCTCATGCAAATAGTTGACTCATTGGAAAAGACCTTGATACTGGGAGGGATTGGGGGCAGGAGGAGAAGGGGATGACAGAGGATGAGATGGCTGGATGGCATCACTGACTTGATGGATGTGAGTCTTGAGTGAACTCCGGGAGATGGTGATGGACAGGGAGGCCTGGCGTGCTGTGATTCATGGGGCCGCAGAGTCGGACATGACTGAGCGACTGAACTGAACTGAACTGAATGGGGGAGCTAGAGACAGAGCTTCCTGTTAATTAGATTCCTCCTTCTACCTTCCCCTCCTCCACAGGGCTTGTCTGTCCTAAATTCACTATGCAAATGAATTAATCCATTTCCCTATCAATAAAGTTGAACATCTTTTCATATGCCTGCATTTCCTCCTGGGTGAATCACTCACCTATACTCTTCTTCCTAGTTTTCCTAGCCATCCCAAAATGGCTGTTTGCAGTTTTCTTATCAATTGGTGCTAACTCTTTGTCTGTCATAGGTGTTGAAATGTTTTTTCTTCTATTGTTTGTCTTTGAAATTTACTTGTACAGTAATTTTTAATTTTTATGTAGTTGAATCTATCAGTCTTTTCCTTGGTGGTTTCCAGATATTCTCTAGAACGGTAGGAATGTGAGTTTTGACAGCCACTTGAAAGTTATCTGGCTGTAACTACTAAAATGTAAAAATATACATATCCTTTGTCTCAGCAATCCCACTTTGAGATAATTTTTTCGCAAAAACAAAAATACTGCTTCACAAAGGTATATGTACAAAGATGTTATTTTGTGTAGGGCAAAACTGAGAAACAACTTGAATGTCAACCAGTAAGGCAACAGCTGAATGAATTATATGGTAGAATCATACTATAGTATGTTTCATTGTTATAAAAGAATGATTTTACAGAACAGTGTTTGTGTTCTTAATTCCAAAGAATTGCATGCTTTAAAATGTCCAAAATAGTAAATGCTAAGTTTATTTTACCAAAAATTTTTAAAGGGAGAAAAAAATTAAAATGATTTCTATTTTTACATAGTATCCTGGAGAAATGGCCATGAAAATTGTTAAGAAAAAAATCCATGTTTCAGGTAAAATGTGTGTGTGTGTGTGTGTGTGTGTGTGTGTGTGTGTGGTGTGTTCATAGAAATAGGTACACCAAGTCACTCAGTTGTGTCCGACTCTGTGACTCCATGAACTTCAGCACGCTAGGCATCCTTGTCCATCACCAACTCCCAGAGTTCACCTAAACCCATGTCCATTTAGTCAGTGATGCCATCCAACCATCTCATCCTCTGTCGTCCCCTTCTCCTCCTGCCCTCAATCTTTCCCAGCATCAGGGTCTTTTCCAATGAGTCAGCTCTTCCCATCAGGTTGCCAAAGTACTGGAGTTTCAGCTTCAACATCAGTCCTACCAATGAACACCCAAGACTGATCTCCTTTAGGATGGACTAGTTGGATCTCCTTGCAGTCCAAGGGACTCTCAAGAGTCTTCTCCAACACCACAGTCTAAAAGCATCAATTCTTTGGTGGTCTCACATCCTTTATAGTCCAACTTTCACATCCATACATAACCACTGGAAAAACCATGGCCTTGACTAGATGGACGTTTGTTGACAAAGTTAATCACCTCAGGGAGTGTGAAATATCTATCCTTTGGCATGTAACAAAGAGGATGAATTCAGAGCTCAGATCCAGGCTCAAGTCCACTACCTGGGTGAATTACATGTCAGTTTTTTCATGAAGAGAAATAGCATCTACCTCATTGGAATTGCAAGGCACAGAATTGGAATTCCTCATCAGAATTGTAAGGCATAGAAAAGATGCTAGAATAGTGCTTGTCACAATAAATTATACATGCTGTCATCGTTAGAGTATTGTCCCCATCAGTGTTTTCTCCATTGTACCCTATGCATTCTTCCATCTCACTACTTAATAGGATTGTCAAAAGATTTGATTATCAGAAGAGAAAAACAGAGAAACAAAAACAGGTTATGAGAAGCCTCACACTGAGGGGAGTCACATAGTATTGGACTGGCCAAAAAAGTTCATTTGGGTTTCTCTGTAAGATGTTACAGCAAAACCTGAATGAACTTTTTTGGCCAACCCAATATTTGTTTCAGAATCCATTAGAGTTTCCCAGGTGGCGAAGCGGTAAAGAATCTGCCAGCCAATACAGGAGATGCAAGAGACGTGTGTTTGATCCCTGGGTCAGAAAGATCCCCTGGAGTAGGAAACAGCAACCCACTTCACTATTCTTGCCTGGAAAGTCCCATGGACAGAGGAGCCTGGCGGGCTGCAGTCCATGGAGTCTCAAAGAATTTGATGCAACTGAGCACATGAGCAGAGCAGAGTTAGTTTGCTTCTGAGGCCATGTCTGAATTTTGGTCCTAAAGAACTGGCACCATTTTGGAGATAGCTGGCCTAGATTTCCTTCTTCTTTGCCTGTTATCACATAGAAGGTAGTCTGGAGCTCTCTTCTCAACATTGCACCTTCGCTACTGCTTCTTGATACACACAGTGTCATCTCCGTTTCTTTTCCTGCCAAATCAACAGCTTCTTGCACTGCAAATACTTTCTCTTCTTTACTGGTACTCGCTCCTTCACTGGCAGATGTATAAGACCTGGAGTCATTATATCTGCTGTCTAGGTTGTCCACCCACTGGTTTTGCCTCTTTCGTGGAACTCCTGCTACATTAATGTTCTTGAGGTTGAGATCTGGAGCCTTTAGGTGATTGAATTTTTCTATGTGCTTTATATTTCGCATTCAACAAATCTCATTCACGTTGAATATAAAATAAATCAGTAACTCCTCCTAGTTTATTTTAGCCTTGGAACACTAACGTATGCATGCATACATGCATGCTCAGTGGCGTCCAACTCTTTGGAACACCATAGACTGTAGCCTGCCAGGCTCCTCTGTCCATGGGATTTCCCAGGCAAGAATACTGGAGTGGGTTGCCATTTTCTCCACCACAGCATTGACCCAACCTAGGGATTGAACCCATGTCTCCTGCAGTTCCTGCACTGCAGCCAGAGTCTTCACCACTGAGCCGCCCAGGAAGTCCACTAATGTATAGAATCAGAAATTTCACTCCTCTCAGAACAGGATGGCAATGAGCTGCCCTGTCAGTAAAGAGCTTTCAGTGTTATTAATTACAATTCTGGTGACTAAAAGAAAGCAGCAGCTCTTTTCATTGATTTTACATGATCCCTGGGTTTTTTATTTCCCCATCTCTTTGTGCCATTCCTTATATTTATCCTTTCATCTCTTTCTCTTTCTCCCTCTCTCTCCTTCTCCTCACATATACATTCTTAAACACTTTCTGTAAGTCAGACTATTAGTGATAAAGCCTGAGCAAAACCGACCACCTTCTTGTTGTCATGGGGCTTACAAATCTAACTGGGAGTTTAGACATTCATCAAATAATCCCCAACTCTGTAATTTCAAAGAGCACTGAGTGCCATGTAGGAAAACACAGGACCCTGTGAGAAATCTGTGTAGGTGAACATTTCATCCAGAAAGAGGCAGCTGAAGGCTATATCCAGGAAACAGCAGCTGAGCTGAGATGGGAATGATGGGGAACAATCAGCCAGACATCTCCCCTCATATAGAACTCTGGGTGGGCAGAGACCAGGACTGTCATAGCACCAATCCTGGGTCCGCTGGAGAGAAATGCTCATAAATATTTGTGGGAAGAAAGGACCGTGTGAAAAATATAAAACAGTGAAAATGTGCTCTGCTTTGTTCAGAGCGTAATCAATTAAGAAATTTAACTGTTAACAGTTCAAAGAAATTCAAAGCAGGAGACAGAGAGGAGAAAGTGGCACAAATGAGGTTAAAGAAATAGCAGCTAAATCACACTGAGGCCTCTGAAGGGTAGGTAGGGATTTGGGTCTTTATCCTCACACAGTTGGAAGCCACTGAAGGGTTTGTTGTTTTTTTTTTTTTTACTGCTGTGCTAAAGACTTTACTTGCATGATTTTGTTTAATCCTTAATGCAATTCTATGATAGTACAATTATAATCCCAATTTTACACAGTATAGAGTATACTCTATACTCTAGAGTATAGAGAAGGTAAGTTGTTTGCTCAACACTGTTAATAAGTGGCAGAGGCATGACTCCAAAACCCCTACTCCTGACCATTAAAGTACAGATGCTAAGAACAAGAATGAGGAGGTAAGCAAGTATGAACAGCTGATTCTAATCTCCTTGGAAGGAATAGTTTCACTGTGGAGTTGGTAGCACAGGGGTATATAAAGGCTTAATGGCCTAATCACTGAATTTAATCCCCTTGTTCTGACTCCATATTAATCAAACAACTTTCTAATTATATTTTGGATTCCCCTATAGATTCTTCTGTTGGAAGATCATGCACGGACTGGCCTACACAGGCAACTTGTTTCTGTTGGAAATTTTATTACACATTGTAAGCTAACTGGAATTCTGCTTTAAAAAAACAAAAAGATGAAATACTCTAAAACAAACAATAAATTATGAAAGTCTTAGTTTATTTTTCCACGAAGTTAGTCTGAAAAATATAAACCAATAAAACAGCATATATATTGCCTCTTTTGTGATTTAGCCTTTTCTTGTTTCCTGCTCTGAGGGAACATGGATGTGGTCACAAAGTCTAAAGATGGGCCCTTTTTTTCTTTGTCAGAATCCCTAGTGCTTCCATTGTTTCCCAAACAGCAACCCCCTCTCCCCCCCCCCCCCCCGCCCCCCGCCGCAACCTTGCCTCTCGCAAACCGAAGAGGATTGTTTTCCGAATTTCCCTAATTCTCTGAGCTGTAAGCAGCTGGAGCTGCTGCAAAAGGGTCTTATTCATCTCCCAAGGGTAACGAGCATTCTATCCTAGAAGCAAGCGGTTTCCTAATAACATCATTAAACCCAACGTTCACGCGCTCGGGGCCACCGCAACAGCAGCAGCCACCCCCCCACCTCCTATCCTCGGCCCTCTCCCGGCCCTGCACCGTGTCCGCCGCCCCAAGGGCGGGAGGAAGTGACACGGGCCCACCCGCCACTTGTGGGTCTTTCCAAACGGGAGCCATGAAGCCGGTCCCCGACTCCCTGCCCCTCGCTGGCTCAAGTTTGGTTTTGTTCTTTTTTCTTTCCCTAGAATTCCTTTAATGGGCAAAATTGGCACAAACGCAGGTGGACATTATATAAAGTGAAAGCTTCAGGAAACAGACCATTCGTTTCACCTTGATCTGCTGAATCACATACAAGGGCGAAATAGACTCCCTCCGCCCCCACCCCTCTCCCCCACACACCGATATTCAACAGTCTCTTGCACAGAAAACTGAAACGACCCTCTAAACATCGACTTTTTTTGTCCCCTCCAAGACATTAAAGTCAGCAAGTGCAAGGTCAGCCTCGTGAGCAGCCTTTCTCGGAGGACAGGCTGGAGCCCAAGAGGCCGAGCGCAGCCTCTGCCATAGGGTCTGCAAAGGGTAAGGCCTCTCTCCGAAGCTCTAGCGCGGGGGGCAGCAGTCGTTGAAATTGATGCCAGAACTCTCGTTATTCCGTTTTTCGGCCATTTTCATCACAGAACCATTAACTAAGACATTGCTAGCAACTGGACGGCCCCCCGCAGGGCCGCCAGCCCCCGGCAGCGCGCAGGGAGAGGAGGCACAAGGCCGCGCGAAGGCTCGTACGCTGACCGGCCAAGATGGCCACTTTCACGTGGCTGTGGGCCACCGGGCTCCCCGTCACCCGGGCATCCCCAGGCAGGGCAGCCGGAAAGACCCTCGGGGAGCGCCAGAGGACAAAACCCCAGTCGATTCCCTAGGCCACCGCTGGGGGACGCGACCTTGCGGCCAGACAGCCGGGCCAACGGTCGGGAGGGAGGTGCCATGTCACAGCACAGGGGAGCAGGCCTATAAAGCCCTTGTCTGTCTTCCTTCCCCGTGGTTCACGGAAGGGTACGGTGACCCTGTATTCTTGTCTTTCCCCTCACTCCTTGTTGTTAGTGCTTAAGATGGCGAATATTCGCAGGAAGGGCGCGTTACCCCCGCTCCCTCCCCCTGCCAGGGACAGTGGTTCGGCCCGAGCTCCTCTCTGCGCACCGCCCCTTCCCTCTTCCCGCGTCCCCGCGCGAGAGGCGCATTGGCGCCGGGCGCCGAGGGGCGGGGCTCGGCTCGGGCGCGCGCGGACCCCGTCTATAAATACTGGGCCGCGCCGCCCTCCGCCTCGTTTGCTCCGCGCCGCCCGCCTGAGCTAAGTAGACCGCCGTCTTCTGCTCGCGCACTTCGCAGTCGCCTTGCCGCTCCCTTTTCTCCTCTACTCCACTTTCACTTACCACCACCACAATGAACGGGCAACTCAACGGCTTCCACGACGCGTTCATCGAGGAGGGCACGTTCCTCTTTACCTCCGAGTCCGTGGGGGAAGGCCACCCAGGTGAGGTGACGGGCCTTGGAGCAAAGCGAGGAGCGGGGCGCGGGATCGGGCCTGGCTGGTAGGACCCGCTAGCTGCGGTGTCCACGCCAGTGACCCTCTCCCGGCTGGTGGTGGGAAGAGCGACGGCCGGGCGCCTTCCTCGTGGCGCCGCCGGTGCCGAGCGCGTGGCCGCCCCTCCCTCCCCCGCTTCTCTTCCCCTCTTCCCATTCGGCCGCGCGCCCCGGCATGCGGAAGATTCCAGAAAACGAGAAGGGTGGGGGCCGTGGCCGCTCGTGCTCCTGCCGAGGAGGGCACTATTTCCTCCTCTCCGCTCTGCGCGCCGAGCCACCTCGAGTGGGCGACCCGCCCCGCGTGCTCGCGTCCGGCCCGCGGGAGCGCGCGCCCCGCATTGCAGCCGCAACCACGTGTCTGCCGCATGTGGCTTCTGGGCGAGGGAGCCGGCAGGTTTGCAGAGCGCGGCCTGGGCCTCGGGGCGTCCGCGCTCCCCATTAATTCCTTGGCTACGGTGAAGTATAAGACATGCCCTTAGCCGTTATATGGTCTGGCGTCAAGGTGACAGCCTCCAACTAAATATAGCGCTTGTCCGAGGAGCCCTGCCTTATTTGGATCGCGCGTGAAAAGGACAGGAAGCATGAATTGAGTGCGAGGCGCCATTGCGATGGGGCTGACCGTTAAACAGGGTTTTACTACACACATCCTACGGGCTTTGTCCAGCCGTCCGCCATTACGGGGATCAATTTACACGCGAAGGAGTGAAGCAATACCAACGAACTTTCGGTCGCAGCCTCAAAACCTCGTATGGTGAAGATCACTATTTACTAGTTTGATCCAGACCTTTCTTAGGATGACCACAATGACAGACGTCGTCTGATGGCTTAAGGAGCCATTTCTCTCCAGAAAGCCTATTGTGCCGATGGTGAAACACCACGAGCAACCTAGTGGTCTACTGAGGCCCTAGTGAGTGACAGATGTGTGGTGGTTTTGTATTCTCCAGTGTTGGGAACATGCCGCAGGCGTTTGGAAATGTTTAGATTGTTTTGGCCTATGGCAGGAGTGCGGTACATGTTTTGCTTATGATTTTTTTGGATGGTTAAAATTTAGGAAAGTAACATTTAGGGAGCTGTATAGATGAGGGGAATATCAAGGATTCAGAATACATTTGGGTATTTTCCAGCCTGTTCAGCTCTTGATCCTGGATTACTCAACAAAGAATCAAATTGATGCCGATAATCAAATTGTTATCCCCTTTGTTCGTGAAGTGTCCTTGCTTTCATCATTTAACTCTTTAAGTGACGTTTTCTCTCACTTCCCTAATTGGTGTTCCTTAGAGGATCATGGAGAAATTGATAAACAGACCACACTTTGCGTTAAATTTATAATGAGAATTTTAAACTTGGGGGATAAAATGTAAGTATTGTTGTCTTTGAAAATTAATACAGTAAAGGTGAATGTTCCTTGTTTTGCTTTTGGTTGGAAGAAAGCCACTTTTTCTTTCTACTTTGAATCTCCCTTATGTGGCTGTTCTATATAACAATGAAAATTGGTTTAGCCTGGGAACTTTAGTCTTTAAAAATGTTTGAAATAGTGGAAAGATGGGACTGATGTCCTTGTAAAAAGGTGTAAAGTGCATATATCACAATGAGCTTAAATGTGTTAAACATGGTAGGTGTTCTGCTAGCTTACCTGAATTGGTGATCTTGTACAGCTACATTAAAAAACTAAGGTGTCAGTTTGGAAACATGTATCACTGTATCCAGCATTCTTCAGGAAAATGGTTTCTGCAGAAGGAATGCTTTACTTAGATGGCAGTTAGCTATGCTGTTGAAAATGGTTAAATTGGTAAATTTTTATGTTCTATAGGTTTTGCCACAATTTGTAGGGAGTGGGGTGCTGTGCCAAGCAGCATGTGAGATAGAGCCCTTGCCCCCTCTTGTGGAATAGTGGGAGTCCTAACCCCTGCATGGAGGGAATCCCTGCCACAATTTTAGAAGAAAGCATTCACAAAGATCTTAACAGCTGTAGTTATAGGGAGGGGTGCATGACATACTTAAATTAGTAGTAAATTAAAGAAATTGAGCCAGAAATTTTTTTCCCCCCAGATAAGATCTGTGACCAGATCAGTGATGCTGTCCTTGATGCCCACCTTCAGCAGGACCCTGATGCCAAAGTGGCTTGTGGTAGGTTCAGAACACTTCTCACCTGTTGAAAAGATAGCATGAAAATTAACTTTATAAAGTGATATTTGAGTGTGAACATTTCTTCTATTAGAAACTGTTGCTAAGACTGGAATGATCCTTCTTGCTGGGGAAATTACATCCAGAGCTGCTGTTGACTACCAGAAAGTGGTTCGTGAAACCATTAAACACATTGGATATGACGATTCTTCCAAAGGTATGTTTTAATGAGTTGACTTTCTAACCTCATTTTCCCAGATATTTCCTTCAGTCCTCTTTAGCTTTGTTTTCTAGAGTGTTCCCGGGGATATTTAATTCCACCTGTATACTTTTACTGTCCTTTTTGTTCTGGCCCTATGCTTTTCTCTGAAAGTACTACATTTAGGTATATTTTTATTTCTTTAGCAGCATTTAGAATTCCAGATAATTATAAATTTTAAAATATTGCTACGGCTCTTAAAAAACACATTTTTTTGTTTATAGGGTTTGACTACAAGACTTGTAATGTGCTAGTGGCCTTGGAGCAACAGTCACCAGATATTGCTCAAGGTGTTCATCTTGACCGAAACGAGGAAGACATTGGTGCAGGAGACCAGGTATCTTGGTAGATAATCTGTTTGCATCTCTTCATCTAACAAATTTTGAAGCTTGGATTGATTGCATTGGTGACTTTTCCTTTTATAGGGTTTGATGTTTGGTTATGCCACTGATGAAACTGAGGAATGTATGCCTTTAACCATTGTCTTAGCACACAAGCTCAATGCCAAACTGGCTGAACTACGCCGGAATGGCACTTTGCCTTGGTTACGCCCAGATTCTAAAACTCAAGTAAGTGATGAACATCGGAAACCTACACCCATTACACTGGCACAGGACATCAGTAAGGTTGTTCTCTTAAAGCTAAGAGAAGAATAGCATTTATTTTCTGTACTGTACTGTAGGGTAGGGTAGGGAACCAAGAACAAAGCTACCGTTTAGTAGACTGATGTTCTGATGTTTGGCTTTCAAGGTGACTGTGCAGTATATGCAGGATCGAGGTGCTGTGCTTCCCATCAGAGTCCACACAATTGTTATATCTGTTCAGCATGATGAAGAAGTTTGTCTTGATGAGATGAGAGATGCCCTAAAGGAGAAAGTCATCAAAGCTGTTGTACCTGCAAAGTACCTTGATGAGGACACAATCTATCATCTGCAGCCAAGTGGCAGATTTGTTATTGGTGGGCCTCAGGTAAGGCCTTACAATTTCAGTTTAATTTGCCTTTTTTTTTTTTTTAATCTGTCATGGTTACTTGGAAAAACCTGGCCACTTTCCACCTTTTTCCTAGGTTTTTTGAAGCCTTCGTGTGAATCTTCTGAGGATGTTTGCCAAGTGATACTGAATAAGCATTAACAGGCGGGCCTGATCTAGAACCACTGGAAAGGATTGGGCATAAAGTAACTGAAATTCTGTAATTTCAGGGTGATGCTGGTTTGACTGGCCGGAAAATCATTGTGGACACTTACGGTGGTTGGGGAGCTCATGGAGGAGGTGCCTTTTCAGGAAAGGATTATACCAAGGTGGACCGTTCAGCTGCTTATGCTGCTCGTTGGGTGGCAAAATCCCTTGTTAAAGGAGGTCTGTGCAGAAGGGTTCTTGTTCAGGTATATACTTTTCTATTACTGGATTCACTAAAAGGTGTGTAAGTGGGAGGATGTTTAGCAGTTTACTTATCTTTTTTTAATACCAGTCTGTTACAGTGTGTGTCTTTTGCTCACTGACTCTTAATGATATTTATGATATTTAAATTCTTCTAGGTCTCTTATGCTATTGGAGTATCTCATCCATTGTCTATCTCCATTTTCCATTATGGCACCTCTCAGAAGAGTGAGAGAGAGCTATTAGAGATTGTGAAGAAGAATTTTGACCTCCGCCCTGGGGTCATTGTCAGGTAAAGATGGTAAAGCCTATTGCTAGTGAAAAACATTGAGGGTGTGGGTGTGTATATAAACTTGATACATTCAAATCACAGAAGGTGAACGTGTGAAGGAAGACTCAAGTGGGGAACATCTTAATTCCTAGAATGTGTTGATATCATCTTAGAAAATTGCCTTCAGTAGAGGCTTAATTAGGAAGAATCTAAAATTCTAGTGCTCCATGGCGTAGACTAACCACCCTAGAAAGGTTCTCCACATTTGATACAGACTTGTGTTCCTGTTACCTGAGGGATGTTTACTTAAAAGAATTTTTAGTACAGATAAATGGGATGTACATGGCTGTTGTAAAGAAAATAACCATGGTAGGGTGTGGGCATGGGACCTTGGTAAGTATTCCATGACTTTAGATGAGCTTTTGACACTTGAAATTTCTCCAAATAATGACAAGTTTTCATATTTGTTGAGCCAGGGACGGAAAAACGAGAACTATAGTTACTGATAAGGACTGTGCAAGGAGTTTTGGACACCAGGGAAGTAACAAACACTTTTGCCACAAACTTCTTTTCCTAGCATACCCCAGAGAACTGAACTCATTTGCCAGAAGTCTTGAAAATGAGTCTTGCTGATTGTTTTGCTTTACTTTAATTGAATGCTACATATTAAGTTACGGACTTGTATATTCCAGGGATCTGGATCTGAAGAAGCCAATTTATCAGAGGACTGCAGCCTATGGCCACTTTGGTAGGGACAGCTTCCCATGGGAAGTGCCCAAAAAGCTTAAATATTGAAAGTGTTAGCCTTTTTTCCCCAGACTTGTTGGCGTAGGCTACAGAGAAGCCTTCAAGCTCTGCGGGAAAGGGCCCTTCTTCCTAAATTTTCCTGTCCTCTTTCAGCTCCTGATCAGTTGCAGTCACTCTATAATAGTCAATGACATGAATTTAGCTTGTGTGGGGGACTGTAAGTTGGGCTTGCTATTCTGTCCCTAGGTGTTTTGTTCACCATTATAATGAATTTAGTGAGCATAGGTGATCCGTGTAACTGCCTAGAAACAAATCAACAGCATTGTAGTAAATAATGCTTTGAAATTGAACCTTTGTGCCCTATCACCCAACCTTCTAAAATCCTAATTGCATTGACTTTCCCACCAAATGCTGAAAATGTCCTTGTAATGTGCACGTAAAGTACTTGTAGTTCCATTATAGCTTCTTGTCTGGCAATGCCACAGCCCTGTCAGCATGAATTTGTAATGTCTTGAGCTCTTTATGAATGTGAAGCCTTCCCCTTATCCTCCCTATAACTCGATCCACTTCTAATTATGTAGCTCTTTGTCAGGGAGTGTTCCCTATCCAAATCATCCTTGCATGTAACGCAAGTTCCAGTTGGAGCTCTAGCCTGACATAAGAAAAAAAAAGGCAGTTACCATTAAACCATCTCCCTGGTGCTTATGCTCTTAATCGCCATCTCTTAAACAGCACCAAATCAGAATCTCTCCACTTTCAGCTGTCTTTTGGAGGACGTACGTAATAAGGTTTTTATTTAATAAACCAATCCTATGCATGGTTTCAGCACTAGCCAAACCACCAATTCCTAGCTCTAGAAAAACAGGCACTTGGCACCCTTGTGATGTCATACAGAGAAGTCACAGGGCAGTACCTGAGGGTCTGTAGGTTGCACACTTTGGTACCAGATAACTTTTTTTTTTTCTTTATAAGAAAGACTGAGTACTCCACACTGCACAAGAACTCCTCCCAGGGTTTTAACTTTGTTTTATTTTCAAAACCAGGTCCAATGAGCTTTCTGGACAGCTGGTGTAGCTACAGAGAAACCAGCTTCCTTCAGAGAGCAGTGCTTTTGGCGGGGAGGAGGAAATCCCTTCATACTTGAACATTTTCTAATTGCTTATTTATTGTATTCTGGGGTATGGCGTAAGTACAGAGAAGCCATCACCTCAGATGGCAGCTTTTAAAAGATTTTTTTTTTCCTCAACACCATGATTCCTTTAACATGTTTCCAGCATTCCCAGGTAGGCCAAGGTGTCCTACAGAAAAACCTTGGGTTAGACCTACAGGGGTTCTGGCTGGTGTTAACAGAAGGGAGGGCAGAGCTGGTGCAGCTGGCCATGGAGAAAGCTGACTTGGCTGGTGTGGTACAGAGAAGCCAGCTTGTTTACATGCTTATTCCATGACTGCTTGCCCTAAGCAGAAAGTGCCTTTCAGGATCTATTTTCGGAGGTTTATTACGTATGTCTGGTTCTCAATTCCAACAGTTTAATGAAGATCTAAATAAAATGCTAGGTTCTACCTTACCTGTGTGCATTATTATTGTATTCTGGTGGTATGTGGGATGGTTTCCCAGCCAGGGATTGAATGTGGACCTCTGCAGTGAAAGCACTGAATCTTGGCCACCAGGGAACTCCTCCCTCCATTATTCTTAAGTGTTTCAGTATGAGTATGAATTAAACATACTTTAACCCTGAGTAATTGTAATCCCACCCATGGTTTAGGGAAATCACTTCAACCTTAACTATAGGCCTCTAAAAGGTTCTTCTTAGTGTCAGGGATAACAGTTTATGAAAGTTGAAGGTTTGTCCAGCACTCCCTTTTTTGGCCAACACAGTGGGCAAAATTCACGTCTTATTACAACAGCCATTGCTGCACTATCAGCAGTGCTTTCGAGGCATAAAAACCACTAAAATGAGTCTTGTGAGAAGAGTGGTGTTTTAAAACCAATTTTCATCATTTTGAAAATGTAAAAATAATGCCTTAAATTCCCCTTTTGTATAAATGGGTTAAAGGCTACAAGTTATGTACTACAGTTTGAAAAGTAGTGAGGGAACAGTGAGGATCCATCATACAATGGATAAAGTTTAAACAAAACCACAATGAGGATGTGTATTCTGAATTAACGGCAGTTATCAACCAGCTCTTGAACTACATAGCCCATGTTTACACCAGCAAATATGAAATCAAATGGTTGAAATGCTTTACTCTTGCAAATGAGGCCCAAGCAATACCTGTTTATATCTGTTTGCTTGGAGAGTTAAAAGTTTAGAAACCGGTTTGGGAGGAAAGGCAAGGTTAAATCTTATGGGAGTGTGAACTCTCCACCTGCTGTGAAACTTGAGAACTTCAACTTTTCATGACATTGAAAAGCTCCAGAATACCAAAAAGCTTTTAGATGGCCAAGACACTTGGTATCTCAGTTCAGTTGCTCAGTCGTGTCCGACTGCGACCCCAGGGATGCACGCCAGGCATCCCTGTCCATCACCAACTCCAAGTCCATCAAGTCAGTGATTCCATCCAGCCATCTCATCCTCTGTTGTCCCCTTCTGCCTCCAATCCCTTCTGGCATCAGAGTCTTCCAGTGAGTCAACTCTTTGCGTGAGGTGGCTGAAGTATTGGGAGTTTCAGCTTTAGCATCATTCCTTCTAAAGAACACCCAGGATTTATCCCTTGTAGAATGGACTGGTTGGATCTCCTGGCAATCCACGGGACTCTCAAGAGTTTTCAACACCACAGTTCAAAAGCATCAATTCTTCGGTGCTCAGCTTTCTTCACGGTCCAACTCACATCAATGCATGACTACTGGAAAAACAGCCTTGACTAGATGGACCTTTGTTGGCAAAGTAGTGTCTCTGCTTTTGAATATGCTATCTAGGTGGGTCATAACTTTCCTTCCAAGGAGTAAGCATCTTAATTTCATGGCTGCAATCACCATCTGCAGTGAACCATGGTCAAATAATGACTGAGGATGAAGCATCTGTAGGCTGGTGGAACAGCACCAGAGAAATAACGGCCTTGAGGTTTGGTTCAGCATTTACTAGGATGACACCTATTGTCAAGGAGCTTGCAGACGAGAGTGACAAAGGTGGCTTGTCCTCTGCCTAGACCCGGGGTATAGGTTGGGGATTAACAAGCTCAGGGAGGCCAGTAGGTGCAAAGGCAGGAAATGGTTACAGCTTGAGAATCAAAAGCATAAAGTGCTAATGAAAGGGAATGTGAAACGTGTTTAAGTTGAAAATCATACTTTACTAGTTTCAAGGGGGATGACGCTGCTGCTGCTGCTAAGTTACTTCAGTCGTGTCTGACTCTGTGCGTCCTCATAGATGGCAGCCCACCAGGCTCCCCCGTCCCTGGGATTCTCCAGGCGAGAACACTGGAGTGGGATGCCATTTCCTTTTCCAGTGCATGAAAGGGAAAAGGGGAAGTCGCTCAGTCGTGTCTTGACTCTTCGCGACCCCATGGACTGCAGCTTACCAGGCACCTCCACCCATGGGATTTTCCAGGCAAGAGTACTGGAGTGGAGTGCCATTGCCTTCTCCAGGGATGACACTGGTCAGGGACAAAAGACCTAAATGCTGGCCTATGGTAGGAAGCAAAGCCTTCTGGCTAAACATTGATTACCAGGGTCTGAATACTGAAACCTGGAGAACCCAGATTTCCTCCAGTGAACAGCTTTTCTTAACAGTATTAGGTACCCACAGCATTGTCACTTGGAAAATGAGACAGGTGGTACACTAACAGTTGGGGGAAAGTAACATCCTTGCCTGTAACAAGAAAAATACTTCTGTAAGAGTTTCCTTCCAAAATGAAGAACTACTTTTATTATTTTCACCTAGTAAAAAGGCGGGTGGGGCAGCAGTTATGGGAAAGGACACAGTGCCAAGGTATATCATGTCACTGAGGGGATCTGCAAAAGCATTGAAAACCAGTGTTTCCCACGCATGGTTCTTAGCAAAGTGCCCTGTGCCACAGCTATCTCTAACCCACAAAATGCCTTGTGTGAATCACAGGACTTACTGCCAGGCTCCACTTGGGTCAGTTGAGTGCACTCAGGCCCAACCTGCACAACTCCCTGGCAGCCCTGCTCTGATCTGTCTCTAACTGGATTCCAGTATAAAGGCTGAAAGGACAGAGGTAGGAGAGATGAATTCAACAGGTCCAAAAAGTAAGAGGTAGAACTGATGGGCCTTGAAATCTTAAGAAATGGAAGGAAAATGGAAGAATCAAAAAAACAGCTGCCATTCGGTAATAAGCAGTTGTGGATGAACGCATCTTGTGTTTATGACAGTTAAAAACTCTGGGATAGCCAGGTGGAGCTAGATAAACAGTTCTAGAGCACAGGAAAGAAATCTAAGCAGCGGCATCCTTGGAAACCATGGAGTGGACATAGTCAACCCAAGTGTATATGGTGAAAAGCAGCCACTTAGGAAAGAACCCTGAGATTGGATGGAGTGGAGCATGGGAAAAGAAGACAGAAAACAAATGCAATCCTTTATCAAAGTAACTGGGACTGCCAGCCTGCTGCCGCTGGCCTCTGCCTCCACACAGGGTTCCCAAGCAGGGCCTGTTTTTCGTTTGTTTCTGTTAATTATGCATTCTCACTTCCTAGCCCAGTGCCAGGCCTTTGAATTTTCACAGAATTGAGGATCTTCCAGAATCACATCCAAATCTTATACATCATGACTGCAAACATCCCCTGATTTCATTACATTTGGTTAAATCTCACTTTATATCACCTCCTGCTCATTGAAAACTAGAATAATGCTAAATACTAAGCTTATTTTTTAGATATATATCACTATTAATCATCTAAATTCTGTTATCAGTTTAACTTTCTGCTATTCTATGCTCATAACCCCTAGTGAAAAACTGGCTGTATAAATAATAGGAACAAAAAAAAAGAATCAAAATTGCAGTGAAGAGAAAATTACTCTGTATCTAAAACCTGGTCACCATCCTAATCACACTTTATAATCAGACAAGTTTTAAGCTATGTTATTTCAGAATTACTGTCAGTGATTCTGAAAATTTTAAGAGGCAGGGTGCAGGACCTTAAGCCAAACAGACTTGAAGTTCAGACCATCAGTCAGTCCATCCCTTATTAGGTATATGTCTTTGAGCGAATTATACTACCTCTCAGCCTCAGCTTCCCCAACCACAAAATAGGGCTTATGGCTCTTAAGGAATAAGTGTAATAATTCTAGGACAGGGTTTCACACAGTGCCTGTATATGGCAAGCACTTAATTAAGAACAGCAGCTGTTATTTTCATGGACCATTAACTCTCTTCTGGCAAGGAGCAAGTCACTTTA
This sequence comes from Ovis aries, assembly GCF_016772045.2. Lineage (NCBI taxonomy): Eukaryota > Metazoa > Chordata > Mammalia > Artiodactyla > Bovidae > Ovis > Ovis aries. The sequence goes on from NC_056056.1 coordinate 57,392,252, forward strand.
AACCTAATTCTTACCCCTTGAAAGACATTTTCACATTGTTTTTTAACCCCACTGCCCAAGCCCCTCAACCTTGGAACTGATAAATCTTATCCTTGCCTTATTTCCTTGGTCCCTCTAATCTATCCTCTCTGAATTTATTATAGCCATGGATATGGAGGAAAAACAAAAAATCTGAAGTAGTTTTTTCACATGTCCACTGCCTTTGTAATGGTCCTGTGACTGGCTGCTGCCACATCTATACTCCACATCCGGCCTCCCTCAGAACTCTGAGTGGACAGGGTGAGAATCCGGCTCGGGAGGGTTAGGATTTGAAGAATCTGTGTTTACAGGACTTGGCTCTCCCGCTGGCTCAAAGGGTCGCAAGTTGGCGTAAGTCACTTCTTGGGCCAGCTGCTCCAGGGAAGGGCGGCCTAATGCCAGATTTCGAAGTGAGATACAAGTCATGAGAAAGCTGAAAAAGATGGGAAAAAGCCAGCTGTCCAAACTCCTATTTCAACACAGGCAATCCTGCCAAAGCTCTCAGAGGACACCTGGTCATCTGGCCTCTCACCCACAGACAAGAATCTCCCCCCAGACACCCCCATCCCAGCTGGAAGGGCACCCCACTCTTCACACAGTCTGAGGATTCCAGGGTGAGGTAGGAATAACCCACAGGAGATAAGCTGAGTCAGAACTAGACAGTGCCCATCAGACATACCATTTACTCTCCCAATAAATCAGGGAGAGGAGCAAGGAGAGAGGAAAAAGGGAGAAGTTTAGCACTGGATTGTCCTCTTCTGGGAAAGTCCCTACTGTTACTCTCACCAGAGAACAGTGACCCAGCCTGCAAACATCTGATGACAAAGACAAGTACTATTGGGTAAAGCTTACCTGCGGCGAAAGATAAAGAGCTTTCGCAGCAAGAAGCGGACAAATCGCTCATAGAAAGGGGCATTTCGCCGGCGTTCAATCTCTTGGAGCCTTTGCTGGCGTCTAAGGAAGGTCTGGACCAGTGGTGTTGGCTCAGGGCCACCTTTGACTTCCCCTTCGAGCAGAGGTTGCAGCTCTGGAGGCAGAGGCCCTGTTTCTGTCCGGAAGAGGGCAAAAAGAGGAATCACTAAGAAGAGAGCATTCTCTCTTCTAGAACTCCTCTTTCCCCAGCTAGACGCTTCAAATTCATTTGTTAAGTGGGCAGATCCTCGATCATGACCCGGACTTCCTATAAAGTGGGCTCTCTCAGCCCAAATCTTCAGATGCTCACCACTTCCATTCTCCACCTTCTCCTTCAATTCTTGAAGATACGCCAGGTCTTGCTCTAGTGCAACCTCTGTAGTGTTGACGTAGATGTACATGTAGCAGGAAGGGCTGGACGACACTGTGTACACCTTATGGTACTCACCAGCAGGCAACTGAAAGGGGGCAAGAAATGGATCTCTCACTCTCTAGCCTTTCCCTAGCCAGCCTGTGGCCTCCCTCCACTTCCCCACCTCCATCTTTTTTCTTGTATTTTGGAATCCAAAGGAACTGACCTCTAGAATCCTATACAAGGCTATTTATAGCCCCCAGGGCCCTTGCTTTTTCAGCCCCAATGCATCGTTATTTAGTCGCTAAGTCGTGTCCAACTCTTTGGTGACCCCATGGACTGTAGCCCACCAGGCTTCTCTGTCCATGGTATTTTCCAGGCAAGGATGCTGGAGCAGGTTGCCACTTCCTTCTCCAGGGGATCTTCCTGACCCAAGGATTGAACCTGCATCTCCTGCAATTGGCAGGTGGATTCTTTATCAATTGAGCCACTAGGGAAGCCTCCCACTGCATTACTGTTACGTTAAAGGATTTTGCATTTATACTAAATCAACTGCACTCATCAAAAGTTTTCTATCATTGTTAATTCAAGCCAAACACCTGCATTTTTTCTCCCTCCTGAAGAGTCTGGTTCTTCTGTTCTGCCACCAGCTCCACGGTCACCTCCCCCTGCAGCAGCTGGATGCTAGTGTTGCCCAGGTCTTCGCTCACGAAGTTCTCCAGGTGCAGCCCTGCCAGGGGCAAGAGTTCCCATCCCACCCCAAGGTGGCGTGAACTCACTCCCAGTCAGAACAGAGAAATCACACCTTCACCAGCACTTCCACCTCGGGTTTCAAAAACCAGCCTCCCACCAGGAGCAGACCCTCGCGGCTCCATCACACACTGTGTCCCTGGCCTAGGAGGCCAGGAGGGAGACAGCAAAGCCTTTGTACTTTTTTTCATACCAGGGAAATCTGCAATGAAGACAACTTCGGTGTGGTTGTCCAGGCTGCTCTTGATCTCCTGTAGTTTAGTTCTCCAGGGAGATAGGTCCATCAGCAGTGGCTGCAGCCAAGGTGTACGCTGGAAGGGGGACCAGGCAGCCTGCACGATGTCCACACGAGGGTCAAAAATCCTTAGGGAAAGAAATCATGTTCTAAGGCCATAGCCACCTACATACCAGAATTCCCAGTTTTGTTCATCACCGTTCCCGGATAGAACAAACGGTTTTCCAGAAAGAAGAAACAGCCTATGTCAGCATGTTACTGCCAGTTGGGGACAGAGAAACAGAAGAGGGGAAAGAGATTCTGGAGCACTGGGAAGAATGGGGGTTAGTGGCCGCCTGAGGAGAGTTAACAGCTTCTAAGAGAATGAGTTCCCTTTTCTTCGGGATGACGGTGCCCTCTGCTGGATGCAATCAGCTATGCCCACAACCAGGTCAACAGAGACATGCACCAGCGGACAGCCTTGCAAGCAAGACAACACTGAGGAGCACAGGCTAGTCATCTTGGCCAAAAAAGGCTGGACTTCACGTTTTCCCCCTTCTCTGCTCCCCTTGCCCACCTCTGCTGGAAGCGGTCATTGATGGAGACCCAAATATCAAAGTAGATCTGGGGCTCAGTGACATTGTACTTGGGCAGCAGGCGGCTCAGGCAAGTGGCATATTGCTTCAGCATGTCTGCATGGTCCTTCCAACGCCGGCTCTGTGTAAATACCTGCCCCAAACCCCCACATTAGTCCCACCTCGTTGTTGAGCTTCCAGACAGGTCATGCAATGCCGAAGGCACAAAAAGATCCCTGCCTGCTGCCAGTTTTGACAGGAAAGAAAAAAATATGAGAACCAAAAAACTGTGTGGAAGAATTGTTTTTCATCGCTGGGCTAGTGGTACTCACCTTTCTAAGTCTCATCTCAATTGAGGGATGTGAATGACACTGCCCCATTTCAACCCCCACAAAAGAAGGTTCCACCTAGCTCCAGAGAAAGGGCAAAGTGGACCCACAGAGACCAGACCCCAAAGCTCCAGGGGGCCTCTGAAGGCCAGGAAGTTAGTGGCATCTCACCCCAGGGTTGAGGTAGCCCAGCTCGCCGGTGCGGCCATCACGGTAGGTGATCTTCACGTGCTGGTGGGAGCGGGAGTGCACCATCATGTCCCAAGAGTAGCCGTATAGCCCGTTGGTCCAGTTGTTGTACCCCTGAGGAGGCAGGGCGGTGGGAATCAGCTCCATGCTCCTCATGCTAACGCCGTCCTCTGCCTAGAGAGGTCCCCAGACCTGCCTGCTTCTCTCCTGAGCATGGTCCCCTTTACCACTATCCAAGCAGACCCCCAGCCCGCACGAACCTGGGTGAGGAAGTGGGAATAGGGCAAGAAGAGCTGCTCCAGGAGGTAGAGCAGGGTGAAGGCAGTGCTCAGCTGGTGGCGCAGCCCTGGCTTCTGACTGCCTCTGGCCCGGCTCCTCTTATACATGCAGGAAGTGCTGGGCTGAGGGGCAGTCCTGAGGGGCAGCAGCTCTTGCAGCTTTTTCGGGCAGTGAGCTACCAGCTTCCGAGGCCACTCAGGAGAGCAGAAGAGGGGGCTGCTGGCCAGCATGACGTAGGGGAACATGCCTAGAACAACGGGGAGGAAACCAGCACTTCAGGAGTTGGGCTGGAAAACGTGGCTCATCGCCTCCACACCTCCCCTTCTCCGAGGCAGCCTCTCCCAGGTATTTCACTTATGATAAAAGAAATTCTCAACTGGAGCCTATTACTTCCCACAGAAACTTATTACAAAACATACTAGCTGAGCCCAAAAGCCCTGGGCCACCTTCCCATCTGTTTCCATCTCTCAGCGAGGACGTCCGGCTCAGCTTGGCTCCTGTTCCTGTCACCGTCTGCCCCTGCCACGTGGGCCACTGGTCCGTCCCTCCCCTGCACACGTGCGGCTTCCTGTTTCCCACCAGATTACAGGAACTGACCGATGCTGAAAAGCTGGGAATTCATGCAGTGGAAGTAGGACACGAAGACGAAGCCGATGGGTCTCGAGGCATCAAAGAAGAGCAGGAAACCGGCCGAGAGGTCGAGCAGCAGTCCGCACCAGTGCACCACCAGCAGACTCGTCATCTCCTCGGACAACACAAGTCTGCAGACACCAGGGTCAGAGCTCAGGCACTAGCACGCACCGAATACTCACAGTCGAGGCACCTCTGCTACCCTCTCCATGCTGCATGATCCACCCCGGCAGGTGGGTAGAGAATTCCACACAAAGACATCCTCTGGGAGGGTTTTCCAACCCCTTTTCATTCCTACTTAATTAAGAGTGTTAGTCACTCAGTCGTGTCCAACTCTTTACGACCTTAGGGACTATAGCCCACCAGGCTACTCTGTCCATGGGATTTTCCAAGCCAGGTATTGAACCCGGGTCTCCTGCACTGCAGGCTGGTTCCTTACCATCTGAGCCACCAGGGAATCTCACATACTTCAGGTGTCCAATTTCTTTCAACATGCCCTAAGTAATAAGCAAGGGCAGAGCTCCCAGAGCAAACTTTGACTGAGCAGTGTGTGTGTTGTGCAGGGCAGGTTCTTCCTGGAGGTATACCAGAAGAGAAACTTTACAAGGGGAACACTTGGCTAATATAATGATGTCAAACTTCCGGAAGTGGGAGGTGTCAGGGCAGAGGGAAGAGTACAAAGACAGACGAGAAAGGGGTTCCCTGGTGGTCCAGTGGTTAAGAATCTGTCTGCCAGTGCAGGGGACACGGGTTCGATCCCTGGTCTGGGAAGATACTCACTCTGCAAGTCACCTAGTGCTGGCACTCCCCTTTCCTTTATTTCTTTTCCCTTCATTCTGGCCCAGGCTGTAAGTCTCCCAGGGGCAGCTAAGCCTAGATCTATTGACATCATCAACTCTGCCTTCTGCTGAAGAGGGAGATGAGTGGACAGAGTGAAGCATGCAGCAAATTTAGGCAAAGCGGGAGCAGCAGCTAGGACCATAGACCTGAAGGAAGTGAGCCCCCCAACCCTGCACCTGGCCACTCTAGGCCTCTGCCCTGCCACTCACTTGAAAGGGCTGAAGAGCCAGTGCCGAGACAGGTATTCCATAGAGTAGCCTTCCACCCAGTCTGCGTCCAGCTTCTTTATGCCCGCAATGAAGTACACGATGAAGATCTGCAAACACGATATGCAAAACGAATATTCAAACAAAGTCAGAACCTCATCCTCCACAGACAGTCACAAATCAGTTCTGACCTCAGTCCAGGGCCTGAGAGACGAGATCTACTCTATTCATTCATCTCAGACGTCCACTCACCTAACATCCTACAGATATCAGGCACAGTATTAGGCAAAGTCAGGATGGTAAAGTTGGGCTTCCCTGGTGGCTCAGATAGTAAAGAATCTGACTACAATGCAGGAGACCTGGGTTCCATCTCTGAATTGGGAAGATCCCCTGGAGAAAGGAACAGCAACCCACTCCAGTATTCTTGCCTGGAGAATTCCATGGACAGAGGAGCCTGGCAGACCACAGTCCATGCAGCTGCAAAGAGTCAGACCGGACTGAGCAACTAACACTTTCACTTTACTTTCACTTTTGAAGGAAAAGTCATAAAGGAAAAAGGAAAGTCATGAAGCACAGAGGTTATTCTTTCCTTATGAGGATACTAAGCTGGTGGGAATAAAGCTCTATTCTTTCTTTGTATGACAAGGTGAGAGACCCCAGAGATTGGGAAGTAGATTAGATTAGAAAACAGGGAGAAGCCAGCCCAGCTTTCCAGCAAAAAGGGAAAAAGAGGGATGTCCCTGGTGGTCCAGTAGATGAGAATCTACCTACCAATGCAAGGGACATGGCTTCAATGCCTGATGTAGGAAGATCCTACATGCTGAGGGGCAGCTAAGCCCAGCACCACACAACCAGTGAGCCCACACTTTAGAGCCCACAAAGCTCTCTTGCCTAGAGCCCATGTTGTACAATCAGAGAAGCCACCACAATGAGAAACTGGGGCACAGCACTCAAGAGTAGCCCCTGCTCTCCACAACTAAAGAGAGACTCGTATGCAGCAATGAATACCCAGCATAGCCAAAGATAAAATAAATAAGTAAAAAAATTTTTTAACAGTTGAGTTTCAAAGAGGAGGAGGGAAGAGGAGAAGATTCAGGGAGGCCAAGCAGAGTGAAGTCTGACAGTGGGCGGCCATGCTGCCAATGGCTGTGAAGAACAAGCCCTCTCTCCTGCGATCTGGTACCTGGCCACGCAACACAGCATAGTTCCAAAGGGGCACGTGGGCGTTCCGCTTCCGGGCCCTCAGCAGGCCATCCACAGACCTGCAGTGAGAGGGAGAAGGGTGGAGGACAGGTTCTTAGTCCAGTCCCATTTCTACCTTGCTTTTCAAATGTAATCATCTCTCTATTCCAGGATATCTCTGTAATGATCTCTCTATTCTAGGGTATCGCCCACATCTTCTCAGTTCTCTGGGCTATTCTGAGGCCCTTGCAAATTATTTGAGCACCCTGTAACGATTATTTCAAGTCATAACAGAAACTACTAGTTGTAACTACTAGTGAGTTATAACAACAACAAAATATTCAGTGTTTAACATGTTAGTTAACAAATTAGTCTCTCCTCATAAAACAAACCAGGAAAAAGACTACAGTGCTAGCCCTAGAAGAAAGGGGCTGTAGACCCTCCATGCCCCATCCCATGGCTACAGGGCAGTTGGCGGTAAGACCAGTGTACACTGACCTTGTGTTACCTGCATGAGGGAAGGTGTACTTCCCCTTGCTCCACCTGCCACCCCATCCACTGCATGGGGGAAGGGCATAAAGAATCACTACTACTGCTGCTAAGTCACTTCACTCGTGTCTGACTGTGCAACCCCAGAGACGGCAGGCCCCCAGGCTCCCCGTCCCTGGGATTCTCCAGGCAAGAACACTGGAGTGGATTGCCATTTCCTTCTCCAATGCATGAAAGTGAAAAGTGAAAGTGAAGTTGCTCAGTTGTGTCCAACCCTCAGCGACCCCATGGACTGCAGCCCACCAGGCTCCTCCATCCATGGAATTTTCCAGGCAAGAATACTGGAATGGGGTGCTACTGCCTTCTCTGAAAGAATCCCTGATATGCAAAAAAAAAAAAAAAAAGATTACAGTGCTAAAATAGGAATAAATTTGAAAAAGAAGGTATTTCAGGGAATGTTTGCAAAGCTGGTGTATGAAAACATACATAGTGCATTTAAAGCAAAGTTTCAGTTTTCAAGACAAACTGACATTTCACAGACCTGGATGCTAGGATCTAGGGCCAGAGAATATCTAGTAACAGTGTACCTAGGCTGAGAACTGAAAAAACCAGACTACTAAGATTAGATGTATTCTGGGGAGGCAGAAGCAAAGCAGGTTTTCAAGAAGACACAGAATGAGCAGAGAAGCCAGGAAAGGGGCAGGTTATTATACTTGTGCTCAAGAGCACTGGAGTCTGCCAGTGCTGGAGTCTCATTTATGCCTCTTAACTGCTCGGTGACCTTAGACAAATCCTTTATGTCTCTAAGCCTTAATTTCTTCATTTATACAATGGGAACAGCACTATGGACCTCATGGGATTATAACATGGAAAAAGCAAGTGTTTAGCATAGTGCTTGGCATGTGGAAAGCCTTCAGTGAATGATAGATACTTTTTCAAATTGTGCAAAAATCACAAAAATGAGACTTTCTGGGGTATTCTGTCAAAGAGTGTTAGTCACTCAGTCATGTCCAACTCTTTGTGACTCCATGGACTGTAGCCCATCAGGTTTCTGTCTATGGCATTCTCCAGGCAAGAATACCAGCCATTCCCTTTTCCAGGGTATCTTCCTGATCCAGGGATCAAACCTGGGTCTCCTGCATTGCAGGCGGATTCTTTACTATCTGAGCCTCCAGGAAAGCCCAACTGCCTCTTAATTCTTTATGATGAGAGCTGGCCACTCTGAATGAATGTACAGGTTTACAAAAAGGGGATATCTGCATAGGTGTACTGATGATTGACATGTTATTAATGACTGATAAATCACTAACGAATCCAGTGTTTGAGTTTTTCTTCCCATGCCCATGTTACTGACAGCTCATACTTGCTTTTCACTTAGTAATAGAAGGATTCCTTAAAGATCATCAGTTCTGCCACCCTGTCTCCAAATCCCTTTTTCACCTCCCCTGAAAGATGGTCACATAAGCCAGAGGTAGGGAAGGGTTACCTCCTCCAGGGACAGCTCTGCTGAGCAGCCCTGGTGGGCCCTCTCCTTCTGACATGCCTCTGCCCCACAGCAATGTCTACTCTTGGCTCTAATTCTGTCCCTCACAGAGAAACTCTGCTCCCTCTTCCACATGACCACCCTAGAAGTATTTGAAAACAGCTATGTCTGGCTTTAGTCTTCTCTTCTTCTAAGAGGATTACAGGAAGTGGACAGATCAAGGCACCTGGGGAGATAGGGAAAGAGTAAAGGGGTGGGAATGGAGCCATTCTGCTTGTGGTCACCCTCAGAGCTCCCGCCTCACTGACCCTTGCCCCTCCGGAGTCCATCCAAGTCACCTTTGCTTGTTTACAAGTTATGTTTACTCTGCAAAGCGTGGTTGAAGATATGCTTGCTGGGACAAGTGCTAGGACCTTACTGGTGACCATCCTGATACAGCCAACCCCTCCCTCGTTCCCCCTAGACTCATACCAGTAGTGGTGTGCATCCACAAATGTCAGCTGAAAGGCCAACAAGCCATACAGATAGGAATGGTTGTTCCACGATGTCTTGTCCAGGAGAAACACATACCAGTATGGCAGCAGGAATAACACACAGCTTATCCGGTAGCACAGGCCCAGCATCATGCCCAGTGCCCCTGGGATTGGTAGGGGAGAGGATTAAAAGGTCAAAGGGTCACCACAGGCCCAGCTCCCCTGGGACAGGCTATGGGTGGGGTTAAGAAAATCATCAGACATTTTATAATCAGATAAAAATAAATCTCAACTAAATGTTATTTCAATATTTTAAAAAGACTTAAGGAGTCACAGCTCAGATGACACACAGGTCAGCAGGATGAAATTATAAGTTATAGAAGAAGTGAAATAAGAAAACCTAGAGAATTCCCTGGCGGCCCAGTGGTTAGGACTTAAGTGTTTTCAATGCCAAGGGCCTAAGTTCGATCCCCAGTCAGGGAACTAAAATCTCGCAAACCATGTGGCACAGCCAAAAATAAAAATGAAACCCAAGACCCGGGTCATTTGCCAACATGCTTCGGATTTCTGGGTTTTAGGTAGGTCAGTCAATACTCCCATCTCTCCTGCAGTTTCTCTCACCCAGAAACATGATGGTGTAGACCAGATACATCCAGTCAAGTGGCAGTGGCTGCAGGGCGTCCAGCAAGGGGAAGCGACACACCTCCAGGCCATCCAGGTATCTTCGGTCTAGGGAACTGAGACCCCGCTCCTGGGGAATGTCCAGCACCATCATCAGCCCTGAGAAGGCAGAGGAGGAGGGTGCTGATAGGCCTCAGCAAAGGCAACCATGGAACATACTGGAATACAGTCGAGCACACCCAGATCCAGAAAGAACTCAATTCAACAATAATCATGCTTGCTAAGTCGCTTCAGTCGTGTCTGACTCTTTTTAATCCAATGGACTGGGGCCCCGTCCATGGGATTCTCCAGCCAAGAATACTGGAGTGGGTTGCCATTTCCTCCTCCAAGGGATCTCCTGACCCAGGGGTCGAACCCGCATCTCCTGCATTGACAGACAGGTTCTTTACCACTTGCGCCACCTGGGAATTGGTTGAGTGCCTACTCTGTGCTAGGCATTACGCCAGTTGTGGGATGTCAGCCACTGCACCTCCCTGAGTCCATTCCCCATTTGTGAGAAGGGGCTCATAATATTTTGCAGGGTCTCAGAGAAGACTAAATGAAAGAAGCGTACAAAGTGCTATTGAAGCTATTCAGGTTTTGATGGTCATGTTTGTAAAGGTCTGTCTTATCGGCTACACAAAGTGCTCTGGGGTGATGCGCCCTCACCCTCTTTTACTTCCTGGCACAGCAGTATCTAGCCAGCACACTGGGGTAAACAGAAGGGCTACTCAGGTCAGGAAGCTAGCTCCAAATTAAGGCAGGATTTCTCAATCCCAGGACAATTCAGTTTGGCCTGGTTAATTATTTGCTGGAGGTCTACCCTGTGGTTCATAGGTCATTCAGCAGCAACCCTGATTTCTGCGTAGATGCCAGTAACCACTTCTTCCCCTCCCCCCCACACCTAGTTGTGACAAATACAAATGTCTAGAGACATTGCCAAATGTTCCCTGGAGAGCAAAATCGTCTCCAGTTGAGAACCACTGGGTTAAGGAGAGTAATATCTCGGCATGTCTGTAACTCATGCCAAACATACATGCTGTGGCCTATGAGTTAGAAAGGTCTGGATTAGGCAGTCACAGCCTAAATGGCTGCTTTGTCACACCTGCCATTTCTCTGAAGTCTAGTCCTTAGCGTAGTTACTGGAAAACTTCATTCCACAAATAAAATGGGTTCCTGTTCCTCTGTCTCTGTATTTCCTGTAGCCTCGGATCAAAGCACTTCTGATCTCCAAGCCCTAATCAGAGGAGTCAAAACTGGGTTACAAAGAGTTCTTCCAGGATATTAGTCACTTCAGCTTTTAGAAAAAGGAAGGTTAGTCCACTAAGCAAGTAAGTAGCCAAGAAATGGACAAGGGACCATTGTCATTCTTTCACCCCCAACCACGCTGGCACCTCCCAGACACTGGACTTACCGAAGAGAAAACGGAAGACTGCCAGGCTTGCAGGATCCGTGGGTCTATTCAGCAGGGTCACCAGCCTCTCCCAGCTGGACACATCTGTCCACTCAAAACCCAACAGTTTCCCCATTTGGCTGCCCTGACGGGGCCCTGAAGTCTGTGCAGCCTTGTCTTTCTTTACTTTGTCTGCAACCAATAAATGGAGAGAGTTGCACGTGCACAGATGGGAATGGAGATGTTTTAAAAGAGAATCTTTCTCAAATCAGAGAAATCTCCGTCTAGGGCTTCTGCCTACCTGGGTTTTCCCACTGATCTCTGACTGCTCGAAACATCCCTGCAGTGCAGCCCCTCCTCCAGGATCCCCCAATGCCCCAAAACCTTTCTCAGACTGCAGCCCCCTAATCGCAAAGCGTCCTGAATGTCATCAACCCACCGCGAAACAGAAGACTGCAATCTCTCTCTACAAGACCCTTCCCACCCGAGGCTCCCTTCCCCAGGATCCGCAGGGCGTCCCTCCCCAACCCCTCCGAAAGTCGCGCCCTTCTCTGTCCGCCACAAGGCGGGGCTCTGAGCCTACCTGGGCCCCGCGGGGCCCGCGCGGGCCGAGCAGAGACCGCCATGGCCTCGGGGAGGTAGATATGCCACAGCAACAACCTCCGAGCCTGGGGGCGTCGCAAGGGGAGGCTCCCCTAAGCCCCGCCTCCCCGACACATCAGCACGCGCGAGGCCAGCCGGAAAGCGCTAAGACTGTCGTGAAGGGCCCTAGTCAGCAGCGCCGGACTCCCTGCTTGGCGGTAGAGGGCGGAACGAGGGGTCTGGGGGCGGGGCAACGAGGGGCGAGGGGGCGGGGTCAGAGCCCGCCTTCGCTGGTGACCGATGAGTGAAGGTGTGCGTGGACCTGTCTCTTTTTTGTCAAGTACCTAGTCTCGTCCCTGAGGCCTCCCGAGCCCTCTCCGCTCTATCAACCTAAAGAAGAGTCTCGGCGCCCACGACCTCCCTGGCTCCCTTCCCGCCCCTCTTAGGTCGCTGCAGATGTGTGAACGGTGCGGGCGCAAAAGTCAACTCTTCCCAGAGAGTTTCCCGCCCGGTTGAGGATGCACCTGGGAGGGCTGACCCGGCCTGGAACCACAGATTTGAAAGCAGCAGGAAAACCGGAACGACCTGGCTGCAGAGGAATGCAGAGTAGGGGCAGTAGACAGAGTGTGTTTGACGGGGAAGGCGAGTCTTGAACAGCTTTGTAGCATTGTTCCTCTGCCCTGGAATTGACAAGCAGGGTCAGAGGAAGGCGTCTTAGTGCAGGGGTTCTCACATTTTTTAGTCTCAATTCAGTTCAGTTCAGTTCAGTTCAGTCGCTCAGTCGTGTCCGACTCTTTGCGACCCCATGAATCGCAGCACGCCAGGCCTCCCTGTCCATCACCATCTCCTGGAGTCTTTTCCAATGAGTCAACTCTTTGCATGAGGTGGCCAAAGTACTGGAGTTTCAGCTTTAGCATCATTCCCTCCAAAGAAATCCCAGGGCTGATCTCCTTCAGAATGGACCGGTTGGATCTCCTTGCAGAAATCCCAGGTCTGATCTCCTTCAGAATGGACTGGTTGGATCTCCTTGCAGTCCAAGAGGCTTCTCCAATGCCACAGCTCAAAAGCATCAATTCTTCGGCGCTCAGCTTTCTTCACAGTCCAACTCTCACATTCATACATGACCACTGGAAAACCATAGCCTTGACTAGACGGACCTTTGTTGGCAAAGTAATGTCTCTGCTTTTGAATATGCTATCTAGGTTGATCATAACTTTTCTTCCAAGAGTAAGCGTCTTTTAATTTCAGGGCTGCAGTCACCATCTGCAGTGATTTTGGAGCCCCCCAAAATAAAGTCTGACACTGTTTCCACGGTTTCCCCATCTATTTCCCATGAAGTGATGGGACCGGATGCCATGATCTTCATTTTCTGAATGTTGAGCTTTAGGCCAACTTTTTCACTCTCCTCTTTCACTTTCATCAAGAGGCTTTTAGTTCCTCTTCACTTTTTAGTCTCAGGACCCCTTTATGTTGCTACACACATTATTGAGAACCGTAAGAACCTATTTGCAGGTCAGGAAGCAACAGTTAGAACTGGACATGGAACAACAGACTGGTTCCAAATAGGAAGAGGAGTACGTCAAGGCTGTATACTGTCACCCTGTTTATTTAACTTATATGCAGAGTACATCATGAGAAACACTGGGCTGAAAGAAGCACAAGCTGGAATCAAGATTGCCGGGAGAAATATCAATAACCTCAGATATCCAGATGACACCACCCTTATGGCAGAAAGTGAAGAGGAACTAAAAAGTCTCTTAATGAAAGTGAAAGAGGAGAGTGAAAAAGTTGGCTTAAAGCTCAACATTCAGAAAATTAAGATCATGGCATCTGGTCCCATCACTTCATGGGAAATAGATGGGGAAACAGTGTCAGACTTTATTTTTGGGGGCTCCAAAATCACTGCAGATGGTGACTGCAGCATGAAATTAAAAGACGCTTACTCCTTGGAAGAAAAGTTATGACCAACCTAGATGGCATATTCAAAAGCAGAGACATTACTTTGCCAACAAAGGTCTGCCTAGTCAAGGCTATAGTTTTTTCCAGTGGTCATGTATGGATGTGAGAGTTGGACTGTGAAGAAAGCTGAGCGCTGAAGAATTGATGCTTTTGAGCTGTGGTGTTGGAGAAGACTCTTGAAGAGTCCATTGGACTGCAAGGAGATCCAACCAGTCCATTCTGAAGGAGATCAGCCCTGGAATTTCTTTAGAAGGAATGATGCTAAAGCTGAAACTCCAGTACTTTGGCCACCTCATGCAAAGAGTTGACTCATTGGAAAAGACTCTGATGCTGGGAGGGATTGGGAGCAGGAGGAGAAGGGGACGACAGAGGATGAGATGGCTGGATGGCATCACTGACTCGATGGACATGAGTTTGAGTGAACTCCGGGAGTTGGTGGTGATGGACAGGGAGGCCTGGCATGCTGCAATTCATGGAGTCACAAAGAGTCAAACACGACTGAGCTACTGAACTGAACTGAACTGAACTGAAAGAGCTTTTTATGAATAATAGGTTATATTTTCCCGTATTTACCCTATTGGAAATTTACCCTGAGAAATGTTTGAAATATGCATTGATTCAGTAAAAGGAAAAAAAAAGTAATGAACCCATTACATGTTTACATAAATAACATTTTTATGAAAAAGTATATTTTCCACACTAAAAAATATATGAGAATAGTATTATTTTACATGCAGATCTCTCTAATGCCTGACTTAATTGAAGAAAGATGGATTATCATTTCTGTTTCTGTATTCCATTGAACTATATGAAGGAAATCTGATCTCACAGATACTGTTGGTAGAAAGAGAAGTATGTTATCAGGCTCTTTAGGTAATTGTGGCTATTCTTTGATACTACACCTAAACTTACAAGTGTGTTTTTTTTTTTTTAAGTTAGTTAGATGTGGGGGTTTCCCAGTTGGCACTAGTGGTAAAAAACCTGCCTGCCAAGGCAGGAGACAAGAGAGACAAAGGCTCAATTCCTGGGTTGGGAAGATCCACTGGAGACGGGCATGACGACCCACTCCAGTATTCCTATCTGGACCCACTCCAGTATTCCTACCTGGAGAATCCCATGAACAGAGGATTCTGGCGGGCTAGAGTCCATGGAGTCGCAGAGTCAGACATGACTGAAGAAACTTAGCATGCGTGCAATCAGATGTGGGATTGGAAAACATATAATGAACTTTACTATATAAAATCAAGCTTCCCTGGGTGTCTTAGACATTAAAAGAATCTGCCTGCAATTCAGGAGACCCGGGTTTGATCCCTGGATGGCCAAGGATCCCTGGAGGAGAAAATGGCAACCCACTTTACTATTCTCGCCTGGAAAATCCCATGGACAGAGGAGCCTGGCGGGCTACAGTCCATGGGGTCACAAAGAGTCGGACACGACTGAGCAACTAACACACACATTAAAATCATTGGTTTATCTTGCACAGGGAAAGGATGAGTGGGAGGACAGTTAGGGACTTTAGAATCAACATGTACACACTGCTATATTTAAAATGGATAACCAATAAAGACCTACTGTATAGCATAGGGAACTCTGCTCAATATTATGCAATGACCTAATTGGGGAAAGATTTGAGAGAGAGTAGATGCATGTTTGGACTTTCCTGACAGCTCAGTTGGTAAAGAATCCACCTGCAATGCAGGAGACCTGGGTTGGATCCCTGGGTTGGATCCCTGGTTTGGGAGGATCCCCTGGAGAAGAGAAAGGCTACCCACTCCAGTATTCTGGCCTGGAGAAATCCATGGACTGTAAAGAGTCAGAAACGACTGAGTGACTGTGACTATCACTTTCACTTCACAGGTGCATGTATAACTGAATCACTTTGCTATATACCTGAAACTAATACAACACTTAATCAACTATACTCAAATATAAAATAGAAGGTTTAAGAAAATTGTTGGTATATCTTACACTTGAATGGATCTTTTACTCCTGACAATTTTATAAAATCATACAGATGGTCATTTGGAAAATACTGACCATCTAAAAACTAAGCTGTGCAGCACTTCTAAATGTAAAGTTTCTTAAGTGTTGGGAAGCTGCCAGGCACACAGTGGCAGATACAAGTTTTCTCAAATTTTAGTTTTCACCTCAAAGCTCAAATTTTTCCATTGGCAACAAATACCATCTATTGTTTTCCTTGAATGGACAGGTTCCTTTCATTTTTGATAAAGTATTTGCTAAATGCACCAGTTTGAATAATCATAGTTCTTCTGTCCAATGTCCTTTCAAGTAAAATGGTAGTTCAGTTTAAAAGAAAAAAGACAAAAATAAAGATGCTTGATATCTTATTAGGATATTGCACATTTGGCAATTCCCTGGTGATCCAGTGGGCAATTTCACTTTCATGACCTGGGTTCAGTCCCTGGCCTGGGAACTAAGATCCCACAAGCCCCACAGCATGGCCAAAAAATAAAAACAACAGTGAGATTCTAGAAATCCAAGGCTCTGAAAACAATAAATGCTGGTAAGGAAATGGAGCAACAGAAACTCTGCTTACATTGCTGGTAGGAATACAAAACAGTTGGAAGACAGGCAGTTTCTTACAAAACTCAACATACTCTTACCATATGATCCAGCAATTGTGCTTCTTGGTATTTACTCAAATGAGTTGAAAATTTATGCCCACGCAAAACCTGCACAGGAATGTACCTCAGCTTTATTGATAACTGTCCAAACTTGGAATAAACCAAAATTTCCTTCAGTAAGTAAATGGATAAAGTAAACTAGCACATCCACATGATGGAATATTTAGTAATAAAATGAAATGAGCTATCAATCCACAAAGACATGGAGGAATCTTAAATGCATATTGCTAAGTGAAAGAAACCAATCTGAAATGGCTACATACCATGTGATAACCTGGAAAAGGCAAAACTTTGGAGATAGCAAAAAGATAGGTGTTTGCCAGAGGTTGTGGGGGAGGAAGGGAGAGATGAATAGATGTAGCACAGAGGATTTTTAGAGAAGTGAAACTATTCTGTATGATACTCTAATGGTGTCATGATGAATTCATGTTGCTATATATTTATCAAGACCCGTAGAATGTATAATATAAAGAATGAACCCTAGGGACTTTTCTGGTAGTCCAGTTGCCAAGACTCCCAATGCAGGGGCTCTGGGTTTGATCTCTGGTCAGGGAACTAGAATCCATACACTGCAACTGCAATCCATATACTCAATTCTGTTCAGCATCCATACAACGCATGCCCAACAGAGATCAAAGATCCAGTGTGCTGCAACTGAGACCCGGCAAAGCCAAATGAAAAATAAATTTAAAAGTTTTTTTTAATAAAATTTAAAAAATAGTGACCCCTTGACTGCAAGGAGATCCAACCAGTCCATTCTGAAGGAGATCAGCCCTGGGATTTCTTTGGAGGGAATGATGCTAAAGCTGAAACTCCAGTACTTTGGCCACCTCATGCAAAGAGTTGACTCATTGGAAAGGACTGTGATGCTGGGAGGGATTGGGGGCAGGAGGAGAAGGGGATGACAGAGGATGAGATGGCTGGATGGCATCACTGACTCAATGGATGTAAGTCTGAGTGAACTCCAGGAGTTGGTGATGGACAGGGAGGCCTGGCGTGCTGCAATTCATGGGGTCGCAAAGAGTTGGACATGACTGAGCGACTGAACTGAACTGAACTGAATGTAAACTATGAACTTTGTTATTAATATCATTATTAGTTCATCAGTTGTCACAAATATATCACACTAATACAAAATGTTAGTACAGGAGAAACAGGGAGAGCATGAAGGGTGTATGGAAACTACTGCTCAAAAAAAAATCTATTAGTTTGAAAACAAAGGTGAGTTGAGTTCAGTTTAATTGCACAAGTGTTCTTTCTTAGAACAACTATGAGACTATCATTGTATTTGGGTATACAGAAGTATTGTATTCATATTTTCCAGTTCTTCACAAAAAATAGTAAAATGATCTGTACACCAGTGACAGGAATTTATAAAATTAATAATTTTATACTGCTTCACTAACAGCATTCTTTTTGTAAAACTTTTTTTCCCCTTTTTCTTTAATTTTTTTTTTTTTTTGGCTGCATCTCCTGGCATGAGAAACTTCCCCAGGCAGGGATCAAACCTGCACCCCCTGCAGTGGAAGCACAGAGCCTTAACCACTGGACCGCCAGGGAAGCTCCAAGAGTGTTCTTACTTGACATTGGCATTTTTTAAATGTGGTGAGTGTGTGGCAGAGAGGAATGCAGTGACTACTACTGCAGTTGGGTACCATGGTCTCTCTCCTGCTAAGTTGCCAACAGTTTTG
Organism: Ovis aries; assembly: GCF_016772045.2. Taxonomy (NCBI): domain Eukaryota; kingdom Metazoa; phylum Chordata; class Mammalia; order Artiodactyla; family Bovidae; genus Ovis; species Ovis aries. Next base: position 57,410,103 of record NC_056056.1, read on the forward strand.
CCCATTTTTCTTTGCATTATCAGTTCAAATGTTAACACAGTTTAAAAGGGAAATAACATCTCAGTATTATTATACTAAGTTTTGCCCCTAAAGATTTCAGGGGTTCACGGACCATGTGCTGAGAACCACCATCCTAAAGCAAAAAAATTGGCAGGGGTAGATGTGGTAGAGATTATTGGGCACAGATGTGTCTGGCAGGTGGATTCACCAAGTGTTCCTGCTGTTGAAGTCTGGCCCACTTCTAGGTCATCCTGATACAACACTTTGGAAGCCATAGATCTATTAATATTTAGGGGATGCATCTCTTAATCCACTGTCAAATCCCAGTCCAGGTGAATACATTGTGGATTGGGAAGTTTAGGCCAGATTTTCTAGGATCACTCAAAATTAGATGGCTCTGGACTTCCTTGGTGGTCCAGTCATTAAGAATCCACTTGCCAATTTAGGGGATATGGGTTCAATCCCTGGCCTGGGACGGTTCCACATGCCTCAGGCAACTGGGCCTCATTGTCACAGCTACTGATCCCGTGGGCTACAGCTACTAGAAACACTACTGGAGAGTAGCCCCTCCTCTCTGCAGCTGGAGGAAGTCAGAGAGCAGCAATGAAGACCCAGAGAAGCCAAAAATAAATATATAAAAATTAAAAAAATACTAGAATGCTCCATTTTTTAAAAACTATTTATTTTTATTTTATTTATCATCTGAGCCAGCTCAGATGGTAAAGAATCCGCCTGCAATGCAGGAGACTCCGGTTCGAGCCCTGGGTTGGGAAGATCTTCTGGAGAGGGGCATGGCAACCCACTCCAGTATTCTCGCCTGGAGAATCTCATGGACAGAGGAGCTTGGTGGGCTAGATAGTACATGGGGTCACAAAGAGTCAGATGTGACCGAGCGACTGACACTTTCACATTTTTATTTTGGCTGTGCTGCGTCTTCCTTGCAATACCTGCGCTTCTCTCCAGTTGCGTGCACAGGCTCTAGAGCACAAGGGTCAGTAGTTGCGTGTGTGGGCTTATTTACCCGAGGTATGTGGGATCTTAGTTCCCTGACCAGGGATTGAACTCATATCCTCTGCATTGGGAGGCAGATTAAAAACCACTGGACCATCTGTTTTGTTTATTTTTTAATTTTTGGTTGCACTGTGTGGCATCCAGGGTCTTAGTTCCCCAACCAGGAAAGTCTCTAGATGGTTCCATTACATTCAATGTTGATTATATGTTATGTGTGAAGAACTGGCTTCAGCAATACATGAACCATGAACTCCCTGACTTTCAAGCTGGTTTTAGAAAAGGCAGACGAACCAGAGATCAAATTGCCAACATCCTCTGGATCATGGAAAAGCAAGAGAGTTCCAGAAAAACATCTATTTCTGCTTGATTGACTATGCCAAAGCCTTTGACTGTGTGGATCACAATCAACTGTGGAAAATTCTGAAAGAGATGGGAATACCAGACCACCTGACCTGCCTCTTAAGAAATCTGTATGCAGGTCAGGAAGCACAGTTAGAACTGGACATGGCACAACAGACTGGTTCCAAATAGGAAAAGGAGTACGTCAAGGCTGTATATTGTCACCCTGCTTCTTTAACTTCTGTGCAGAGTACATCATGAGAAATGCTGGGCTGGAAGAAGCACAAGCTGGAATCAAGATTGCCGGAAGAAATATCAATAACCTCAGATATGCAGATGACACCACCCTTATGGCAGAAAGTGAAGAGGGGCTAAAAAGCCTCTTGATGAAAGTGAAAGAGGAGAGTGAAAAAGTTGGCCTAAAGCTCAACATTCAGAAAACGAAGATCATGGCATCCGGTCCCATCACTTCATGGGAAATAGATGGGAAACAGTGGAAACAGTGTCAGACTTTATCTTTCTGGGCTTCAGAATCACTGCAGATGGTGACTGCAGCCATGAAATTAAAAGACCCTTACTCCTTGGAAGAAAAGTTATGACCAACCTAGATGGCATATTCAAAAGCAGAGACATTACTTTCCTGACTACGGTCTGTCTAGTCAAGGCTATGGTTTTTCCTGTGGTCATGTATGGATGTGAGAGTTGGACTGTGAAGAAGGCTGAGCACCAAAGAATTGATGCTTTTGAACTGTGGTGTTGGAGAAGACTCTTGAGAGTCCATTGGACTGCAAGGAGATCCAACCAGTCCATTCTGAAGGAGATCAACTCTGGGATTTCTTTGGAAGGAATGATGCTAAAGCTGAAACTCCAGTACTTTGGTCACCTCATGAGAAGAGTTGACTCATTGGAAAAGACTCTGATGCTGGGAGGGATTGGGGGCAGGAGGAGAAGGGACAACCGAGGATGAGATGGCTGGATGGCATCACAGACTCGATGGACGTGAGTCTGAGTGAACTCCGGGAGATGGTGATGAACAGGGAGGCCTGGCGTGCTGCGATTCATGGGGTCGCAAAGAGTCGGACACGACTGAGCGACTGAACTGAACTGTGAAGAACTGGAAAAGTTACAGAGGAGGAAACAAATGATTCAGTTGTGGCCTCTGTCATAAAGGAGTGTAATAATAAAAGCATACAGAAATAATAAAATAATAATGAATATAGGAAATAGAATATAGGAAAGTTTTAAATGAGGTTCAAATTGCTATAAGAGCACTGAGGAAGAAATGAATTATGACTGGAGAAATCAGAAAATTTTTTTTTGAAAACTTGGGCCTTAAAGAATGAGTACAATTTTGAGAGGAGAGGGAAGTCAAAAACTCTGAGTAGTCTGGGTGAACTGAAAGCATTCTCTATAGAGAAATGCAGGTAATAAACGAGATGTATTAACTCTTTACCTCTCCATCCCATGATTTTAACTTGTTTTTGTTCAAGCTGTTGATTTCTGGTTTACCCTTTCAGGACCAAACTTTGGAGACTCATGGCATTTAGCATTCACTTATCCAAAAATACTCCAAAATTTGTGGTGGCTCAGTGGTAAAGAATCTGCCTGCAAGGCAGGAGATGCAAGTTTCATCCCTGAGTCGGGAAGACCCCTGGAGGAGAGTATGGCAACCCACACAGTATTCTTGCCTGGAGAATATCAGACAGAGGAGCCTGGTGGGCTCCAATCCCTGGGGTCGCAAAAGAGCCGGACACCACTTAGCAACTAAAGGACAAACAAAAGGAATTTCTTCATGGTTCTTTCCTAATGAAAACTATTTCTGTCTGCACTGTAGAGAAAGAAGCCCCCTTTCAGATTTTTCAACTCAATACCCTACACTTTTAGTGAGTGCCTGCTAAGTACAGATATATGTTATTTTCCACTAGGAGTACCAAGGTAAAGACATAGCTCCTGCCTTCACAGAACTTAAGAGTCTTGGAAAAGTCAAATTGGGAGATTGGGATTGACACATACACACTAGTATATATAAAATAGATAACTAATAACCTACTGTATAGCACAGAAAACTCTACTCAATACTCTGTAATGACCTATATGGGGAAAGAATAAAGAATGGATATATGTATAACAGATTCACTTTGCTGTATGGCAGAAACAAACAACATTGTAAATCAACTATATTCCAATAAAAATAAAATTTTTTAAATGTGTATGCAGGGGACTTCTCTGGTGGTACAGTGGATAAGAATCTGCTTGCTAATACAGGGGACACCGGTTCAATCCCTCGTCTGGGAAAATTCCAGGGTAACTAAAGCCCCTGGGACACAACTATTGAACCCGAGTGCTGCAAACTGCTGAAGCCCTTCTGCCTAGAGCCCCTGCTCCACAACAAGAAGGGCCATCGCAATGAGAAATGTGCACCGCAACAAAGAGTAGCCCCCACTTGCCACAACTAGAAAAAGCCTGTGTGCAGCAACAAAGACCCAGCACAACCATAAATAAATACATAATTGTGTATGTATTTTTTAAAAAAATCTACCTTTCAATGCAGGGGACTTAGGTTCAACCTCTGGTTGAGGAACTAAGATCTCACATGTTGCGGGGCAACAAATCCCTTGCTGCAACTACTGAACCCACAAGCCATAATGAGAGAGAAGCCCTTGATCTTCCAGGAAGATTCCATGAGCCAAAACTAAGACCGACCACAGCCAAATAAATATATTTTTTAATGTGTATGCAGTTTGAGGCTTCCCAGGTGGCGCTAGTGGTAAAGAACTGGCTGCCAGTGCAGGATAAGATACTTGGGTTTGATCCCTGGGTGGGGAAGATCCCCTGGAGGCAAGCATGGCAACCCACTCCAGTACACTTGCCTGGAGAATCCCATGGACAGAGGAGCCTGGCAGGCTCAGTCCATAGGGTCGCAAAGAGTCAGACATGACTAAAGTGACTTAGCACACATACATGCACATGCAGTTAATGGTAAAGCTTATTGTAGATTTTATAAAAGATACGGTGTGATGGTGATCAGAAGAGGAAGAAATTGAATTTCAGTGGGGAAATCTGGAAGACTTCATGGAAGCAATGATGAATGAAGCAGGATATTCACTTGTCTCAATGATGCAAGTCCACTTGAGCAAAGATGTAAAAAGGGATGGTTTGTTTTGGGAAGGACAGGTAATTTAGTATGGCTAGGGGGCTGGAAGGTGAGTCTCTTGAGAGATAATCTTCAAAAAGCAGGTTTAGAACAAGCTTAGCATACCAGACTAAGGAGTTTAGGCTTTACCCTGGGGGTAGGGTGCTGCATTCTCAAATTGGTGTTTTAGGAAGATAAGGAGCAACCATAGAAAGAATGGATGGGAGAAGATAGTCAGTTTGGAGGTGGATCAGAGAAGAGATCATCCTGGCATTACCTAGGAAGCAGAAGCTGGTATGAAAAGGATGATATATTTGAGAGACTAAGACTTAGTGGTGTCTCAGATATGCAGATGACACCACCCTTATGGCAGAAAGTGAAAAGGACCTAAAGAGCCTCTTGATGAAAGTGAAAGAGTGAAAAAGCTGGCTTAAAGTTCAACATTCAAAAAACTAAGATTACGGCCTCTGGTCCCATCACTTCATGGCAAATAGATGGGGAAACAATGGAAACAGTGACAGACTTTATTTTCTTGGGCTCTAAAATCACTGCAGACAGTGACTGCAGCCATGAAATTAAAAGAGTCTTGCTCCTTGGAAGAAAAGTTATGACCATCCTGGACAGCATATTAAAAAGCAGAGACACATTACTTTGTCGACAAAGGTCTGTCTAGTCAAAGCTATGGTTTTTCCAGTAGTCATGTACAGATGTGAGAATTGAACCATAAAGAAAGCTGAGCACCGAAGAATAGATACTTTTGAACAGTCATGCTGAAGAAGACTCTTGAGAGTTGCTTGGACTGCAAAGAGATCACATCAGTCAATCCTAAAGGAAACCAGTCCTTAATATTCATTGGAAGGACTGATGCTGAAGTTGAAGCTCCAATAGTTTGGCCACCTGAGGTGAATAACTGACTCATTAGAAAAGACACTGATGCTGGGAAAGATTGAAGACAGGAGGAGAAGGGGACAACAGAGGATGAGATGGTTGGATGGCATCACCAGCTCTATGGACATGAGTTTGAGTAAACTCCGAGAATTGGTAATGAACAGGGAAACGGGCATGCTGCAGTCTATGGGGTTACAAAGAGTTGGACGTAACTGAGCTACTGAACTGAACTGAACTGATTGATTGTGTGTATAGGATGGCTTAGGGGTTTCTAACTTGGGACAGTGGTAGAATGGGAGTACTATTCAGGAGGAAGAACATGAGAAAAAGATAAAGGGTTTGGTTTGGCTGTCGGGTGTGTCTGTGGACTGTCCAGGACATTGGAGAGGCAGCAGTGGCAATTAGAGAGAGGTATGGCATTTGGAGGGGGATGGTCCTTCTCAAGTAGCTCAGGGCTTCCCAGGTGGGTGCTAGTGGTAAAGAACTTGCCTGCCAATGCATGAGACGAGAAGAGATGAGGGTTCGATTCCTAGGTCGGGAAAATTCCCTGTAGCAGGGCATGGCAACCCACTCCAGTATTTTTGCCTGGAGAATCCCAGGGAGAGAGGAACCTGGTGAGCTACAGTCCATAGGGTTTCAAAGAGTCAGACACAACTGAAGCGACTTAGCATGCACGCACTCACAGATTTGGGGATCGTCCTTAAATGGCTGTTGAAACTGTAAAGGCACTGAGTACACTTCCCTAGGGAGAGCAAGGTTTCTAAACCTTGGCAGTATTGACATTTGGTCTGTATATTCTTTGTCTTTGGGGTGGGGGTCGTGGGCTATCCATGACATTGTAGGAAGTTAAGCATCCTTGGCTTCTATCCACTAGATGCCAGTAGCACCATTACCCCTATCAGTTGTGTCAACCAAAAATGTGTCTAGACATTGTCACATTCGCTGGAGGGCAAGATCAACCCCAGACAGAACTATTGCTCTAGGAGAGAGGAGTCAGAGAATAGCCAAGGGCAGAACCTTCCAGTTCTAAGGGCAAGGTCAGAAAGAAAGAGAGCACCTTGGGAGAGATGGGGGTGACTCGTTGTGTAACAGTCTATAAAGAGGGAGACAAAAGAGGCCTTGGCAGTGGTGAGACGTTTATGATCTTTCAGGAGCAATTCCAGTTGAGCCTCCTGAATGTGCTTCCTCGTTCTCTAGCCTTTCCCCTGAAAGGTACAGGAGTCAACGGCCCACTAGGGCCATAGATGAGACTGGGGTATATGCCAGTGTACAGCAAAGCTTGCCTGATTGCTTTGCAGACTGTTTATATTCCTCTTCCCTTCTGTCATTCCATTTGTTCTACTAGTCTCCTTTTTCATTTGTAATACGCTTTAGCAGAAATAGAGACATATGTACCCATACTATTTAATCCTAACAATAATCCCGCAAAACAGCGTTCATTCTTGTTCCCATTTTGCAGATGAAGAAACCAAAGCTCCCAGAGGGAAGTGATTTGCCTAAGACTCCACAACAATCGGCTTCCTAGGTGGCTCTAGTGGTAAAGAACCTGCCTGCCAGTGCAATAGACATAACAGATTCTGGTTCGATCCCGGGGTCAGGAAGATTCCCTGGAGAAGGAAATGGCAACCCACTCTAGTATTCTTGCCTGGAGAATTCCATGGACAGAGGAGCCTGATGGGCTACAGTTACAAAGTTGGGGTTGCAAAATCAGACACAGCTGAATCGACTGAGCACACAAGGATGCATGCCACAGCCAGGCAGCAGGGGAACTGATGCCCAAATCCGATCACGCAGGGACTGAGAAGACTCTTCAGCATACTCCAATTGCTTCTTTGGCTGCAGCTCCTATCACATAGCGTCTTTTCCTTACAAAGTGACTGACACTCCCCTCCTCCTGGAATAGAGCCTTCCTTGACTAAAGGAATCAGTGACTTCTGTTCTCTTGTTCCCTGCCCACAGCACTATTTCTGCTCATTGAGTACCATTCAGTACCTTCTGAATATCTTACCTTGTGAGGGTGGTAGCCAGATCCTCTTCCTTTATTTTGGCCACACTAGCTTGTGGTATCTCAATTCCCCAATCAGGGATTGAACCCAGACCACAGTAATGAAAACCCAGAATCCTAACTACTAAGCCATTTGGGTCCCCATTACTGTGCAGGCTTTTCTCTAGCTGTGGCGCATGGGGGTGACTCTGTCTCAGTGGGCAGGCTTCTCATTGCTGTGGCTTCTCTTGATGCAGAGCATGGGCTCTAGGACTTAAGAACTTCCATAGTTGTGGCGCCCAGGCTCTAGAGCCCAGGCTCAGTAGTTGTGGCTCACGGGGCTTAGTCGCCCCAAGACGTGTGGAATCATCCCAGGCCAGAGACTGAACCCACATCTCTTGCATTAGCAGGTGGATTCTTTGCCACTGAGCCAGCAGGGAAGCCCCCAGATAGTTTTCTGATAAAGGATCACAATGCAGTGTTTGTACAGGTGAGGCTAAGCCTGCAGCAGTTCTGTAAGGTGAAGACGAGGACACAGTTCTGTAAAGTGAAGATGACGACGAACGGGCTACAGGCCCAACCATAGGCGCTGCTGAATCTCCCTGACAGTTGCTAGATCTAGGCTAAGGGTCAGCTCCCTCAGGGACATCAATGTATGTCCAGGGTTTGGGGTGGCATACCAGACCCGATAGCTCAACTGTTGTAACTCTCCTTACAACAAGGAACATCCAGGGAATTCCCATCCAGGGAATCCTCTTCCATTTCTTCCTGTTCCCCTCAAACATCCTACTCTGGTCTTTGTTTCTTGGCATCTCTCATGTTCCCTTACCCACCAATTCACTTAGCTTCTAGAATTCTGAGTAATCACAAAAGCCACCATTTACTGACAATTTTTTAAGTACCAGGCACAGAATGGAGCTTAGAGATGTTACATAAATCTGTCCAATGTCACAAAAATGTTAAAGTATAGATCAGTGTCTGTAGAAATATAATTTGAGCCACATTGGTAATTAAACATTTTCTATTAGCCAAATTAAAAGAGAAAAGAAACAGGTGAAATTAATTTTACCAATATGTTTTAAGTTAACTCAATATATCCTAAGTGTCTATTAACATATAAATGGATAAAGAAGATGTGGTATGGACGATAGCTCGCCAGGCTCCTCTGTCCCTGGGACTCTCCAGGCAAGAATACTGGAGTGGGTTGTCATTTCCCTCTCCAAGGGATCTTCCCAACCCAGGATCAAACCTGGGTCTCCTGCATTGCAGGCAGACACTTTATGCTCTGAGCCACCAGGGAAGCCATGTGTATATATATATATATATATATATATATATATATATACACACACACACACAATGGAATATTACTCAACCATGAAAGAGAATGTAATTTTTCCTTTTAAAACAACATGAATGGACCTCAAGGGTATTCTGCTTAGTGAAATAAGTCAGACAGAGAAAGACAAATACTGTATGATATCATTTATATGTGGAATCTAAAAAATATTAATACAACAAACTACTGAATTTAACAAAGAAGCAGACTCATAGAGAACAAACTAGTAGTTAGCGGTGGGGAGAGAGAGGGGAGAGGAGATTAAGAGGTACTATGTACAAAATAAGCTAAAAGGATATATCATACAACATAGGGCATACAGCTAACATTTTATAATAACTATGAAAGTGAAAGTGAAGTCGCTCAGTCGTGTCCGACTCTTTGCAACCCCATGGACTGTAGCCTACCAGGCTCCTCCATCTGTGGAATTCTCCAGGCAAGAGTACTGGAGTGGGTTGCCATTTCCTTCTCCAGGAGATCTTCCCAAGCCAGGGATCAAACCTGGGTCTCCTGCATTGCAGGCAGACACTTTACCATCTGAGCCACCAGGGAAGACTCTATAATAACTATAAATAGAGTATAACCTTTAAAAATTGTGAATCATTATATTGTATACCTGTAACAGTGATCAATACAAAGAAATAGAGGAAAACAACAGAATGGGAAAGACTAGAGATCTCTTCAAGAAAATCAGAGATACCAAGGGAATATTTCATGCAACGATGGGCTCGATAAAGGACAGAAATGGTATGGACCTAACAGAAGCAGAAGATATTAAGAATAGGTGGCAAGAATACACAGAAGAACTGTACAAAAAAGATCTTAACGACCCGGATAATCATGATGGTGTGATCACTCACCTAGAGCCAGACATCCTGGAATGTGAAGTCAAGTGGGCCTTAGAAAGCATCACTACGAACAAAGCTAGTGGAGGTGATGGAATTCCAGTTGAGCTGTTTCAAATCCTGAGAGATGATGCTGTGGAAGCACTGCACTCAGTATGCCAGCAAATTTGGAAAACTCAGCAGTGGCCACAGGACTGGAAAAGGTCAGTTTTCACTCCAATCCCAAAGAAAGGCAATGCCAAAGAATGCTCAGACTACCTCACAATCTCACATGCTAGTTGGAGAAGGCAATGATACCCCACTCCAGTACTCTTGCCTGGAAAATCCCATGGATGGAGGAGCCTGGAAGGCTGCAGTCCATGGGGTCGCTGAGGGTCAGACATGACTGAGAGACTTCACTTTCACTTTTCACTTTCATGCATTGGAGAAGGAAATGGCAACCCACTCCAGTGTTCTTGCCTGGAGAATCCCAGGGACGGGGGAGCCTGGTGGGCTACCGTCCATGGGGTCACACAGAGTCGGACACAACTGAAGTGACTTAGCAGCAGTAGCAAACGCTAGTAAAGTAATGCTCAAAATTCTCCAAGCCAGGCTTCAGGAATACGTGAAACGTGAACTTCCAGATGTTCAAGCTGGCTTTAGAAAAGGCAGACGAACCAGAGATTAAATTGCCAACATCTGCTGGATCATCGAAAAAGCAAGAGTTCCAGAAAAACATCTATTTCTTCTTGATTGACGATGCCAAAGCCTTTGACTGTGTGGATCACAATCAACTGTGGAAAATTCTGAAAGAAATAGGAATACCAGACCACTTGACCTGCCTCTTGAGAAACCTATATGCAGGTCAGGAAGCAACAATTAGAACTGGACATGGCACAACAGACTGGTTCCAAATAGGAAAAGGAGTACGTCAAGGCTGTATATTGTCACCCTGCTTATTTAACTTATATGCAGAGTACATCATGAGAAACGCTGGACTGGAAGAAGCACAAGCTGGAATCAAGATTGCCAGAAGAAATATCAATAACCTCAGATATGCAGATGACACCACCCTTATGGCAGAAAGTGAAGAGGAGCTAAAAAGCCTCTTGATGACAGTGAAAGAGGAGAGTGAAAAAGTTGGCTTAAAGCTCAACATTCGGAAAATGAAGATCATGGCATCTGGTCCCATCACGTCATGGGAAATAGATGGGGAAACAGTGGAAACAGTGTCAGACTTTATTTTGGGCTCCAAAATCACTGCAGATGGTGACTGCAGCATGAAATTAAAAGACACTTACTCCTTGGAAGAAAAGTTATGACCAACCTAGATGGCATATTCAAAAGCAGAGACATTACTTTGCCGACTAAGGTCTGTCTAGTCAAGGCTATGGTTTTTCCTGTGGTCCTGTATGGATGTGAGAGTTGGACTGTGAAGAAAGCTGAGCACCAAAGAATTGATGCTTTTGAACTGTGGTGTTGGAGAAGGCTCTTGAGAGTCCCTTGGACTGCAAGGAGATCCAACCAGTCCATTCTGAAGGAGATCAGTCCTGGGTATTCTTTGGAAGGAATGATGCTAAAGCTGAAACTCCAATACTTTGGCTACCTCATGCGAAGAGTTGACTCATTGGCAAAGACTCTGATGCTGGGAGGGATTGGGGGCAGGAGGAGAAGGGGACGACAGAGGATGAGATGGCTGGATGACATCACCCACTCGATGGACGCGTGAGTTTGAGTGAACTCTGGGAGTTGGTGATGGACAGGGAGGCCTGGCGTGCTGCAATTCATGGGGTCACAAAGAGTCAGACACGACTGAGCAACTGAACTGAACAGATAATACTTACATCAACTATAATTCAATAAAAAATAAAGGACTTGGCACTTCCCTGGTCATCCATTGGTTAGGAATCTGAGCTTTCACTTCAGGAGGTATGGGTTTGATCCCTGATTGAGGAACTAAGATCCGGCATGTTGTACAGCATGGCCAAAAGTATAAATAAATAAAGCAAGTTACAAATTTTAGAAAAAAGAAAAAAGGAAAAAGATCCAAAATATTTTTTCAATTTTATATATTGATGAATATATAAAATTACTAAAGTGATATTTACAGTCTCTCTCTCATAATAAGTCTTTTAAATCTGGTGTGTTTTACATCTCACCTCAGTCAGACGAGCCACATTTCACATGTTCAACAGCTACTTGTGGTTAGTGGCTACTGTACTGGACAATGATAGTATATATCAACAGGGACTTCTCTGGTGGTCCATTGGTTAGGACTTCTAGTTTCCAATTCAGGGGATGCAGTTGTGATCCCGGGTTCAAAAACTAAGATCCCACATGCCGAGGGTAACTACTGAGCCCGCACACTCTAGATCTCATGCTCCGCAACAAGAGAAGCCTGAGCACTGCAATGCAGAAGTCCCCGCATCCCACAACGAGAGAAAGCCCACTTGCCCCAAGGAAAATCCAGTGTAGCCCAAAAATTTAATAATAATTTTAAAAAGAGGATAGATCAAAGATACTGACCCGCCTCTGCTTCACTTCACTGTTGCCTTTTTAAGAATGATGAGGAGTGGGGTACCACGTTCTCTGTGAAAGCAGGCTGATACTATCCATCAAAATTCAGGTGTGTGCATGCTAAGTCACTTCAATTGTGTGTGACTCTTTGCAGATCGTGGACTGTAGCCCATCAGGCTCCTCTGACCATGGGATTCTCCAGGCAAGAATACTAGAGTTGCCATGCCCTCCTCCAGGGGATATTCTGACCCAGCGATGGAACCTGCATCTCTTTATGTCTCCTGCACTGGCAGATGGGTCCCTTACCACTAGCACCACCTGGGAAGCTATAATAAAGGGTCTTCAAATGCTACGGAGGTCCGAAATTTATTAAGGTCTTTAAAAAAAAGTTTGTCCAAAAAAAAGAGAAAGCATTTGTCAAGAGAAGCTGCCATTTCCCTCTTGGAACTGTTACTTCTGGGATGGGACAGGAATGTTTGTTTCCTTCTGAACGGGTCTGTTATTGTTTTTCTGTCTTGATAAACACGATCCGGGAAGGGTGGATTTTCTCTGGCCTGCAGCCAGGTCAGTGGAAAAATCCTTTGCCCTGGGCCCCCTCTCTGGTCCATAGGGCAGTCACCTGCTCATTTCTGTTGGGGTTCCGTATCCCTCGAGGTGGCCCCCGAAGGGACGTGCAGGACGGTTGAACTCTAGAATAGGAGAGTTGGTGACCCAGCATCATTTCCTGATTTGAGCAGTGGGCAGCCCTTTGTTCCAGGCTGTGCTAGGTACATGGTGTAAGCTTTTCTTTTACTCCATACCACCACCCTCTGAGGTCAGGATCAGCATCTGCAAAGAACAGAGATGTGAAGAGGTTCACTCAGGGTCTGCAGCTTCTCACACCAGAGCCCAGGATCACAGCATTTCAGACTTTGGGGGTTTCAATGCTTTCTGCACTAAAAAACTTGGGAACAAGGGTTGTCCAGTAAGAAATGTTCATATCTGCATTCTGTTTCCACGTGAATAAGGTCTGACAGAGTGCTTAGGGTTGATTTCATTCTTTAACAATTGGGGATCAGATACTGAGGACATTAAAAAAAGTTGTTTTTTTAAAAGTGAGAGACTTCTCTAGCCCTGCAGTGGTTGACTCTTCGCTTTCACTGCAGGGGAAGCAGTTCCAGCCCTGTTGGGAAACTAAGAGCCTGTATGCTGCGTGTGCGGCCAAAAAAATTATAATAATAATAAAAATGTTTAAAAAGGAGACGGCTGCCCTTTCTACATCCGGAAACCTAGGAAGGCTGCCTGATCTTTTCTTGTTCCTAAGTTAGAAGAAATGTGGTGCCCGGGAACCCTGTCGCTTTAAGCCTAAGCCCCGGCTCCGGAGGAGACTGGGAGGGCAGCGCAGGGTGCCTGCCTACCTGGAAAACCTGAGCGAGGTGTGGCCGGAGCCGCTGGGATGCGAGGTGGACGGGGGCGGGCTGAAAGTTGGACAAGCAGGAAGTGAACCGACGGCCGCCTGGGAGGAAACCGAGTAGTCAACGAGTTCAGCTGCCGGCAGGCCCGAGCCGCTTGGAAACATGGTGAGAAAGCTGGAAACGAAGAAGGGGTCGGGGATTACCCAAAGAAAGTTGGTTGGCAAAGTCGAAGGGCTGGGCCAGCGGCTGCCAGAGAGGTCTCTTCTTTGACAGCTTGGAGGCAAATAGGTCTGAGCTGCCTGCGTGGGTGTTCCTGCTCTTTCTCTGCTCCCTCCCTCTCCTGACCCCTGAGCTGATCTGGAGTGGGCTTCGGTGCTTCGGGTGGCTGGAACCTAATTCATCTCCTCCTCCAGCCGCTGCCGGCCTGCGGCTTTTGTGACATTCCTGGGCTGTGCCTGTGCGGTTCCGAAGGCAGAGCCCAGCCTATCGGCTGGAATCCCCCTCTGCTTCTCACTTTATCCCTGTACCGAAACCCAAAGAATTTGTCTCTCTACTGAGTCCAAGGAATCTGCCACCCCAGGGGAAGAGAGCTGAGGGTTTGTAAAAGACTCAGAAATTGATTCTCTGTGATTATCTATCAATAGTTTCGACCCCCACCCCTGATCTGTTTCTGGAATTCGAGTGGGTCAGGGAGGGAGGAGCTTAACAGTGTTTTCCCCTCCCTGTTCAAAAACCTTATCATGAAGCCTGGGGACGAGGCTATAGCCTGGGAGGACTTGCCCTCCATTTCCCCCAACACCAAGGCTGTCTGTTTTCTTTTTATACTTGCCTGAGCAGGCCATGGCCTGGTGCTTGCGCGTGGTGCTAAGTGGTGGGGAAAGCAGAAGTTTGTGGCCCAACTGTTCTCTCTCCTGGGGCCTTGTGAGGGACTTGGAGCCTGGTTGCCACAGCCAGGCTGCCTGGAAGGCCGGAGCAGCTCTCCAGCCACTGTCTGAGAGGGAGGATGGCCTTGGTGAGGGTGGTCTGCACCCAGCACAGGCATTTTTAATGAGGACCCCTGGGACCTGGGAATTTCGTACATAGTGGTGGAGCTGTGCATTGGGAAGTACTGGCTCAGCTGTCTCCTCTGACCCTCTCTGAGGAACAAGGAAGCAGTGGAGAGGGGTTTGATGTTACTTCTTGTTCTGTCAAGGGCCCTGAGAATCCACAAAGAAGTTGGGTCCTGTCTGTCTTCTACCATGGATGGCTCTCACCATCTGGGGCTTGTAAAGGCATTTGGTTTTGATTACGCGGTTCTACAGAAAAACATTTTCTTTGCAAACAGTTCAAGCATTGCAAAAAGCTAAAGTCCACCTCAGGCCTCCCCCTCCTCTGGCCTCTGAGGCTGGGTCTCAGTCCCTCCAGCTCTTGGCCTAATTAACCCGTTGTGTGGCTGTCCAGGAGGCCAGTGGCGGTGGAGGAGATGACCGTGTGCGGAACCTCAGGGATGAAGTGGAAGGGGTCAAGAATATCATGACCCAGAATGTGGAGCGGATCCTGGCCCGGGGAGAGAACTTGGACCACCTTCGCAACAAGACAGAGGATCTGGAAGCCACAGTGAGATGACAGGGAGCCCCTCACCCTACCCCCTGGGGAGCCCCCCCACCCCCAACTCACTCCCAGGGGATGAGAGGAAGAGGGGGAAGGAAGATTACTGGGGGCGTGGTGATCATGGTGGCAGAGTGAAGGAGGGAAGTCTGTCTTTTCATGTGTGCTGGGAATTGACGTGAGCTGAGTCCCACTTCTGATTCTGCTGTACTCCACTGATTGGAATTGGGTTTAAGGACAGATTTGGGAGTGTGGGAGTGGATCCATGGAGGCATTTTCTGAGACAGACGGCTCAGTCAGCCTGTGCTTTCTCAAGTTTCTCTCCTATGAAACTGACTTTCCCTTTGAAGGCTGCCCTTGACTCTCATTTGGATCTGGCCATCCCAGGGCAAAAATATTGGCCCCAGAACATCCTCTTAGGGCCGCTGGCCTTCCCCAAGGTTTTTAGGCAGGCGGTGAAAAACTGTTAGAGTCTTGCTGAGCCAGCTTTAAAAAGAAGCTGGGAAGAGCAGTAAAAGTCTTTGATCCCAGACTCTTCTGCTAGCTGAAGGCTAGAATAATATCTCCCACACATCTAGCTAGATATTCTCCTGTCTCTCCAGCTAGAGGCCAAAGCCAGCTGCTCAGGAAAGGAGTGACTCTAAAGTTCAGCAGAGGTCTGGAGCCTAAGATTCCATGTCCACAGGGAGAGACTGGCATGGCTTTTGGAGTCCTGCGTGTAATCTTGAGTGTTGCTCGTTTAACTTCTGGAGACGTAGTGTTTCTGTCCTCAGCCCGATCTGGGGAGCAGGGCCCAAGGAGACAATTTTTGCAACTCATGCTGGGAGAAGGAAGGACACTTGCCCTCAACTCCAGCCCCTGTACTGCCCTGACCCTCTCCTCTGGCTTCGGCAGTCCTCATGGGGTCAGAAGCCATAAAACCAGGAAGATATGTGCCCCCTGGAGCCTGCGCCCCCTCAGCCCGATTGTCTGCCCTCCTAAGGGCAGGTTGTGCTGCCCTTGTCACAAGCCTGGGTGGAAGCATGTTTTAAAAGCCCAATGTGGAGGACAGGGCAAGGCAGGGGTGAGAAAAGAAGGGGGAGGGCGGGGGACCAGAGGGAGCCCCACGAATTCTAAATTTGAACTTGGCCCACCAGATGGTTCTGAAGGTACATTTGTCAAGATAGGAGGACATAAGCTGTCTTACTTAGCAATCTGTTACCTCCACTTAGCACTTCAATATTTAGATGGATGGCATGTGGGTCTCTGTCTGCCTTATCCCCAACAGTCAGAGCACTTCAAGACGACGTCACAGAAGGTGGCTCGGAAGTTCTGGTGGAAGAACGTGAAGATGATTGTCCTCATCTGTGTGATTGTTTTTATCATCGTCCTCTTCATCGTGCTTTTTGCCACCGGCGCCATCCCAACTTAGGGAACCCCTCCCTCCCTGCCCTCCTCCTCGGCCACCACCTCCCGTGGTGCATGCCAAGGGGGGCCCTCTCTCCTGTCCTTCTTCATGTGGAATGCTGCTCGGTCCTGCTGCCCTGCACTCTGAAGCCCCCTGTCTACCCCAGGGAACACCTTGGTCTCCAGAAAGAGAGAGCTGGACTGTGGCTGCATTTCAGGGGTCCTCAGAGTTGGTTGGAGAGACCCAGAGGGCCTAGCACATGGCTGGAAAACTGATGGAACTGAGGGTGGCCAGTGGGCAATAAAGACCGTTTGGTATCCCTACGCGTGTGAGGTCCTTTCTCCCTTTCCACTGTGCCTTTGGCCCTTCTATTTCATTTCTTCCCAGGACACTCTCTGGCAGAACTCTCCCATTGGAGGCCCAAGCTGTTGGAGGGGTAGAGAGCATAGGATTGGAGAAGAAGGATGGAAACTGTTTGCTTGTTTTTTATCGCCTCTTGTTCCATCATGGGTCTCAAGAGCAGGAATTTTCTCTTGGAGTATGGAAAATTCAAGGCCTTCCCAGCATTTTAGGGTGGTATGTAAGACTCCTAAGTGTCCTCTCTGGGTCTTGCCATTGTCTTTCATTCTTTTTCTTTTTTTGAAAACTTTTGGCTGTGCTGGGTCTTCATTGCTGAGTGGGCTTTTCTCTAGTTGTGGCAAGCAAGGGCTATGCTATAGTTGCAGTGTGCGAGTTTCTCATTCCAGTGGCTTCTCTTGTTGCGGAGTATGGGCTCTAGGGCCTTTGGGCTTCAGTAGTTGCGGCTCCTGGGCGCTAGAGCACAGACTTGATAGTTGTGACACACAAGCTAAGTTGTTCTGTGGCATGTGGGATCTTCCTGGCTCAGGGATTGAGCCCTTGTCTCCAGCATTGTCAGGTGGATTCTTTACCACCAAGCCACCAGGCAAGCCCCTTGCCATTTTTTAAAATTACTTTTTGCAGGAAATGTTAGCTGAGACATGCAGTGTTCCTATGCAGACTATTTAGAAATCTAAATCCTCCCCTCCTCCCACCCCACCATCATTGGCATTTCTCTTCCATGGCCCTGTTGTAGTCTGGAAGGGAGGGGTGGGGGAGGGTGGAGGAACTAAATTGCTCTTCCTTCTCCTGTGGTTCTGCAAGTTCTATTTGTCTTTTGTCTGCCACTGTCCTTCTGGAACTTAGCAGAGCCTCTGGGTCTTAGCAGTCCTGAGGGGGTGAGCATTTCTCACCGTGTCGCGTGGCTGGACACAGTCAGTGTCACAGGACAGGGCCTGTGGCTTTCCTTCCCCTCCTGGACAATGGACCTCTCTGTCTTTGGGCCTCCCTCCTCCCCACCAGGTCCCACCATCACTGTTACTCTTTCCAGTGTCCAGTGCATCTTAGTTTGGGGGGAGGTTCTTGTCATCTCTCTGCCCTGTCTGGGGGAAGAAGTCTGGAAGGGGCGGGGTTGGGAGACAGGACTGGGGACTAGTACTGGCCAATCCAGTTCTAGAAGCATACTCTGAAAACTAGGAAGGGAGGAAAGCACTGAAGAGCCCTTGGGGGGGGTCACTCTTGGTCACCATCATGTCCATCCTCTCCCTGCTCGGTCCACTCCTAGACTCAAAGTCCAAGCAACTGGGGTGAGTGGGACCTAGACCTTCCAGGGTGAGGGTGGGGTCTGTGCTCACAGGGGCCTCAACCTGGGAGAGGGAAGTCAACACCCTCTTCCTCAAGAGGGGCCACATTTGAGATGTTGGGTTGGTACGAGACCAGGTAGAGAACTGGTTGGTGTTGGCTTCTGTGCAGCAGTGAAAGGAGAGGGTGAAGATGGACAGATTCAGCTCAGGAAGGCTCTGGACAGACAGACACACCAGCCTCCCTCATCTTCCAACTGAGGAAGCTGGTCCTATCAGGGCAGGGCTGCCATGGCCCATGCGGTGAAGAGGAAATAAAGAAAAAGCTAGGGCTAGCACCTTCCCCACTGGAGTCTGTCTTATTGAGGTGAAATTCACAAAACATACAATCAACCCTTTTCAAATGTACAATCTGAGCTTGCCTGGTGGTTCAGATGGTAAAGAGTTTGCCTGCAATGCAGGAAACCTGGGTTTGATCAGTGGTCAGGAAGATCCCCTGGAGAAAGGAATAGCTAACCACTCTGGTATTCTGGCCTGGAGAATCCCACAGACAAAGGAGCTTCGTGAGCTACAGTCCATGGGGTCGCAAAGAATCAGACACAGACTGTGTAACTATCACACACACAAATGTACAATCCAGTGTCAGGCAGTGCATTCATGATATTTATTGTGAATAAACTTTATTCAGTTTCAGAACTTTGGAGGGGTGGGGGTCGGTTTTTGGTTATGGGTGAGTTGCAGCAACACTGGCCAGGCTCTTCACTGCGTCTGCAGTCCCCTAGCGCAGCGCGGGACAATGGCGCTCCGTCGAGCGCCTGCCTGTTGAATGAACAAATGATGCCTGTCCAGATGAACTCCAGGTGAACTCGTCTGCCTGATTTGGATGCAGTTCCAGAGAGGATCCGCTGAGCCCGCGTTCGCGAGCCCACTCCACTGCGACTGTTTCATACACAGGACTCCTGAGGTGTAGATCTGGCACCAAGCTGATTAGGTGGAGACCCCACTTCACGAGGCTGGGGAATCCTCCCGAGCCGGGCGCCGCCAGCACCGCGAGAGGCGCTGTGTCCGGATCCCGGGAGCCATCGCCGGCAGCTTTCGATTTGGCCGGGTTTCGGTTGCTGCTCAGAGGAGACGCGCCCCCCGCCCGCTCCGGGCAGGCCCCGCCCCGCCCTCCGCTTCCTCCCGGGCCCCTGGCACTGCGGCCACTCGGGCAGAAGAGCCGGAGCGGGCGAGGCGGTTGCGGCGATGGTGAGGGCCCGGAGCGGGGCAGGGGGCAGAGGGAGAGCGTGGGGGTGCTGGGCGGCAGTCCGAAGTCCAAGGGCGGGGGCATCCTTCGCGACCCACGCCCGTTCCCCGGCGAGGTGACGACGGCCGGCCCGGAGCCTGGACCCGTCCGGACCCTTCGCTCCCCGCGCGCATCCCGGGAGGGAAAGTACGGAACTTGCCGGTCCTGGCTGCCCCTCGCCCTGTGAGTGAGCGGGACTTGCCGGAGCCGAGCAGTTACGCACCGGCTTTCTTCGGAGTGAGACTCTGTGCTGAGGTCCTGGTGGCGGCCACTTAGACGCTCTGTGACCCCGGGGCAAGTCACTTAGCCTCCCCGAACCTCCTTTTCCGCATGGTGAAGTGGGGTCAGCAGTACCTGCCTGGCTGGGTCCTTAGGAGGTTGAAGGAGATACAATGGCAGAGATCTGTCTGGCGCTCAGAACCTGCTTCTGAGAAGTGGTGGGTAATATGATGACCTCTGCAGCCCTTCCTGGGGCGGTGAGGAGCCAAGTCTGGCCCAGGAGTTGGAAACCTGAGCAGATGGGGTGGTAGAGGCCAGGCCAGCCCTGTGACAGGGTGTTGGAGGGCAAACTCCTTCTCCTGGGGAAAGAGAAAGGAAGATGTTTACAATAAAATTTCCACTGAAGTTATCAGTGGGGCATAGCTTGACTCCCGTCTAAGCCTTACCTAAGGACACATTCTTGAGTTGAGTCATCCCCTACTCCGTGCTGTAGACTCTGGCCTCTGTCCCTGCTTGTCATTTCCAAGGCAAAGGTGTTAGAAGCAGGTGGTGTCAGTCGCTTCTCCCCTTCCCTGGAACTCAGGGGAAGTTGTGTCCAGCAGGAAGCAGGCTCAGCGCTTTAAAATTCTGCCATGCAGGGACTTCCCTGGTGGTCCAGCAGTTACGACTCTGACCTCCCAATGCAGGGGGCATAGATTCGATCCCTGGTCAAGGAACTAAGATCCTTGCATGGTGCAGCCAAAAAAAAAAAAAGATCCTGCCATGGAGAAGCAGCAGAGGTGTGATGGATGTGGTCTGGCTAGGGGTTGAGATGCCAAGATGGCCTCATCTCCAGGGAACTGGAGGCAGGAAGAGGAAGCCGGGCAGGAAGGTAGCGATGAGCTCTAAGGCTGGGCCAGGAAACCGAGGGAGGCCTGGAGAATGGGGTAGAGCCTGGAGCCCATTTTCCAGCATGCAGAGCAAGAAATCAGGCAGGGTTAGGATGGGCTTGCAGCTGGCCCTTAGTACTTGGTGAGAAGAGGAAACTCCTGAAATGAAGGCTGAGGATGGGATCATTTATTGGGGAGTACTGGAAAACTCTGGGACTCTCACAGGTTCATCTCAGGCAAATAGTGGATCTGAGCCTGAGATTTGATCTCTCTCCCAACCATCTCCTGGCCCCTTCCTGTCTGTGTTTTCTCTCACTCCTGCCCCTTTGTCCACCCCTAGCATTTTCCCTTTCTTCTTCCCATCTGGTCCTTCCCTACCTGGTCCTTCTTCTTCTTCTTCTTTTTTTAAAATGTTTATTTATTTATTTTCGCTGCTCTGGGTCTTTGTTGCTGTGCTCAGGCTTTTCTTTAATTGGGGAGAGCAGGGGCTACTCTCTAGTTGTGGTGCACAGGCTTCTCATTGTGGTGGCTTCTTGTTGCGGAGCACAGGCTCTAGGGTGTGTGGGGTTCAGTAGTTGTGGTGCATGGGCTTGGTTGCTCTGAGGCATGAGGAATCCTCCCAGAGCAGGGACTGAATCCGTGTCTCAACCACTGGACCACTAGGGAAGTCCTTTTCTTTGCTGATTCATTCAGTTAACAAGGGTTTGTTGGGCATTTCCTTTGCTAGTCATGGTGATGGGTACAGGGAATAGGGTAGGAACAAAATACTGATGGGAAAGGCAGAAACTGAGTGGGGAATGACTTGATTTATTCATCTTGTAGATGGTCCTCACTTATGCACTGTGCAAACCATTTGGGTTTTTGAGCCACAGGCCTTCCTCATTTGCACATAAATTGAGTTGGCAGCATCAAAAGGTCTGGTGGGTCTTTAGCCAGTCAGCTAAAGCATTTGACCTCCCTTTAGCACCATCCAGTTTAACACAGGGGTTAAGAATGTGATCCTTGAAGACTAAGTCGGTTCAGGTCCCAGATTTTCTGTTCACTGACTCTGTGACCTTGGCTGGGTGATTTAACCCCTCTGAGCCTCGGTTTCTTATAAAACTGAGATAAAGGTACTTTTCTCAGTGTATTGTTGTGAGGCTTTAATGAGATAAATTTGAGCAGTCAGCTAGCAGCTCAGTGCTTAGCTCAGAGTATGTGCCCATTGATTGGGAGCTTTTATTACTGTCAAGATGTAAAACATTCTCAACAGCCTGCAAGGCCTGATGGAAATGCACTAGATGTAAGTTATCAAAGGCCCATGTCAAGTTCTATATATAGGTTAGAGACAATTATGTGCACAAGTTGGCCATAGGGAAGAGCTTGCTTGGCTGTGTATTTTGTAAAAATATTTGAGTTTTATTTAAAAATGTTTTTTAGATTCATTTATTTATTATTTTATTATTTATTAAAAAAACTTTTTTTGAGCATGGTGGGTCTTTGTTGCTTCACGCAGGCTACTTTCTGGTTGCGGCGCGCGGGCTTCTCATTGTGGTGGCTTCTCTAGGCGTGTGGGCTTCAGTAGTTGTGGCTAAGAGGATTTATTAACCACAAGTATTGTGTGGTTCCTGGGATCTGACAGCTTAAAAAAAATACTAGGGAAAATTGGGCTATAGCAATATATGAAGTGTTAGTCCCTCAGCTGTGTCTGACTCCTTGAGACCCTATGGACTATATCCCACCAGGCTCCTCTGTCATGGAATTCTTCAGGTAAGAATACTGGAGTGGGTTGCCATTCCCTTCTCCAGGAGATCTTATAGCAATAATAATGGCTGTTATTTATTGAGCATTCAGGAATTGTGCTAGGCATTTTATTTCTCATACATCACATGCCTTAGCTAATGTGGGAGATGTTACCACTTTATAGATGAGAAAGTGGAGGGTCAGAAAGATCATGTCCCCAGTCTTTAGTCGCTCAGCTGTTGAGCAGCAGAGGCAGGATTTGAAGGTGCTGGGGGCTATAATGCAGGGTGCATCTCTTAAGCTGTGAGCTCAGCTGTGAACTGACCCAGGAAGGAGTTGATACCCCAGGTCACTGCCTGGGTGGGTCTCTCTAAGGATGACAACGGTGACAGCTGGCTAGTGTTTCGTAAGCACTAACCAGGAAAAAAGGGCAGACAGGAGCATTTGAACGGGAGGTTTTTTGAGAGCTTTGTCTTTCCGAGGAACCAGCTGTTCTGGCCAGAAAAACCTGAGGGGAGATTTGAGAAATGAAGGAGGCATGTTCTGCACACAGGAAAACGGTCTGTTGATTTCCTGTGTAACTACCACCTTTTGTCCCTCAACCCCCACCCCTTCCCCCACTCTCGGAGGTGCCTCTCACCCTTCCTTCCTCTCTCACTCACCCTTCCTCTCTCTCCTTCCACCCTCCCCCAGCCTCCGGACATCTCCACATACCCTTGCTGATGGCACTTCTACATGCCTTCTAGTGGCTTCTGGCCTGAGTTATCTCACTTTCATCCATGCCAGTCTACCACCAACACAGAAATTCTCCTCCAGGCTCAGAAACCTACACTAGTTTTAGGTCCATCCGTCTCTCCCTTTTCGAGAGCATCCTTGTTTTATTTGGCTACCTCACACTGCATGTGAAATCCTAGTTCCCAGACCAGGGATCAAACCTGTGTCCCCTGCAGTGGAAGCGTCAAGTCTAAACCACTAAACTACCAGGGAAGTCCCACTTCTTCTTTACTTTTTGCTGCTTTCTCAGGCCCCACCCTGCCCCTCCACCCTTACTACGTCTGTCTGGAGTATGTTTCTGTCTGAGTGGCAGAAGTGTCCAAGCTCTACCTTACCTGGT
The DNA here is from genome assembly GCF_016772045.2 of Ovis aries. Classification (NCBI taxonomy): domain Eukaryota; kingdom Metazoa; phylum Chordata; class Mammalia; order Artiodactyla; family Bovidae; genus Ovis; species Ovis aries. The sequence continues at coordinate 57,433,352 of NC_056056.1, forward strand.
CCATCTCGGTTCTCAGGAAATCACTTGTCTGTCGGCAACTCCAACACTCCCTATTTGTATCCCATGGTGTGAAGTGATCGCTCTCCTCTGATTGTACCATATACATCTCTTTCCCCCAGCCTATAGCCATCTTTACAAGAACAGCCCCAACTCATTCGGAAAATATTTTCCATGCATCCACTGTGTGCCAAGTGTTATGCTGAGTTCTGTGTGGCAGGAAGCCTGCCCTCTGGTCTCTTATCTCCTTTTAAATCCCACAGTTTTTTATTTTAATCACTGCTGGCAGAGACTCATGCATATAGTGTCCTTTCTGCTCTGCTTGAGAGAGGCCAAGGAGGCCCAGAGACTTGAACCTTGGGCCTGTGTGTTCCCTGGAGTGAATGTGTTCTTTTAGGCCTGGGCCCATCTAGGCTCCAGACAGGCCTGGCTTTGCCATTGGAGGATGGAGAGTGCAGCTTGCAGTGGGAGGCACAGCCAGCTCCCTAGAAGAATGTGACCCAACATCACCCCATGCTGGAGAATAAGATAACAACAGCTGTAGCATTTAGAGTAGGAAAAAAAAAAATGACATGCAGTGTTCCAGTTTCTAGCAGTGGTTCTCATTTTTTTTTAATAGTTTTAATTTATTCATGTCTTTTTTTTTTTTTATTCATTTATTTTTCTTTCGGCTGCACTGGGTCTTCGTTGCTGTGCGTGGGCTTTCTCTAGTTGCCAAGAGTTGGGGCTACTCTTGAGCTGTGGTGCGCGGGCTTGTCAATGCAGTGTCTTGTCTTGTTGCGGAGCACAGGCTCTAGGGCACGTGGGCTTCAGTACTTACGGCTCATGGGCTCTGGAGCGCAGGCTCAGGAGTTGCCCCAGGGCATATGGGATCTTCTTGGACCAGGGATTGAACTCATGTCTGCTGCACTGGCAATCAGATCCTTTACCAGTGAACCACAAGGGAAGCACTGGCTCTCGTTTTTTAATCCTTCCCAGGTTTTTGTCTTGGACTATTTGAATATAGGCATGCCTTGGACTATTTGAATGTGAGAGACTCCAAGTAACAGAGTGTAAGTCACTCAATTGTGTCTGACTCTTTGCGACCCCATGGACTGTACAGTCCATGGAATTCTCTAGGCCAGAATACTGGAGTGGGTAACCATTCCCTTCTCCAGGGGATCTTCCCAACCCAGGGATCGAACCCAGGTCTCCTGCATTGCAGGCAGATTCTTTACCAGCTGAGCCACAAGGGAAGCCCAAGTAACGGAGACTTGCTGATTATTCATATAGTTGTAATAATAGTGGTGATGGTGGTTGACTCAGGAAAAGGTAGAGATGAGTACAACTTCCCAGCTTTCTTCATGATATTTCCTCGTTCCCCAACTATGGCTTCCCCCAGTCCGAATGTACCCTTCTATTGTGGTTTGCTGGCCCCCCTTTTGAAACAGGCTTTTCTAGCTCATGAGTAAATATTAACCTACTTGGGTTACAGATGCCTGCCCCCTCGAAACTCCTGCTGGGTTAGAGAAATACACTGGGGTAACAAACTTGAACATCAGTTGCATTTGGATAAGTTATAATTGGCCCACTCACTGACTCCCTGTGATGGTCAGCATTGTGCGCTGGCCTCCTGGGTCCCCAGGCTGGTGGCAGACAAAGGCAGGGCACTGGCCCCTGCCCTCCCCCTGGGAGCTTGTGGTCCAGTTGGGGAGAGAGGACTCATATACTGGGAATGCTTGGAGGTTATGTGCAAGGCAGCTGCGAGGATCCTGTATGGGGATTCTTGCCTGAGTAGGAGGTGGCCCTCTGTGACCAGCAGATCCCTTTCCTTTTTCTGGTTTTAAGTGGAATTCAGTCAAATGCTGAAACGTCTGCTGCAGACAATGGGCAATATAGTCTGGCAGGAAAGTGAGCTTGGCCCATGCTCTGTGGGGAGGAGATGAGAACAGGGTTGGGCTCTGGGGGACTGGGCTGGGAGAGTTGCTGTGGTTTGTTAATCCGCTGGGATTCATCTCATCCTGGCAGTGTGTCTCTGGACTCCAGCCTCCTGCCATGGGTCTCTCCCGGTGCATGTATCTGAAGCCCAGTTTCTTCCTTGCTTGTGACGCATGCTTTCTTCCGCTTCCTGACCTCTCCTCCAGCCTGGACCCTGAATCTCCCTTCCCAGTCCTCTGAAATGAACCACGTTCTTTTGTCAGATGAGGCTGCTGCCCTGGCTGGGAAATCCAAGAGCTGAATCCCAAAGAAGACCTCGGCTATAGCTGAAAAGCTGGAGGTCAGAAGCCAGGAAGGCCAAGGCTCCCAGGCAGACAGGGAGTCAACTCTGAGCATTGATGCAGGAGCAGGGTCAGGCCAGGAGGCAGAACTGGCCTGACCAGTCAGAGGCTGGGGCAGGGAGGAAGGGAGATCTAATCTGAGTGTGTGTCTATGGGGTTAGGCAGAGGCTATATGAGATGTGGTGGTCCAAAATGACCTCTCTAGCCCTGTGGGCTGGATCTCCTCCCTGTCTGGCTGTGGCCAAGTATCTCAGTTGCTTGTTCTTCGGTGCCTCTTTAGGCCAGTGGAAAACCCCAAGGCAGGTGCACACTGAGTTGAGGCCATCCTGAACAGGTGGGGCTTCCCTGATGGCTCAGACAGTAAAGAATCTGCCAGCAGTACAGGAGACTCAGGTTCAATCCCTAGGTGGGGAAGATCCCCTGGAGAAGGGAATGGCAACCCATTCCAGTATTCTTGCCTGGAGAATTCCATGGACAGAGGAGCCTGGTGGTCTGTAGTCCACGGGGTCACAAAGAGTCAGACATGACTGAGTGACTTTCACTTCACTTCACTTCGAACACGTGAGCCGAGTGTCTGCTTTGTGGGAGGGTGGGCAGGTCCTGGGAAGGTCTCATCCTGGGGCACCTTAGACGAAGCTGAGATGCTGGAAGTCAAGGCTGACCTAGGACCTGCCTTGATGGGCGTGGGGGGGGAGCCAAAGGCGAGCCATACTCCCCAAGAGACCAGCCCTTCATTCAGCACATATCAGACCCTTATGTGAATAATGCCATTATAATGCTGTTCCCCTTACTCATACACTGCACACACACACACACACACACACATTAGGGGCAAGGAGGCCTCTGGGTCTCATGGCCAAATGAGGGCCACGTGGGGGCATCACGTAGCCCTGACCTTGGGCTTGGTGCCCAGGCAGGGAAAGAGTTGGAGCGATGCCAGCGGCAGGCGGATGAGGTGACAGAAATCATGCTCAACAACTTCGACAAGGTCCTGGAGCGTGACGGGAAGCTGGCGGAGCTGGAGCAGCGTTCAGACCAACTCCTGGATATGGTGTGAGGCCTGGGGAAGCAGAGAGGGAGAGGGAGAGGCTAGAAGGGACCCTCAGAGGGAGCACTCAGACTGTGCCCGGGGCTCTCCAAGCCATGGGTGGGGCCTGATGCTTACCCAAAGGCCGGTGTGGGTTTCTTGAGGGCCCCCTAGCCCAGCTGGCAATGGGTGGGGAGGCCTTGTGAAGGATGAAGGCCTTGGTTTGAAGCTGTGGATTGTCCTAAAAAGTTGAAGACTGGCATTGTTAACTGAGAGTGAACCCGCAGGGCTGTGAGTCGAGGGCTACACCAGTGTCTAGACCTGGAGTCAGGCTGGGAGGGTCCCAAGACAGGCTTTGTGGAGAAAGGGAGCTGACAGGTTGGGGAGGTTGAGCAAGGAGATAAGGAGACCCTTTGCGGGGACGGGGTTGGTAGAAGCTGGTCTGGGGCTCTGGGGAAACCCCTAACTCCCACCCTGTGTCTGGGGGGTGTCTGCAGAGCTCAGCCTTCAGCAAGACAACCAAGACTCTGGCCCAGAAGAAGCGCTGGGAGAATGCCCGGTGCCGGATCTACATGGGGCTGGCAGCGGGCGTTGCCCTGCTCATCCTCCTGATTGTGTTGCTGGTCATCCTTCTCCCACAAAGCAGCAAGGGTGGCAGCGCCCCATAGGTCCAGGATGCAGGCCCTGCCTTGGGGCCTGGGGAATGACCCAGCAGGGCCTGGAAAGAGGCTGAAGAGCCACACTGGCCAGTTCTGGTCTTCAGAGAACCCTGGAGTTCGCTCCCCTCTGAGTCACCCCAGTGAACATGGAGGGCAGCCTCAATGTGTGCACCTTGGTTACTTCCTGTCATACCACAGACTGGCCCTTGAGGGCAACCTGCTGCACTGGCCATGCCAAGCCAGCCCCCACCTGGAGCTTAGTAAAAACCACTGTTTGGGTAAAAACTGGTGTATGTGTATGTGTGTTTGAGGGCTTCCCAGGTGGTGCGGTAAAGAGCCCGCCACCCAATGCAGGAGACAGAAGAGATGCGGGTTTGATCCCAGGGTTGGGAAGAATCCCTGGAGGAGGGCACAGAAACCCACTCCAGTATTCTTGCCTGGAGAATCTCATGGACAGAGGAGCCTGGTGGGCTATAGTCCATGGCGTCACAGAGTCGGACATGACTGAAGCGACTTACATGTGTGTGTTTGAAGATCCTCAGATTGGTTCATCCTGCTCTGCCTCCACCCCCATGGCTGCTTATAAAATAGAAAGTTCCAAAGGACTTCAGCCCTGGGAGATGACATCTTCTTCTCCTTTCCCCATTGATCCAGTCTTACAGACAGATCCCTCTAGGGTGCAGGTGTAAAGATACAACAGCCCCCAAACCAGAACCTTCAACGGGTGCCCTTTAAGTCTGTCTTCCTGAGGATGAAATCTGTTATTCTTCTGAGTTTGGGGCTGTTCAGAGGGCCCATAGGATGACAAAGAGGAAGGCACTCCCGTGATCTTTATCTCACAAGGCTCTCACCTTCAGGGAGGCTCTTCCCCCTTGGGTACCTCCTCTAGTTTCTGCCCCCAAGTTCTTCCTCAGGCTCTACACCAGATTACAGATGCGGCATGCCTGTATTTCCAGTTGTTCAGTTGTGTCTGACTCTTTGCTACCTCATGGACTCTAGCTAGGCTCTTCGGTCCATGGGATTTTTTTTCCCCGAAAGAATACTGGAGTGTGTTGCCGTTTCCTATACTAGGGGATCTTTTCCCAACCCAGGGATTGAACCCAAGTCCCCTGCATCTCCTACATTGGCAGGCGGATTCTCTACCACTGGGAAGCCCATACAGATGTAGCAGGTGGCAGGAAAAGGGAAGGGCTTTTTTCTTTGTGATGCCGAAAGGCGCAGAGTCACAAAGGATGGCCTGGAGTTTGCCCTGTGGGAAAGAGCTTTTCAAAGCTCTAGGACTTCACAGGGCTAGGGAGGCAGTGTCTTCAGGACACCAGGAAAGAGCACTGGGTAAAGGCCAAGTAGGAAGGAAAGGTCCTACCAAGAACTGGGAAGCAAGGCAGCCACTGCTTGAGCTACTTAACTGCATCTCAAACTCAAGTGTAGGTGGGAAGAGGAACTCAGGGTCAAGTGTGTAACAGAAGCAGTTCCTTGTTAGGGGGACTGAGGGCTACTGACAAAGAAACAAGAACAGACCCTCCAGTTGTGTGGAGCTGTACCCTCATGGAGCACGTTACTTCCGCTAGGCTCACCACCATCAGCCTTTCCTGGGAAAGATGAGGGAAGCCCCGGGTATTGTGCTTAGGTCTGCAACACTGCTTAGAGGTCCTGTGGAATTGGACTTGGGTTCTTACATATGTAAAAAGCAATAATGATACTTCTTGTTGTTCAGTCACTAAGCTGTAGCCAACTCTTTGCAACCCCATGGACTGCAGCATGCCAGGCCCCACAGTCCTCCACTGTCTCCCAGTGTTTGCCCAAATACATGTTTACTGAGTTGGTGATGCTATCTAACCATCTCATCCTCTGCCACCCTCTTCTCTTCCTCCTGCCTTCAATCTTTCCTAGCATCAGTCTCTTCCAATGAGTCAGCTCTTTGAATCAGGAGGCCAAAGTATTGGAGCTTCAGCAACCAGTCCTTCCAGTGAATATTCAGGGTTGATTTCCTTTAGAACTGACTGGTTTGATCTCCTTGCAGTCCAAGGGACTCTCAAGAGTCTTCTCCAGCACCACAATTCAAAAGCATCAGTTCTTTGGCACTCAGCCTTCTTTAAGGTCCAACTCTCATAGCCATCACAGAAGGCAATGGCAGCCCATTCGTGTTCTTGCCTGGAGAATCCCAGGGACGGGGGAGCCTGGTGGGCTGCTGTCTGTGGGGTCACACAGAGTCGGACACGACTGAAGCGACTTAGCAGCAGCAGCAGCAGCTCATAGCCATACACGACTACTAGAAAAACCATAGCTTTGACTATAATGATACTAGCTCCTGGATAATTGTGAGTATTTATATTTATACCCTGTGTACAACATAAATGGAATGATTCTAGTTGCCAAATAAATGATAGCTAGCAGCCAAATCATTTAGCACACACACACACACACACACACACACACAGAGGCCTAGATCAGTTAAATTTGATCTTTGAGACTAAACAACAGTTGTGTGGAGTTTTTTGTTGTTGTTTTCCCCCTAAAGCTGCAACCTCTCCTTTCTTCCTCCAAGAGGTTCCTGGGTGCCAGAGATGCAAACTACTTATTAAATTCAAGCCACTAATTTTACAGAAGCTAGGGGAAACGCTGAGCAATGGGCTAAAAGATCACACAGACATATAGTTCCCTGAGCTGGTAAGGCCTCTATTCGGGTGGGGGAGTTTACCCCACCTTTTATTATTGTGCCTAACACAGCAGAACTGAATAGGAAAGTTTTATTTGTTTTGCGGGAGTCGAGGCGGCGTCAAGTGTCTAGTCCTGAACTGACTAGAGAGCAGCGGGTGCTGAACCGCCCGGCGAGGATGCGGCAGAGCAGCGAGAAGCCCCGACTCCAGGCTTCCCCAGGCTCGCAGAACCCTGACCCCTGAGTCAGCGCCGCCCTCTTTCTGAGAGGCCTGTAAGATCTGACCTGCCGAGATCCTCTGAGCCGCAGAGCGGATGGAGGACCCCTATAGCTCAAACACTTGGCTTCTCAAGATTATGCGATACGCTCACGTCTCCCAGAAACCTACCCTAGACCGAGGGGTCCAAGAGGACCGTTTTCTGACCCACCTCGGTCCCTGCCATTGGCTTTAGCCCTTGGTCACCTGACTTATTCGAGCCAATGAGAGGTGACAAAATGAATACTTCCTCTTCCTATGTGGCGAAAGAGCCACTGTGCCCGCCTCTTGGGGACTCTGATTGGTTGTCCTCCCTCAACTCGCTAGTTTATTGGCCAGCGCCGCGAGACTGAGGTACGGCCGGGTCTGAGGGCTGTGTCAGACAGCCCGGCTGCCATGGCGTCTTATTTCGATGAACACGACTGCGAGCCGTTGGATCGTGAACGGGATCCCCGAACAAACATGCTGCTGGAGCTTGCAAGGTGGGTGTGTGGGGCTGGGAGGTAGGGCCCACACAGCAGGTGTCTGGGCTGAGGCTGGCTGGAGAACGCGGATTATGTGGGGCAGCAGTTTCTGGGTAAAACGGATAAATAATCTGCAGAGTTAATTCCGCAGTGAGATTCGGGGGGAAGTCGATAATTTCGGTCGTCCTTGGACAGACTAGAGCAAGGGAATTCTGGAAAAAGCGATCTGGAGTGTGGAAGAGGGGGTGTGCGAACTGGAGGGCAGTGGGCTTTAGGAGGTACTGAAGTAGGCGGGTCATGGGAGCAGGGGCCATGTGACTGTGAGTAGGTATATCCGTTAGGCACTTCAAGCACGGAAGCTACACTGCCACTTGGAATTTGGCTTTTTTGGGTCATTCCTGAGTGACCCGAATAATTTCTCTCTCTCGTGTAAAACTGGAATAAATAACCTGCATGCTTGGGGTTGTCTGATGGCCTGGGGTTGTCTGATAGCAGCTGTAAGCCATTTCCCACTGTGCTTTTTTGTCTAGAGCACTACTGAGGGGTAGCTATTAGTATGACTAGTCGGGCAGAGTATTTGTCTGTTAATGTTTAGTGGATTATGGGGGCAAAGATTCTTTGGTTCTGACCTTGCATCCTTCTTCCCAGGTCCCTTTTCAATAGGATGGACTTTGAAGACTTGGGGTTAGTAGTGGATTGGGATCACCACCTGCCTCCACCCGCTGCCAAGACTGCAGTTGAGAACCTTCCCAGGACAGTCATCAGGGGCTCTCAGGCTGGTGAGAACACTAAGTCCTTCCATTGATTCTTTGGGGCAGGTCTGCCAGGCTGACCAACTCTGGAAGCCAGATTACAGTCTGGCCCTTCAGTTTTCCAGGTCAGGCTGGGGCAAGTGTGTCCTTCAGGAGTGGGAGCTAGGAGGTAGGGCCTGTGGCAGCTCTCCTGATTAGCACTCCCTCCTCAAGAGCTCAAGTGCCCCGTGTGTCTTTTGGAATTTGAGGAGGCGGAGACCGCCATTGAGATGCCTTGCCATCACCTCTTCCATTCCAACTGCATTCTGCCCTGGCTGAGCAAGGTACTGTTTCCTTTCTCCCAGCCCTCACCCTGCCTTGGGCCTAGTCCTCAAGCCTCCTCTTTCTGTTGATGGACCTTTGGGGTGGGGTGTGGGATCAGAGATGGGAGAGGGGTAAGGGTAGGGAATTGGGAGCTGGGGATGGTTGTTTTGAGCTTATGAAAACCAGACGGGCTGGTACACTGCACTGCTTTTCTCAGACCAATTCCTGCCCTCTGTGCCGCCATGAGCTGCCCACTGATGATGACACTTATGAGGAGCACAAGCGAGATAAGGTAGGGGGCTGGGCAAGTGGAGGGGGTGGTCACAGGGCTCCCTGAGTCCCTGTTCCTGATGCCATCATTCCCCACCTTAGGAGGCCTGAGTAGGCTCACAGTCCATGAGTCTGGCCACCTTCCCAGTGACTGTGGTGAGGGGCAAGGGCCTTGGCAATGTTCCTGCCCAAATGTTAGGGGCCTGAAAACAGTGAGCCAGCCCCACGATGGCTGCCCTATCCCTTCACCCACAGGCCTTTGGGGATGGCCCCCGACCAGTGTGCACTCTTTGCTTCAGGCTCGCAAGCAGCAGCAGAAGCACCGCCTCGAGAACCTCCACGGAGCCATGTACACATGAGGCGGCTAGGGCTGGACACTGGTCCTCTGCAACATGTTCCTCTTGCATCTCAAGCTCTCATTAAAGGTTTCTTCACTCATCCTGCTGCTGCATTGCTCTCAGGCCTGGGAAGGGGCTCTGTACCCTCCACTGGGTCTCTACTGGGATGGGGTCCTAAGCCGTGGAAGGTCCCAGGCTGGGTATCCCTCCCTACCAAGCCTGCTGGCCCGAGGATAATAGGGCCTAGGTCAAGAACCTGGCTACCAGACCAGCCACAGCCTGGGCCTACATGTCTGTGGTTGGAAGACAAAATGTGTCAGGCAGGGCACCTAGTAGTGACTTAAAAATGGTAACCAAAAACTAGCCAACATTTCTCCCTCCCCACTGCAATCTTTAGTCAGTGTTAGAATCCCCAGGGCTTTCTTTAGCTTCATTGCTGATTGCTTCTAACATTTTCAAGTTATTCTCTGTACCCCGTCCTTCATCATATCCCTTAAGTGTGGAATCAGTCTTCAAGCCAGACAATTGAGCAGGGTGAAAAAAAGTGAAAGTGTTAGTTGCTCAGTCATATCTGACTCTGCGACCCCATGGACTACAGCCCACCAGGTTCCTCTGTCCATGAATTCTCTAGGCAAGAATACTAGAGTGGGTAGCCATTCCCTTCTCCAGGGGATCTTTCCAGTCCGGGGATCGAACTGGGGTCTCCTGCACTGCAGGCAGATTCTTTACCATCTGAGCCACTAGGGAAGCCCCTGAGCAGGGTAGGAAGTGTGAAATAATCAGCTCAGCTCTTCAGACTGTTTAGAGGCCCAGAAAGGGCTTCAGGCCCTTCAGGGGTGCTTGGATAGCACTTGGCATCCTTTGTTCTTGGCAGCTTTGCTCTCAGTTGGGCACTCAGGACCCTCCCTGTGGGCAGGGGCTTTCTCCCATCCTTTGTCCAGGGGAAGCTGTTCTGCATTAAGGCCCTCTTCCTTTCTTCAGAACAGACTACAAACATGCAAATTAGAATTCTTTTAATAGATATATATATTAAAAAAAGTACTAAAATACCCACGTGGTTCTGCTGTGTTATTTGCCCTAAAGAAAGGGGCAGAGTGAAGAATCCCAGTGCAGTTCAGTGGGCCCATAGGGGGCCTTCCCATAGACTAAGGAGTGCTCACCCCCACCCCCGAGACTGGTAGCCCTCTCGCTGTTCCCAGCCCCCAATTCCTGCAGCAGGAAACCCCAGTGGTCCAGCCTTGGCACTGAGGGAGTAGAAGGCACCTGAAGGGGTGGCTGGGTGAATGACATGTGACCTTTAAAACAAAGATAACACTGCAGTGTGGGGAGTGGGCTGTGTGGCTTGGGCAGCCTGCCAAGAGGCCCGCTCCTCTATGGCACAGGTGTGGGACGGCCCCTCCTCCAGGAGCGAGGCAGCCTGTTTCCCAACAGAATACTTTTCGCAAAATTGGGTTTTTTTGGTACAAAAGAAATGCAAAGGAGATGCGGGGAGCTGCGGAGGCAGGGCCAGCCACCCTCCCCAGACCTCAGATCATGGCGACGCTCTCAGGGCTACAGTTGAGGTGGGTGGAGGTGCTGCTGCTCCCGGAGGACTTGCAGGCCCGGCCGGGGGTGGGCTGCAGCGCGGCCACCAGTGTGTCCGAGGAGACCGCCCCGAACTCGTAGCTGAAGGTGCCGTAGAAGATGAGAATGTCAATGACGAACACCCACTCACACAGGGCTGCCCCATGCTGCAGCTGAGAGCTCTCATGGATGAAGAAGACCCCACCTGGGAGAGGGCTAAGGAAACGTCCGGAAGGAGGTATGGGAGCCTGGTGACACCCTTCCTGGATACAGGCTGGGGCAGAGGACCAAGTCTCACCTCCCAGGAGTAGGGGGCAGAAGACCAGACTGGGCAGGGGTGTCTGTTCCCCCCTACCCCCCAGCATCCTGGGTGGTAGAGGGTCTGGGCTACAGGAGGAGTTCTTGGCCACCCCATCCTGGAAGGATACTGAGGATCAGAGTGACAAAGGCGATGGTTGCCAGCACAATCCGCAGGTAGGCCACAGCCAGGTCCTGGGGGGCCGTGGCCCCGTGGTAGGAGAGGGCACAGTGCAGGCAAACGAAGAGCAGGCCGGCAGTGAAGGCCACACCGGTTCCGACATAGTGCAGAGACTTAGCGTGGTCCACCTGGGCCCGGAGAGCAAGCACGTATCAGCCCCTCCTCCACCCCTTCATCCCCCGCCCACCTCGCTGTCCCTCTAGAGGAAGCTGAAAGGCCGGCAGGCGGGCGTACCTGGAAGTTTCCCACCACCACCAGACCCGCAGCATTGGTGCAGCCTGTGATGAGCGTCGTAGTGTTGACCCAGGAATGACGGCTCTGCTCCAGGAGCTGCCCATAGCGCAGGAGGCAGATCAGGGCCACTGGGGGAGGAGAGCACAGCAGGGGCCGGCTCTGGCGCCTTCTCTGGCCCCGATCCAGCCCAGCTAGCTTTCCCCAGATGCTCTGAGGGCCGGAAGAGAATGGACAGGCAGGGGGTGTTCTATACCAGGGTGGCGGTGTGGGAGTCAGCCTTGGGCCTTCATGGAATGCAAGTGAAGTGGCCCCGCTGGCCTTAGCCCTTGGTGCAGTGGGCTGCACAAAGTCAGGGCTTTCTGGGGAGTGGAGGTGAGGGTAGGCTGGACTGGGTGGGGTGGTGGTGGGGCACCGAGGGCACAACTCACCCATGAAAGCACCCAGGTTGCCAATGAGGCTGAAGAGGCAGCTCTCAGGGGGGTATGAGCCACACTTGCTGAGAGGAGGGGGTGGGGACAGAGTGAGAGGGGCAGAAGCCCTGGAAAGCCCCCCTCCTGGCCCACTTGCTCTCTCTAGTCTTATCTGCACCTGTTCCTTTGCAGGCCAGACCCTGATGGATAAAGGCCAGTGTCCCTTACAAACAAGTGGCCCCAGGCTGACCACACCTCCCCCCAAGGCAGAGTGCTGGGTGTTTGCTGGAGTTGGGAGAGCCCAGGATTGCCTAGTGGACCCCAAGGCTCCCTGGGATCCCTGAGACTGTTAAGGTCCACAGTGGGTCTGACTTCCCTTATGCCAGGGCTTAGGCTGGGCAGAGAAGTAAAGTAAGTAAGTAAAGTCACTCAGTCGTGTCCGACTCTTTGTGACCCCGTGGACTGCAGCCCACCAGGCTCCTCAGTCCATGGGATTCTCCAGGCAAGAATACTGGAGTGGGTTGCCATTTCCTTCTCCAGGGGAATCTTCCCGACCCAGGGATCGAACCCAGGTCTCCCACATTGGAGGCAGACGCTTTAACCTCTGAGCCACATCTAGGTGCCTCCACTCACTAGCTGAGGGAGCTGGATGGATGACATATTGCAGTCTCAGTTTCCTTGCCTATAAAGTCGTGAAAACAATAGCTGCCTCAATGCTGGGAAGGTGAAATGACCTTAGGCGGGTAAAGGATTCAGTGCAGGGCCTGGCTCATCCTAATTGGTAAGCAGTGTTGGCATATGTGCTCTTAACGGAATTATTATTTCTGGGACCCAGGGATATGCCTTGGCTTGAGACACTTGGTTGGAAGTCTAGCTGGGCCTTGGGTCTCTGTGACCTGCCAGGTTTCTAGGCCTCACCTGATGAGGGGGATGTCATCCAGGGTGCAGCAGGTCTTGGTGCCCCCTTGCTTCGTGGGGTCAGGAGAGCAGGATTCGTTGTAAGACCTGGCAGGTAGGACAGAGCATAGCCTGGGGGGAAGGGGTTCCCTCAGGTCTCTGGGAGATACCCTCCCAGACCTCCCTTGGCAGGGGCAGAAGAGCCCACTTCCCAGGACCCCCGAGACAGAAGCCAAAGGGGCAAATGAGGGTGGGAAGCAGGTAGGTGGGCACGAAGCCATGCCTGGGGAGGGGGCAGGCGCTGCCAATGTCAGAGAAGAGCAGTGAGGCCCAGTGTCTCCATCTGGCTCGAGGCAGCCCCGGCCCAAGAGGGAACAGAGATGAAGGGAGCTTTAGAGTGAGGCTGTCTGCAGAGTGCGCCATACCAGTTCTCCACGGGGCACACGTGGTGGTTCATCACGGCCATGGCATACCTGCGGGAGCACAACTGTCACCCCGCCCCAGGGCGCGCCCAGCCTTCCCCCTCCGACTCTTCCTTCATTCAGTCTCACTCTCTTTTCTGGGGACTTGAGTTGGGGTGGCCCTGTGGCCCGACGCTACTCTAGAGAACCCACAGCCTGGTCCCAATTCTGGAAGTTGCCCTGGCTAGAAGTGTGTCTGTCTGCACCACGCTGCTGGACAGCAGTGGTGCCAGCGTGTCCCAAGGGGCTGTGGGCCCAGGCGCCAGGCCAGGCTCTGGAGACAGCCAGAGTGACCCTGGGTACCACCCTGGAGCCTGCCACAGGACAAGGGGGCTTTCTGTGTGCCATCAGGCTCCTGTTGGGTCCTGGCTGGGCCCTGTCCCTCCTCACATTTTGTCCCCTTGTTGCCTTCCCCCCATCCCCCCTCCGTACTCACACAGTCCATAGGCCAGTGATGGAGAATGCTGACAGGCTGACAGGAAGGAGGATCCAGGCGGTCATGAGGGAGGGGAGCCAGGGTGGTGGTGATGGGGAGGGGCGGGGAGGACAAGAGGTAGCAGGAGAAGAGGGAGTGGGCCGGCAACCTTAAGATACTTCGTCAAAACCATCAGCTGCCCGGGCCTGGTGAAGAGAGACAGGTCAAAGTCCAGGGTCTAGTGACTGGCCAAAGCCGGTGCGGGGAGAAAGGTGGTCAGCACCAGACGCAGGGCTCTCTCTGCGGCTCTGAGCGCTCACGCTTGGGGCTGAGCCCCCACCACAACGTGGACACCCTCCGGCATTCACCGGGGGTCCTCCGCGTTCCAGCCAGATGTTCAGACGCCGCAGGGCCCTAAGCTCTGGAAAGGAAGCCACCCTCCCTGGCCTGAGGGTCCCGGGCTGGGAGAGGGTCTGGAGTCAGGACAGTCCGGAGCGGGTCACGCCAAGAAAAGCCTGCGAGGGGGTCCGGGGCTGGGCGGAGAGGCAGCGGGGCGCAGGCAGTTACCTGAGCGCCGGCGCCGCGGGGAAGGGGCGGGTTCACGCGGTAAGCCCAGCCTGGTCCCCTGCCCGCCCGCCTGGGCACCAGCAGCCCATGGTCCGCAGCCCTCAGCACCTGTGCCTTCGCAGGTGATCTCTGGAGGTCTGGGGGAGGAAGGGGCCCCGAACGCACCTCCCCGGAGCGTCCCGCCGCCGCGTCCTGCTCGGCCCCCGCGTGGCGCCGTCCCCGGCTGCGGCCCTCGGAGCGACCCTGAATGGTTTAAAGGGCCGGGCGGCCCCGCCCCCAGCGCCCGGGGCCGAGTCGCGCCGCCCGCCGGGACTTGGAGTCCGCACCACCCCCGCCCCGGCGCCGCAGATCGAGCCGGGAACTACAGTTCCCGAGTCCCCGCACCTGCGTCATGCCGGAACGGTGGGCGGTGCCCCGAAGTGGGGGGAACCTGGGATCTGTGGGCGGTGGCGTGGGACCCCAGCCGAGGAGCATCTGATGCGGAGATACCAAAAGGATAACCCCGTCTTCCCTGCTCTTGTGGTGGAAGCTTCCGGAGGCGGGAAGCTCCGGGGTCTGCACCTCCTTCCAGCTGCACCTGTGATTGTCACTGCACACGTGGCTAAAGGATGCCTTCCTTTGCTGCCGCCGGGCACATTTTGCAACCTGGACTGGCCGACGGGGACTTCGGACAGCCTCCCTCAGTGTGACGCCCCTTGCCTGCCTCTGTCCAAGGCGAGGCCGGTCTGCAGAGCAGAGAGCACAAAGACCTGGCTGTTCCTTAAGAAATTCTAGCGCCCTACATTTGGCTTCTGCTTTCCTCGGACTCAGCAAAGTCTGGAGGAGAGCTACTTTCATCAGATACATTTTATTTTCAAGGATACAAGTACACAGAGTACCGTCCAGAAGTCAGCGTCCAAAACATGTTTCCTGACTGCTGAGCACTGGCTTGAAACATCCATTCTAAGCACACCCCCATGGCCAGGGGTTAGGAGGGAAAAGAGGAGAGGACGGCTGGAGACCCAGAGCAATCTGGGAAAAAGCAAACAGGATAGTGTGAGGATAAATTACCCAACAGCTTCACCAAACTTTATGTTGACTGGAAAAAAAAAGCACAACCCAAAAGCTGAGAATTGTGTTTTATTTGGCAAACTTTCTAAGGATTCCAACCCGGGAGGCAGCCTCTCATAGCTCTGTGGGACTGCTCCAAAGAGACAAGGAAGAAGTGAGGATATAAAGATTACAAAAAGCTGGTAGTTGGAATATCAAAAGCTTTACTGTTAATTAAAGACTAGTAACCAGACATAATGAATGTAGTGTTTTTCTTTGTATGGGAAGATACAAGAGTCTGGGCACACTGAAAGCATTCCTTTGATATGCACCTCAATTATCTGGGGCCAATAGCCAGCTTTTCTCCACCTTGAATCCCCTCAGGGTGCAGCTGGGGGTGGCTACAGTGGCTACCGCCTTGATGGCCACATCCTTTGTTTACTGATAGGGCAGCTGACACTCCATACACACTTTAAGGCCAAGGGTGCCCTCTTGGACATTGTTTTCATGATTAAAAGGGCAGGAAAGTACTCAAACTGGCAGTCCAGCATCTGTTGGAGTCCCTACGAAGCAACACCGGGGCCCACAGACCTTTACTGAAGGGAGCATTGTGCCCACGCTGCCAGGAACCAGGGAGCTTAAATTCAGCAGGACTGGTGAGGAAAAGGTAATAGGCAGAAATGGCCTTGGACTGTGGGGGAAATGGAGTAGATACACTAACCAGACAATGGGGGTGTGCTTCCTCGAGGAAGGAGAAACCTTTCTGAACCTAGTGGAAGGTAAAAATGGAACCAGGAAACCTGTTGGAGGACCCTCTTCCAAACTGCTTTAGGGTAAGTAGTTAAAACCGGGTCAAGAAGTATGGCGGTACTGAACGACCCTGTACAAGAACACCTGGCTGAAGAACCAGGGAGGTATAAAACCAGTCCGCCTTCTGCTGGTCAGGCTTTGTGCCCCAGGACAAAGGAGTGCCTCTGTCTAATTTATCGAGATCACCATCTTCTTGCCCAGGGGTGTTCCCCTGGGAGCAGGCACTTTTTCTCATCTGCCCAATAGTGCTGTGAGCCCTCAGCATTTCCTACCTCTTTGGAAGCTTGGCGATTCTTAATTTACACTTACTATCTCCTGTTGAGTTGGGTTTGCATTCCTTTTTAGCCTTGATTGTGGGGAAGGCCTGGGAGGACTACTCAGGTTCTAAACTGGCTGTTCTATCCTAAAGTGGGGGTAAGGCAAGCACTCCAGAGCCTTGACAAGGAGGCAGATGTGGCTTAATTGCTGGCTTAATACAACAATCTGAGTAGTCCCTAGAACAGAGAATTAGCCCGAGACAGAAGGGCTCTTCAAGGGATGCTGAGAGGGATGAGTTGCATATCAGTAGAAAGTAGGACCAGATGTCTTTAAAAGGCCCTTCCAGCTCCAATGCCATGTGAATCTACTTGTTATGCTCCAACCAGGACAGTTCTTAAAATAGTCAGGCAGAACAAGAGATGAGATTTTCAGTGCTGATTCTGTGCTGAATGACTTTAGGGCAACACGTAGTCTTCACTTCCTATGTACACAAGTGATTTCACAACTCTTGGCAAAAACAGTGCTTATAAAAATAGTACGTTTATTGGTTAAAAAGAATACTGTATTTGCAAAGTACCTTCCTTCCAGGATTTTCAAATAAATTTGCAACATGTCATTTTATTCATCCACACAGCAGGAACATTGGAAATGAGAAAACAGAACAAAGTATGGCTTCTGATACGTTATACAACCAGTGCAACCGGTTCCTCATTCTGGTGGCTCTGGGAAGGCAGAGGGGCCATTCACTCTCTTCCCTTCTGGCATCACTCCACCTCCTGGGGAAATTTGGGGTGGGTGCCTGTTTCTTGGTCATATGATTCCTCAGGGACAGGATAGGAATTCAATGAGGGAACTTAAAAGGTTTCAGATAACTGTCAACATTCCATGATGCTCCTCCCCAAAGAAGGCTCATAGGTAGGAAAGCCACCTGTCCTTACGCTTCTGTCTGCAAAAGGCTGCATTTACATTTGTGAACCAGTTGGGGGCCCTACCTTACCACCAACAGATGGTGCCACATGCACAGTAAGCTGGATACCCACCACTCCACAGGGTTTCTTCCAGTTTCATGGGCTAATCTGCATGGCAGCACCCCTGGGAGTACAGCAGTGGAGATGGAATGTCCCTTTAAGGCTTGTCCAGAGAGAGAAGCATTTCTTATTGCCCACACTGGTCCCGCTGGCCGGTTTCCTACTCTCATTCAGGACAGAAAGCTTTACGTTCTCCTTTTCCCATCTTGTATTACATTCTTCAAAGACTTTCATCCTTGCCAGCTGGCTGGAACTCAAGTGTTAGTGTTTACTCTCGCACAGCCCCAAACCCCTGCAAACCCAGCTTCCTTCTGTTAGTAACATCACCCACTGTGGTCCGGGACACACAATGCCTTAACGTCCAAGGCTTAGCCTCAGTAAATGAAGAACGCTTCATTTTGGATGAACGTGAAATATGCTTATTAGGCTCCCAGACTTTTTTTTTCTCCTAGGCGGCTGAGACTATATCTAATCAATAAGTGCTGATCCTGAAGCAATCTGCCAGAAAGCTAGTCTAATGCTGTAGCCAATGCACGAAACAGCAGGGACAGTCCTCTTTTGAGACAGCTCTAGGGCCTCTGGGAAATGCCCTGGAAACTGCTCCTTGAGGGCAAGGCACCAACAACTGAAAATAGCTGAAAAGACACCAGGAGGCAAGTCCAGTAAATATACTGGAGAGTATGACACCATCTTGGACTGCAGTGAGGGGTGAGAAGCAATGAGCGGGGCTGTCAATGGGCTGAGAGCTGTCAGTAGAGAAGCATTTCGGACACACCTGGAGCCATGGCAGCATCAACACCACTAGGCCTGCCCTGAAGGACAACCTCTCACTTAAGTACCAGGCTTAGTGCTTCCTATAGTTATGCAGCATAAACTAGCTAAGAATTAGAATGCTTTCTTGGGTGGAAGATATTTTATATGCACTCAATTAGCAAAGCGCCTCAACAACAAGTTTACACATGAGATGTTCCCATCAGTCTCCTACCTGAGAGTGTGAGGATTACACAGTCAACACACAGAAGGACAGAATTGGTACGATTCTCACAAAACAGGGTTGGAGGCTAAACTCTAGAGGTCATGCCCCCATGGACTTGTTTCTAAATTCTATAATAAATCCAGGAAGACAGACCATCCAGCTATGAGAAGACAAACCCAAAAAGTATTTCCAGTCTAGGAAGCCTAAGAGGTTCGGTGAAATCCTATGTCCAAGTGAGAAAATCAGCTGAAGAGATGCAAGACGAAAATGTCTGGTGCTCTGAGGTACAGGAAGACGGGACAGAGTATGGCACAGTCTCCTCGACCTGGGCGGCTCTGGAGGGTAGTTAACCTTAAGAGTCAAAAGGCACTTCCAGCCGGGCCGGATGGGGGCAGACTTGCTCCCCTGAAAGAGAACTGAGCCCAGGACCGGCCAGTTTAAGGCACTGGCTTTGGGCCGGCTCTGGGAGTCAGGATCATGCTGGTCCTTGTCTGCCTTCACAACCAGGCCCTTCTAATTTATCCACCTCACTCACCTTCCCAGCGAGCTGTGACTTGCTGCATTTTAATAATGTAGTTGAAGTAGCTGCCTTGCCCCATTTCTGAGCTGGTAGATTTTCAGGGCTGTAGGGCACAAAGCAAAAATGCCCTTAGATGTCCTTTATGAGAAAAGTTGCTGAGAGGGACCAGCCAGACTTAATCTTGAGACCCTGAGGTGAAACCTCTGGGGCAGGAGGAGTGTTGGTCTGAAGTCCCAGTGCTCATGGGCTCACTTAAATCCCACATTTGCTTGGAACCGTCATGTACGGGACAGCTGGTGGATTTCTCAGACCTTAGTCCAACCCTTGTTAAGAAGAATGTTCACTTCAGTGAAAGCAGTGATTTCCCAGGATCTTTAGTATTAGGATCTCTAAAGAGTTTTATATACTCTTGGGAGGTAGCACAGGAGAAAGAGAGCAGAGGAAGGGAAGATGAAAGAGGCTTGCTTAGTTCCCTCCAGGACACTTTTCAGGCTCCCCTCCTTTTCCCAACTAGGGCTCCAAGTGAAAGAGAAACTGTTAGTTGCTAAGTTGTGTCTGACTCTTTTATGACCCCATGGACTGTAACCCGCCAGGCTCCTCTGTCCGCGGAATTCTCCAGGCAAGAATACTGGAGTGGGTTGCCATTCCCTTCTTCAGGGGATCTTCCTGACCCAGGGAATTGAATCTGGGCCTCCTGCATTGCAGGCGGATTCTTTACCGTCTAAGCCCTAGGGCTCCAAACAGGCAATAATTGCTCATGTTGAATTTGCCTTTGTACGTACATTCAAGACTGTTAAATCATATCTGGAAACACAGTTTCTGGCTTGTTTTGATAGTTCTCCTTTAGCCTGAGCACAGATGGCCTGTTCACAGCTAGGGATCAGGTGGGAAGCTGGAATTATGTAGTCCTAGCCCAGGCAGGTTTTGCGGCAAAAAAACCTCACAGTTGAGTTCTGGCATCATCTTTCGAGACTGGGCGAAGTGTGGAGCATGGGAGAAACCTGCAAAAGCCATGTAAGGGGAGGGAGACATGCTTGCAAGTAGGCATCAAAGGAGGTCTCCCTTGACTGGTATTAGAATTACAGGCAGAGCTTGCCAGAAAGGCAGAAGCCAGAACCCCCACATCCAAAATCCTTAGTAGCTAAAGGTGGGAGGTGGGGGGGAATGTGACTGATGCATTGGGAGACAAAAAGATGAATGAAAGAAGAGAACAAAGAAACGCCAGAAAAGATGTAGGAAACGCATAGAAGTGAACAGAAGGTACAGAAGTAAGGAGCCATAAATAGCAAACAGGGCTCACGGAGCTGGGTGGAGCAGCAGCGGCCAAGTGCCCTGGGGGATATGACCTTGGTGAGAAAGCAGCACTTTGGCACAGGGTTTCATAAACCTCAACTCTCCCCAGAGTCTTTGCTTCCACAAAACCAAGCTAACCAAACAAAATTCTCAAAAATTTTCAGAATATTAGGGTGGTCAAATGGGCCAACATGTAAGAAAAAATGGCTACAAGGGAGATGGCCAGGTCCAGTCCCTGTGACACCCTTTTCCTGTGGATGTGGCAGCTTTGGTGGGGGTACAGGGGTGTCTTAAGATCAGCTCAGACTGGTCCCAGCACCCCCAAACTAGGGATGGCTCCCTGGGCAGCGACTCCAGTCTGTTCAGTGTCGGCTCTGGCGCTTTGCAATCTCCTCCTGGATGCGCAACTTGAGGGCTTCTCGCATGAGTGGCTCCAGAGGCGTGTGGGCTGACACCTCCTCGCTCACCCTTCCTGGATCATCATCCTACGTGAAGGAAGAGTCAGGAAGCTCAGGGCCCAGTCTCTTCTGGAAAGGTGGCCTGCCCTGTCCCTAGACAACACTCTCACAGATCTCCGCGGGACTCACAACTTCTTGCCAGTGCCTGTCATTGCCCAGGTGTCCCCTTAATAGTGATTCTTGACTGTGGGCCACGTGCCCTTCCCATTGCCCGCTGAGAATCACTGTGTGATGGGAGTGGCTTGTGCTCAAAAGCATCGCCCAGCAGTCTGTGCTCCCATGTGAGACAGATACTTCCCACCAGTCCCTGAGGAAAACAGTGGCTCCGGGTGTCACAGTGATTTCTACCACGGCCCAGGACCCTCAGGCTGCAGCTGTTTCCACCAGGCGTACCTGATACACGATAACTGAGGTGATGTCTCCGCTGTCCGCCTCATACTCTAAGCAGAAAAGCTGATGGCCAGGAGGCTCTGGCTCAGAGCTGCCACTACTGCTGCTTTCACCGGACTCCTCACAGTCTGGGTTGCTTGGATGGGTAGAACCATCTGGAGGGATGAACCAGAATGAGAGGGAAGAAAGGAAGGCTGCTGGAACCCTTGCCCAGAGATGATACAGGAAAACAGACTGTAAAGAAAACCTGGTAATCCCAATGGTTGGGAATCTGTCTGCCAAAGCCGGGGCAACAGGTTCGATCCCTGGTCCGAGAAGATCCCACATGCCTCAGGCCAACTAAGCCTGCGCACTCTAGAACACAACTACTGGGCCTGTGTTCTCGAGTCCGAGCCCCAAAACAAGAGAAGTTACCGTAATAAAAAGCCAAAGCACTGCACGTGGAGAGGAGCCCCTGCTCACTGGAACTAGAGAAAGTCCGTGGGCAGCAACGAAGACCCAGCACAGCCAAAAATAAAAAAAGAAAAAAGCTGAATTTAGGGGAAAAGAAAGCACCAGTCTTCTCATGGACCCAGAATGTGTGTGTGAAATGTGCCGCCTATCAGGGATCTTATTCACCTTTGCACAGTCACATCACACAGGAGGTACACAACGCACATCTGTCTACAGTGTTGGAAGGTGGTAGAGAGGTGGACTGCACTCTCCCCGGGTTCAAATCCAGGCTCTGCCATTTACTTCCCTGAGATTTCAGGCAAGTTGCTGAACCTCTCTGTATCCGTTTTGCAGACTGTGAAACACAAATGATAATGGGTTCCCATCTTATGGGGTCCTCTGAAAGCTAAATGAATGAAATGTATACAACCTCTAAAGGCACTCTTAGGGAAGATCAACAAATTTAGCATCATATGTTATCTACTGTAATTGCTGGGTCGAAGGGGAAAAAAGGCCATTAAGTTGGTTTGGGCTTCATTCCACAAGTATGTCCTTGTCGCCTAGAGCAGTGCCAAATTTTTTTTCTGTTAGGTGACGAGAATACGAAAATAGTGTGGCGGAGAGGAAGCGAAAGACAACTTGCAGACTCCCAGCTTTGTCCGGTAATAGTGATGCTTAATTTGAGCCCTCTGTGTTCTACGGGGAGAACCACTAGCGGCGATTGGGGACCACCGAGGTAGATGTTCCGAGAAGGGACGAGACGAACTGAGCCTTGGGGGCTAAGAAGTAGCTTTTTCCCATATAGGAAAGAAGAGTGCACTGAGGCTGAGCCGGCGCCAAAAGAGCGCGCGCGGGCTCGAGGAAGCAGGCGGGTGGGCGGCCTCACCTCGGTGTCGCGGCAGGTACACTTGCAGGTCGGGCTTTCGGGGCCGAGTGGGCGCAGGCGTGTGCCGCCTCCTTGCCTTCTCCTTGGCCGCCTGCTTCACCTTCTTGTCGTAGTCGTCCCTGCGGGGAGCCGAGCGGGAGTCAGCGACGGCCGGGCCAGGCCAGGCCGGGGCCGGCGGCGGTGGCGCGGGGCGGGGCGGTACCGGGCGAGCTGGTTCCGTCGGATGTGGTGCACGAAGCCGTGGCTCATGTCCAGTCGCCCTCCAGGCTTGTAGCAGAGTCCCGACCCGGGACTCGGCGCCGCTTCCATCTTAACCCCTGTGCGCGGAGCCGCCGCCGTCCCTGCCTAAAGGCCCCCAACGGCCTCCCTCGCGCCCCGAGAGCTCAGCACCGCCCCTCGCTCGACTTTCGGCCTCTACCCCTGACGTCGGGAAAAGGAGGGCAGGGCCGAGCTTCTCTGCGCGCAGAGTTCCAGGCGCCGGCGGGGCGGGGCGGAGGGACGGGACGGGGCGGGGCAGGGCGGACGAAAATACTACAAGCTCAATTTCCTCTTCCTGGCCGGGGTTTTCCTTTTGTGACACTATCAAAAGGAAAAGAGGATTTAGGTTTAGTGCTGATATATCAGAAAATCCAGAAAAACACAAAGCACCCATCACACCACTCAGAATTCGCTGTGGAGCTTTCCCTTCCTTTTTCTTCTGCTGGGATGTGTGACACTATCACCAGCCGTGGCATAGGCCGACTGTTGAACCCAGCCGTGCCTGAGTTTACTCATTTGTAAGTGGGGGCACTGACAGCAGAGGCCTTCAAAGAGATCCTGAGGAGGCGAGTGCCCGGGCTGGGCACACAGCGGCGCCCTGGCCGCGCAGCCCAGCCTCCGGCTCTCCAGGGACCACCAGCGGCTGACACTCCTCCCATCCCGCCCAACGCCCGATTTCTGCGTACTTTCCCGCCCCCCGGTTCATCTCGGCGCCCACCGGATCGGTGTCTAAACTCTCCCCGTGGGTGGCCCTGGGGCTTTTCAGATATCTGAGCCTGTGTCATTTTTGGATCCTCTTTAAAAAGAGACAAAACTGGGAGTTCATGAGTAGAACAGGGACAGACTGGTACATCCACACAGTGGAATGCCGCTGAGCAACCAAAAGAAGTGAGTTGTTATATACCCAACAAGGTGGATGAATCGCAAAACAAATAGGCGGAGAAAAACAGGCCAGGGATTAAAAAGAGGACTTGCTGTGTGCTTCCGTTTGTATAAACCTCTAGAAAGTGGCACTGATCTGTAGCAACAGAAAGCAGATCAATGGTCAGCGCAGGAAAACACTTTTGGTGAATGGTGACTAAATTCTAAATATATATATTTGGCTGCACCGAATCTTAATTGCAGCATGTGTGATCTAGTTCCCTGATCAGGGGGTCAAACCCAGGCCCCCTGCTTTGAAAGCTGAATCTTAGCCACTGGATCACCAGAGAAATCCTAGGTTCATTATCTTGATCGTGGTGGTGGTTTCAGAGTGTATACATATCTCTATCAATATTCAGCAAAATGTACAACAAAGCTAGTGGAGGTGATGGAATTCCACTTGCGCTATTTCAAATCCTGAAGATGATGCTGTGAAAGTGCTACACTCAATATGCCAGCAAATTTGGAAAACTCAGCAGTGGCCACAGGACTGGAAAAGAATAGTTTTCATTCCAATCCCAAAGAAAGGCAATGCCAAAGAACGCTCAAACTACTGCACAATTGCACTCATCTCACATGCTAGTAAAGCAATGCTCAAAATTCTCCAAGCCAGGCTTCAGCAATATGTGAACTGTGAACTTCCAGATGTTCAAGCTGATTTTAGGAAAGGCAGAGGAACCAGAGATCAAATTGCCAACATCCACTGGATCATGGAAAAGCAAGAGAGTTCCAGAAAACATCTATTTCTGCTTGATTGACTATACCAAAGCCTTTGACTGTGTGGATCACAATCAACTGTGGGAAATTCTGAAAGAGATGGGAATACCAGACCACCTGACCTGCCTCTTGAGAAACCTGTGTGCAGGTCAGGAAGCAACAGTTAGAACTGGACATGGAACAACACACTGGTTCCAAATAGGAAAAGGAGTACATCAAGGCTGTATATTGTCACCTTGCTTATTTAACTTGTATGCAGAGTACATCATGAGAAATGCTGGGCTGGAAGAAGCACAAGCCGGAATCAAGATTGCCGGGAGAAATATCAATAACCTCAGATATGCAGATGACACCACCCTTATGGCAGAAAGTGAAGAGGAACTAAAAGCCTCTTGATGAAAGTGAAAGAGGGGAGTGAAAAAGTTGGCCTAAGGCTCAACATTCAGAAAACTAAGATTATGGCATCCGGTCCCATCACTTCATGGCAAATAGACAGGGAAACAGCGGAAACAGTGGCTGACTTTATTTTTCTGGGCTCCAAAATCACTGCAGATTGTGATTGCAACCATGAAATTAAAAGACGCTTACTCCTTGGAAGGAAAGTTATGACCAACTTAGGCAGCATAATAAAAAGCAGAGATATTATTTTGCCAACAAAGGTCCATCTAGTCAAGGGTATGGTTTTTCCAGTGGTCATGCATGGATGTGAGAGTTAGACTATAAAGAAAGCTGAGCGCTGAAGAACTGATGCTTTTGAACTGTGGTGTTGGAGAAGATTCTTGAGAGTCCGTTGGACTGCAAGGAGATCCAACCAGTCCATCCTAAACAAGATCAGTCCTGGGTGTTCACTGGTAGGACTGATATTGAAGCTGAAACTCCAATACTTGGGCCACCTGATGCAAAGAGCTGACTCATGGGAAAAGACCCTGATCCTGGGAAAGACTGAGGGCAGGAGGAGAAGGGGACGACAGAGGATGAGATGGCTGGATGGCATCACTGACTCGATGCACATGAATTTGAGTGAATTCGGGTAGCTGGTGATGGACAGGGAGGCCTGGTATGCTGTGGTTCATGGGGTCGCAGAGTCGGACACGACTGAGCGACTGAACTGAACTGGACACTTTAAATGCGCTTTTTATTGTATATCAATCACACCTTAGTAGAACTGTAAAGTAATTCAGGGTGTGGAAGGGGTCATGAAAGTCAGGTCCTGAAGCTTCAGCTTTATTGGCTCCACTCTCTAGTTTCTCTCTGCTCGTCATTCTCATTTTTCTGTGATTCCTCTAAATGTGGAATTAAGAGTCGCCAGGTTGCTCCAATAAGGGTATGACTTGGGAATGTCTCCTGGTTCTGTGCAGGGGTGTTGATCTTTGAGGCGCGGAGACTGTGGAGACGACTTCCCTATTCTCGTTTCGGGATACAAAGTGTCTTGAAGACACCGGGCGTCCAACGACAGCTTCTGTTATCCAGAAATCCCCAGTCAGTAAAAGGTTCTTGCCTCTTTAAACCGGAAAAGGGTAACTTGCAGAAGATCCGCCTACCGGTCTCCGGTGCGCACGCAGCAGCAAAGGAGCCACAAAAGGCACAGTACTTCCCCGAAGTTCTCTGCGGCGTGATTTGTCCCCGTCGGCGACTCGTAGAGAACCTTGGCCTCCATAACAGCGCCGCTTCTGATTGGCTGCTTGCCGCGCGCTCGGTCTTGTCTGGGGGCTGCGCCGGGCGACTCGGCCGGTAGTGGCGATGTCCAGCCGGTCCAAGCGGGAGTCTCGCGGTTCGACCCGCGGGAAGCGCGAGTCCGAGTCGCGGAGCAGCTCGGCTCGCGTCAAACGGGAACGAGATCGGGAGCGGGAGCCCGAGGCGCCGAGCTCCCGAGGCAGCCCGGTGCGCGTGAAGCGGGAGGTCGAGCCGGCGAGCGCGCGCGAGGCCCCGACGCCGGTAGTCCCGGCGGTGAGGGTGAAGCGGGAGCGCGAGGCCGACGAGGACTCGGAACCTGAGCGGGAGGTGCGAGGTGCGCGGGGCCGGGCGCGGGCTCCTCTCTCGCGTTCTTCTTTTTCTCTCTCCAACCTTCTCTCCCCGCGGGAAAGTCACACTTTACACGCGATCCGACTCGACTGCTATTTAATGAGGACCTTACTAGTCTTGGTAATCGTAGCTCTAATGTTTCTAGCAACTTTAATAATAACAGCAGCTTTCCTTTATCGGATACCTAGCTTCGGGGCCAGGCTCGTTGTTTTACAGGTGTTACCTCCTTGAGTTTTTACAAAACACCTGACGAATGAGCCCTGCTGTAATTCCTGAAATCAGACCATTCAGAGTGGAGAGCCTGAACTCTGGGCACTTGGACTACACTGCACTGTCACTTGGGGTTGTAGCTGCCAGGAGGTTTGGATTCTAGTCCGGCCTCTGAGATTGGGTCACTGGTTTGGGAATCTGGGTTTCATATGTCTGTCCCTCTTTAAGTCGATGGAAGGAGTACTGGAACCCATGAGCTTTGAGAGCCCTGTCAGTCACTTCTGTGACTGTACCCTCTGCCTTCTGCTGGACTCATTGTGCTTCTCCTGGGAATTGCTGGAGATCTTTTGGCCCAGCCTTGGTACTCTGACCTGTGTACAGTTTTCCGACTTGTTGATACCTTACCAGTCTCTAAGTAGGTTTCCATCACGTCTGAAGCTTTTCCTGTTTAAGCTCAGTTAATCTTTTCCATATCTGAACTTGGAACTTCTGATTTGAACATGTTTGGTATATACTTGTTTTCTGGTGAGTTAGCAGGTAAACATATCACTAGGCTACACTGTAGGGGCAGTGTTCTTTGTTCCGGGATTGTTCATTCTCCAAGACTATAATTCTGTCTCTGTGCCTGTTTATCTGTTTAAGATTATATTCTTGGGGAGTTCCCTGCTGGTCCAGTGGCTAAGACTCTACCCTCCCAGTGCAGGGGGCCTGGGTTTGATCCCTGGTCAGAGAACTACATGCCACTAGATCCCACATGCCACAGCTAAGAGTTTGCATGTTGCAGTGAAGATCGAAGAGCCTGCCTGCTGTAACTAAGACCTGGCACATCCGAATAAATAAAATAAATACAAGATTATACTCTTATATTAACTCTTAAATTTCTTGCTCAAGGTTTTGCATTTGACATATTTTTGTATTATGCACAGAGTCTAGGATCGCACCTTGCTCATGAAAAGTACTTGATAAATGTTCTGTGAATAATCTAGTAATTTCAGGGTATTCTTTGGTTTCTTTTCTTATATATTCTGTCAGCCTCAGGTTTCCCTTTCTCTGAAAGAGAAATTGTTTTCCAGATATTTTGCTTAGTTGTAGTCAGGAGATTGTTTTCTCTGGGACAGATTAAGATACCAGTTGTGGTTACTGTCTTCTTTTTTTCCTTTTATTTTTATTGTGAAATAGATCATAGGTACTAAGGTAGACTAAATGTCATGCACATGTATAGTTTAAAGAAGAGTGTGAGTATATAGCCTTAAATCTACCACTTGTCAAGGATTGTGAAGGGTCTGACCCTATTTGTACACTACCAGGTTAGCCTGGTAGTGGCTAACTTGGATGGATGGTAGTGGCTAACGGTTTCACGGATGCTGTTAGAAGACATTGAACTACTGGGCCTCAGACAGCATTCTGCAGCAATAACAGTAGCCAGAATATAGCATTGTCATGGTTTCCTAAGTTAGTTCCTATAGTGCGACATGATGAGAATCCATACTCACGGGAAGTGGGTGCACAAGACAACAACTCCGAACCTAGAGAACCTGAATCTTCTACAATGGGCCTTGAGCTTGCCTCGCCTTTGCTCTGTAAGGACACATGGTCTTTGACTTCCAAGGCTGTACAAACAAACTTCACTATGCCAATATCTTTGGCAAGATAGTCTGGAGGCGGTCTGTACCTCTGGTCACAGTATATGCAGAAACAGGAGAGAGCAATGCAGAATTGCCTCCTGACACTGTTCAGCTTCAGAAGTGGTGCTTAACTAGTACCTTGTTTAGTTGCTCAGTCGTGTCCGATTCCTTGCAACCCCACGGACTGCTGCACACCAGGCTTCCCTGTCCTTCACCATCTCCTGGAGCTTGCTCAGATTCATGTCCATTGAGTCGGTGATGCCATCCAACCATCTCATTCTCTGTTGCCCCTTTCTTCTCCTGCCCCCAATCTTTCCCAACATTAGGGTCTTTTCCAATGAGTTGGCTCTTTGCATTAGGTGGTCAAAGTATTGGAGCTTCAGCATCAGTCCTTCCAATGAATATTCAGGGTTGATTTTCTTTAGGATTGACTGGTTTGGTCTCCTTGCTCTCAGGGGACTCTCAAGAGCCTTCTCCAGCACCACAGTTAGAAAGCATTAATTCTTTGGCACTCAGCCTTCCTTATGGTCCAACTCTCACATCTGTACATAACTACTGGAAAAATCATAGCTTTGACTACACAGGCATTTGTCAGCAAGATGATGTCGCTCCTTTTTAATATGCTGTCTAGGTTTGTTATAGCTTTTTTCCAAGGAGCAATCATCTTTTAATTTCATGCACCTTCCACAGTGATTTTTGTAACCCAAGAATCTAAAATTTGCCACTGTTTACACTTTCCCCCCATGTATTTGCCATGAAGTGATGGGACTGGATGGCATGATCTTAGGTTTTGAATGTTGAAGTTTAAGACGGTACCTTAGAAGGTCCAACAGGCCCCTTTCCAGTTGCATCTGCCTTCCTTGCTTGCTGGGGTAATCACTGTTCTGAAGTTTTTCTGTTTTTGCTTTTATTGTTTTATAGTTTATATATATGTAAAACTATAAACTATATATATAAACTATAAACTTGTATAGTTTATATATATTTACCTCATGTATATATGAGGTAAATTATAGTTTCACCTCATATATCCCTAAGTAGAACTGTATTTAATTTGTATTTATTACAAGTGAAATCATGCTATATATATAGTCTTCTGTTTTGCCAATTTTTTTTTTTGAACTAGTCATATTGTTGAGGTTCATTCAGGTAGATGTTCATGGCAACAAAGTGTTCTATTGATATGTGTGTGTATGTCCTGTCCAACTCTTTGTGACCCCATGGACTGTAGCCCCCCAGGCTGCTCTGTTTATGAAGTTTTCCAGGCAAGAATCCTGGAGCAGGTTGCCATTTCCTCTCTTCCCAACCCAGGGATCAAGCCTGATTTCTCCCATTTTTGGTATGTGGTAAGCATTTTGCTTGTTTCCAGTTGGATCTCTGTCTTTCTTTTTTTTTTCAGTTGGATCTCTTTCAAATATTGTAGCTATAAATGTTTTTTAGTAAAATATTCAAAAGTTCTCTAGGGTAGATATAAGTATTAATGGAAGAGAGATTGCTGGGTCAAAGGGTCTGTGTATTTTCAGCTTCAGTCTAGCTGCACTATTTTCTAAGAAATTGTCAGAGTTTACACTCCCACCAGCAGTCTACGAGCCTTCTCATTGCTCCTCATATTTGCCAACACTTGGAATTGCTTGATTTTGTTTTATCCTCTCTGGTAGGTGTGAAGTGGTATATTATTGTGCAAGGGAATCTGCATTTTCTTGGTGAGATTGAGCATCTTTTCATATACTTGTGGGCCGTCTTCCTCATTTTCTGTTGGGTTGTCTTTTTATAAAACTCTTCACCAGATTTCTTTCTGTAATTGCAAGCAATTTCTTTGTTGGTTTTATGTGTTTCAAGTATACTGTCTCAGTTTGTTGCCTGGTGGCTCAGGCTGTAAAGAGTCCGCCTACAACGCAAAAGACCTGGCTTCGATCCCTGGGTTGGGAAGATCCTCTGGAGAAGGGAATGGCAATCCAGTCCAGTATTCTTGCCTGGAGAATCCCATGAACAGAGAGTTATAGCCTATGAGGTTGCAAAGAGTTGGACACAACTGAGCAACTAACACTTTCACTTTCCGTTAAAGTGGGCATTTTGGGGTGTTTTCAGGCTATTTGTAACGGAACTCGTCCTGATTTGTTTTTCCCGTTTTTGTGTTTGTACTGGTAGTTGACCCTGAGTATGGGTTTCCCATTTTCAGAGCTTTTGATGATTTTCCTTTCAGCAAAGAATGGCCGCGTGGATTCTGAGGACCGGAGGAGCCGCCACTGCCCGTACCTGGATACCATTAACAGGTGGGTAGCACACAGAGGCCTGGGACAGCCGACATACAAGGGAATCTTTGTAGAAAGTTCTTTGTATTGTATGATATGTTCAGAAACCTTATCTCTTCTAAAGCTTTCTGCCCAGAAAACTGTGCTTCTTGCCAAGTTTTTTAATCTTTCCCCTCAGTTTAAAGTGTCATCAGAGGGCATGTTGTTTTAGGGTGACACATGCAGAAAGAGCTTTCAGCTTGTTTTGAATTTATATGAGGAAATAAAAGCATATGTGGTATCAATGGCAGTCACCAACTTACATTTTTATTGAGCACTCAGTATGTGCTCAATAAGATGATGCTATGA
Organism: Ovis aries; assembly: GCF_016772045.2. Taxonomy (NCBI): domain Eukaryota; kingdom Metazoa; phylum Chordata; class Mammalia; order Artiodactyla; family Bovidae; genus Ovis; species Ovis aries. The sequence continues at coordinate 57,463,790 of NC_056056.1, forward strand.
AAGTGCTGCACTCAATATGCCAGCAAATTTGGAAAACTCAGCAGTGGCCACAGGACTGGAAAAGGTAAGTTTTCATTCCAGTCTCCAAAAAAGGCAATGCCAAAGAATGCTCAAACTACCGCACAATTGCACTCATCTCACACGCTAGTAAAGCAGTGCTCAAAATTCTCCAGGCCAGGTTTCAGCAATTTGTGAACCGTGAGCTTCCAGATGTTCAAGCTGATTTTAGGAAAGGCAGAGGAACCAGAGATCAAATTGCCAACATCCGCTGGGTCATGGAAAAAGCAAGAGAGTTCCAGAAAACATCTATTTCTGCTTGATTGACTATACCAAAGCCTTTGACTGTGTGGATCACAATCAACTGTGGAAAATTCTGAAAGAGATGGGAATACCAGACCACCTGACCTGCCTCTTGAGAAACCTGTGTGCAGGTCAGGAAGCAACAGTTAGAACTGGACATGGAACAGCAGATTGGTTCCAAATAGGAAAAGGAGTACATCAAGGCTGTATATTGTCACCTTGCTTATTTAACTTGTATGCAGAGTACATCATGAGAAATGCTGGGCTGGAAGAAGCACAAGCTGGAATCAAGATTGCCGGGAGAAATATCAATAACCTCAGATATGCAGATGACACCACCCTTATGGCAGAAAGTGAAGAGGAACTAAAAAGCCTCTTGATGAAAGTGAAAGAGGGGAGTGAAAAAGTTGAGTGAAAGCTCAGCATTCAGAAAACTAAGATCATGGCATCTGGTCCTGTCACTTCATTGGAAATAGATGGGGAAACAGTAGAAATAGTGAGAGACTTTATTTTTCTGGGCTCAAAAATCACTGCAGATGGTGATTGCAGCCATGAAATTAAAAGACGCTTACTCCTTGAAAGGAAAATTATGACCAACCTAGATAGCATATTCAAAAGCAGAGATATTACTTTGCCAACAAAGGTCCATCTAGTCAAGGCTATTGTTTTCCAGTGGTCATGTATGGATGTGAGAGTTGGACTGTGAAGAAAGCTGAGCACCGAAGAATTGATGTTTTTGAACTGTGGTGCTGGAGAAGACTCTTGTGAGTCCCTTGGACTGCAGGGAGATCCAACTAGTCCATTCTAAAGGATACCAGTCCTGGGTGTTCATGGGAAGGACTGATGCTGAAGCTGAAACTCCAATACTTTGGCCACCTTATGCGAAGAGTTGACTCATTGGAAAAGACCCTGATGCTGGGAAGGATTAGGGGCAGGAGAAGGGGACGACAGAGGATGAGATGGCTGGATGGCATTACCGACTTGATGGACGTGAGTTTGAGTGGACTCTGGGAGTTGGTGATGGACAGGGAGGCCTGGCGTGCCGTGACTCATGGGGTCGCAAAGAGTTGGACACGACTGAGCAACTGAACTGAACAGTATGTGCCTGGGCTTCCCAGGTGGCTCAGTGGGTAAAGAATCTACCTGCCAGTGCAGGAGATGCAGGAGACTTGGGTTCAGTCTCTGGATTGGGAAGATCTCCTGGTGGAGGAAATGGCAACCCAGTCCAATATTCTTGCCTGGCAAATCCCACCGACAGAGGAGCCTGGTAGGCTATGGTCTGTGGAGTCGCAGTCAGACACCACTGAGCACGCACACACATGATGTGCTAGGTACTGCTCTTGGTGCCTGGGATTCAGGAAAGGAAAAACAGACAAAGACATGTCCTAAAGCAGAGGTGGTCATCTCATCCCAGTGCATTCTTTGGTCCCCCAGATGCGTTACAGGATGGTTTTTCACTTATGCTCTAGTGTAGCCTTGACTACTGGACTGCTTTTGCAACATTGGAATTGCTCTTCGTAACAGTGGAATTGTCCATGTGGTAGGCACAGACCACTTGTGGCTGTTGAGCACTTGAAATGTGGCTTGAGGAACTGAATTTTAAAGTTTGTTTTAATTATTTTACATCAATAGTTGTGTGTGGCTAGTGGCCCCTTTAGTGGACAGTGCAGCTTTCCAGGGACCATTAACGATTAATTATAGAGTTAATGCTTGAGAAGGAAAACCCTTGGCACCTGTGGATTTAGTAGAGGTAACTTTTTTTAAATTACTTAACTTGCCTGGTACTCACCGTGACTTTGCAGTTGAACAGATAGATCTTTTTGTAGGTATTCCCCTACAATTCTTCAGGCTTCTGACTTTTTTTAATGGACAGAAATAAAATTTTCTTTTACGAAAGGGGTTATTTACTCTTTTTATGTCCTTCATTTTATGTCTTTTATTTTGGAATGTTGTTAGCACCCTGTTACTTTGGTCCTACTTGTGGCTTTTCCTCCAGAGAAAGTAATGGGAGATTCTCAACTGGTTGTGGATACTCAAAGAGGGTCATTGGTAGAGATACCTTTGCACTACTTTGGGGGTTGGTGGGTTGGGGCGCTATATTAAGTATCTAGGTGAAAGTGTTAGTTGCTCAGTTGTGTCTGACTCTTTGCGACCCCACGGACTGTAGCCCACTAGCTTCTCTGTCCATGGAATTCTCCAGGCAAGAATACTGGAGTGGGTAGCCATTCCCTTCTCCAGGGAATCTTCCCAACCCAGGGATTGAACCCGGGTCTCTTGCACTGCAGGCAGATGCTTTACCATCTGAGCCACCAGGAAAGCCCGAATGTCTAAGTAAGGAAGAGTTAACGTTCCCCATAATTTACATGTGATTGTTGACCTGTTCTTGGAAGGATGCTGCATGACGCTGGGGAGCATGGAGCCAACGGCGTTGCTTTACTCAGGTGCTCGCCTGGGCCACCATCACCATTAACTGTTTCTGTTTTGTTTTAATCTTCTTAGGAGTGTGCTGGACTTTGACTTTGAGAAATTGTGTTCCATCTCCCTCTCGCACATCAATGCATATGCTTGTCTGGTGTGTGGCAAGTACTTTCAAGGTAAATAAATATTTTGCATTGTGTTTTCAGCACTAGCCACAGGTCTGTGTGCTGACTGTGTGCTGTGTGCTGGCTAGCCGTAGGTTTTTGTTGTTGTGTTTTTTTTTAAGAGAGTAAGTTGCTGTTAAGAGTCATGTCTAATAAACTTTTATCTTTGTTCCCAGGAAATTGGAATACTCTTAGAAAATCCATAGGAGGTTCTCTATTTGTAAGAATCTGAATACATGTGAAAGGGAGAAAGAACTTGCCACATGTGAGACTGTTTGGGAAATCTCAGAAGTTCTAGTTTTATTATTATTTTTTTAAGGTGGTGGCTTTCTCTGCCTAATGCTGGTCGTCACCGGTGAAGGAGGACAGGCAAGGCCACTGAAGCCCTGCTGTCTCCAGTTCCACTGCCTCTGGCCCTGCTGCTATTTATTTAACTTTTCTGTTTGATTGTTTGGCCTGTGAACCAACCACGGGGGAGAGCTCTGGGATTGGCTGGCCCCTGGTGCTGACTGGCACTGGGTTTTTGAATCTCTGATATTTTTCTGTACTCAATGTCTTTTTCTGAGAATCCTTTTACTGTAAGGAGTTTTTTTCATTCTGTCCTTTTCTGAAAATTAACTGTATCAGTTTATTCAGACCAAGCTAGTGCAATTTGTGCAGTATAGTGGAGGATTTAGAAGAAATGTAAAGTACATTCCTTGCTCTTATAAGGATCTGATAAATAGTCAAGGGTAACACACAAAACAATCAGCAAACTCTCTTAAGACCATAAAGATTACTACTGGCCCATGTGGTACCGAGTGTAAATAAATAAGGACAATAGGAGTTGAAATATGCAAAGGTCACTGTTAGCTGGAATGTTTATGTCAAGTTCATGAAGGAGGTGAAGGAGGAACTTGTTCTCTGTATGCAGTATATACAGTTTGAATGGGTGAAGGGTGAAATATTCTAGAAAGGAGTGGTAACATGAACAAAAGTTACGTAGATATGAGATTGTCCTGAATGTGGGCAGCTGGAAAATTAAGACTAAGTAATGATGGAGATACGTACATATGTGTATGTACGTGTATTATTTATAATATATGCATGCATATCCCTAGTTTCTGATAGCACATGAAACTAGCTTGTATACATACACATATACTTACTCACACATGTATACATACACATATGCACATACTCACAGATAACCACACATTTTCCATATTTGTGTATATGAAATTAGTCCCCCTATGTTTTATGTTATCTAGAGAATAAAGTGCTATTCTTTCTTGCTGACTTGTATGATGAGAGGAATTCATGCGGAGATGAATTTTCAGGAGTGGTGTAGTGCTTTGTTTTTGCTGATATTAACATGTTCTGGTACGAAATGAAGAAGGGAAAATTACACACGGTCTGTGCGCTTGTGGAGTCTGTGCTTCGCTCACAGCCTTTCCTCCTTCCTGCAGGCCGGGGGTTGAAGTCTCACGCCTACATTCACAGTGTGCAGTTTAGTCACCATGTCTTCCTCAACCTCCACACCCTCAAGTTTTACTGCCTCCCCGACAACTATGAGATCATCGATTCCTCCCTAGAGGATATCACGGTGCGTGTCCAGGAGGGTTGGTTTGGAACTAGTTCTCTTGGGAGCTACCCCAGGGCTCCTGGGGATCTTCCCCACTCAAGGTCAGGAGAGAGTCTCAGGCCTTTGGACTTAGAGAATCTCCTTTCTCTTTGGGAGGAACCAGGGAAACTGAAGAAAGAGGTCACGTGTGCTCAGTCGCCTAGTCGTATCCGACTCTCTGGGACCCCATGGACTGTAGCCCACCAGGCTCCTCTGTCCATGGGGTTATCCAGGCAGGAATACTGGAGTGGGTTGCCATTTCCTCCTCCAGGGGATCTTCCTGACCCAGGGCTCAATCCTACTTCTTCTGCATTAGTAGGCAGATTCTTGACTACTGAGCCGCCTGGGAAGCCCCACAATTTGTAGTCATGGCCCATGGTCTGCAGCTTAGCTATTGTTTCTATTTTTAGTTAGGACTGAAGAAATAGGGCACCTTTGTAATTGGGGTGAAAGCATTTTTATGAAATAAATTACCTTTCCACACTTTGGTGTAGTGATGTGAATTGAGCCTGGTGTAGCCAGGTATAGGACAGAGATTTATACCAGCTCACAGCTCCTTTTTGGACTTCCCAGGTGGCCCTAGTGGTAAAGAACCTGCCTGCCTATGCAGAAGACTAAGAGACACGGGTTTGAATCTTCCCTGGGTGGGGAAGATCCCTGGGTGGGGTTGTTATTCCATGCATAGCAACCCATTCCAGTATTCTTGCCTGGAGAGTCCCCATGGACAGAGGAGCCTGGTGGGCTACAGTTTTGCGACTGTATACTCCATAGAGTCATAAAAAGTTGGACACAACTGAAGTGACTTGGCACGCACGCATGGCTCCTTTTGACATGATGTGGCCAAAATGGCCAGCGTGTTCCACCTGCAGGCTCTGATTTGTGCCTTATGCCAGGAGTCCCTGTACTTAAGTGGGGAGCCTGGAAAGTCCTCTTGGGCTTTGATTACTATTGGAACTGTTGATTATTGTTTTCCTTTTCAGCAAGGGGCTGCATGTTCAGTAGAGTGGAATGTTCTATTTAAGGAAAGCTTGGTGTTCAGAGTGTTTGAAACACTAACCCCACTTCCATAAGTTTCATAGTCTTGTTAAAATTGAAGTTTTAAGTGGTTATGCACAGAGGGAGAAACTGAAAGGAATTCAAGCCTTTTTTATAAAATTCAAGCTTTCAAAGTGAGTCAGTGGTGACTTCCCTGGTGGTCCAGTGGTTAAGACTATGCCTTCCGATGAGGAGGGTGCAGTTCGATCCCTGGTCTGGGAGCTGGGATCCCACATGCCTTGTAGCCAAAACAGCAAAACATAAAACAGAAACAAAGTGGGTCAGTGGTGCCCTCTGACCAGCCTGTGACCTAATGACCCTCATAGCTCTGGGACTGGGAAGGGTCTGATCCGCCCCTTTAGTCACAGGGAATCACAGCAGACCTCCACAGAGAGGGGGAACGACATTCTTGCTTATGCAGCAGCCTACATGCTGACCCTGCATAAGCTCCTACCTGGGACTCAGACTCCCACCACTTGCAGACTTGAGTATCCTACAGTTTCTCTCTGTTGTTTGTTATGGGGTTGGCCAGACATGCTCTCTGAGGGAAGGCCTGGGACTCAGTGATTTTGGGTTGTTGATAATCACCTGGCATGCTGTGATTTATGGGGTTGCAAAGAGTCGGACATGACTGAGCAACTGAACTGAACTGATAGATGAGCAGTGTGTAGTGAGCCCATTCCATGTCACCTCCGTCCTTAGACCTACTGTTGGGAACCCTTTGGGTGGCTGTTCGTGGCAAAGTATTTTTTGCTTTTGCAAAAATTGCTGTTGCAAATATGTCTTGTCAGCTCTATAGATATAGTTGTCCTAAAACAACTTGGAATTTTCTTTTGTTTTTGCAGTATGTGTTGAAGCCCACTTTCACAAAGCAGCAGATTGCTAACCTGGACAAGCAAGCCAAGTTGTCCCGGGCATATGACGGCACCACTTACCTGCCAGGTATTGTGGGCCTGAATAACATAAAGGCCAATGACTACGCCAACGCCGTCCTTCAGGTAGGGTAGAATGGGAACCGTGAGGGAGGGGGCAACCCAGGAACACTGAAGGTCAGCCAGGAAGTGACTGTTTTCTGGTGGAGTCTAGTGGTCCTCAGATCGTGATTCTTTGCTGGGAACTCTGCTGGCCTATTTGTTCTGCACCAAGCAGAACACTCCTGTGTCTGCTTGAGGGCTGCTGCCAAATGGTGGGCCTGTTTTAGCCTCTGGAGTGTACAGGGAGTGAGGGGTAGAATCTGCATGTGGCCTGGAGGACCCAAAAAGAGACACGTATGCTAGGTGATGCTTTTTTTTCCATGGTGTAGATGTTTACTATGTTGGCTCTGAGGTGTCTCTGTCCTGCCCCTGTGTGTAAACCCTGAAATGGGAAAAGCAGAAAGCCAAAGTTGTCCTGTTTGCAATTAAGTTTTGCTTTAAAAAAAAATTACATGAGTAATAGTGTACATTGTAGAAAACATTGATAAGCGTAAATAAGAAAATTTACAGTAATTCTGCTTCACTCAAAAAAAAATGATTAAACTGTAAACAAATCGCGGAGAGTGGGGAAGAAAGATACAGAAAGTGTAACAGGAGAGCTTTATTCCTTTCCCTAGTGCTCTGCCCTGGGGTAGTTAACAATACAGAGAGCTCCAGAACTATTTTAAACACACACACACAGGCATAATGTCATATGGCAATATTATGGTTTATTTTGTTATTCCTCAATTGGTAGATAAAATTTCACTTGTCTCAGGGTTTTTTCTGTTACCAGTGTTGCAGTGTGTATCCATCTTGCACTTTTTGTGACACTCTTATGTTTTGTTTTATTTCTTTTTTAGACTTTTCAAATACTTGGATTTTTAATCTAGAAAGTAACATAGTATATGTGTGTATCTTTGTATATATTTTAACTTAAAAGCCTATTGTGAGATCAATAAATATTCTTGTGCAGCATTCTTAATGATTACATGTCATTCTGTTTTGTTGAATTTGATTCATTCAACCTTCACTTCTTGTATTAATGCACTGTGAGCCTTGATTCTAGGCTATAAGGGAGTTGTAGTTTATAAACCCACCAGCCACAGAAAAGTCTGCTCTTTTTTTTTAAATTGAAGTATAGTTGACTTGCAGTGTTGTGTTAGTTTCTGATAAACAACAAAGTGAATTAGTTATAGATACTTATTTTCCTCTTCATATTCTTTTCTCTTATGATTTACTACAGGATATTGAATATAGTTCTCTGTACTATACAGTAGGACCTTATTGTTTATTTTATATATAGTAAATTTCATTTGCTAATCCAAAATTTCTAATCTATCCCTTTTGGTAACCATAATTTATTTTCTGTGTCAGTGAATCTATTTCATAGATAAATTGTGTTGTGTATTAGATTCCACATGTGAGTGGTACCGTATGGCATTTTGCTCTTTCTGGCCTTACTTAGTGTGATAGCCTCTAGGTCCGTCCATGCTGCTGCAGATGGCATTGTTTCATTCTTTTTTTTTTATGGCTGAGTAGTATTCTGTGTGTGTCACGTCTTTATTCATCTGTCGATGAACATTCGGGTTGTTCCGAATCTCGGCTATTGTATATGGTGCTTTCATATACACATATGTGGTGTATATTAGGGTGCATGTATGCCCAGGAGTGGAGTTGCTGGATCTTATGGTAACTCTATTTTTAGATTTTTAAGGAACCTTCATGCCGTTCTCCTTAGTCGCTACACCCGTTTATTGATAATTCCTACTGACAGTGTAGGAGGATTCCCAAAGGGGTGTTGCATTGTCACTGTTAGCATTCAGTAGAAGTTCTTCCATTTTGATAGGTATCTCCATTTAACTTACTTTTAAAAAATTCACTTCTAAAGTTGATTCTTATATTTTTTCATGAGTTGTGGGCCTTATGTGCTCATTTTCCTATTAGTGTTACACTATATTGAGTTTTAAAAGTATGTGTATATTTATATATATGTGTGTGTGTGTGTTGCACATATTCTGGTTCTTATTTGGTTGGCCTTTAAAATTTGTGTATGGTGTTTTTGCATAAAGAATTGGGTAAAACATTGCAAAAACATATCTCTGAGTTTTGCTGTCTGCCGTTGGTGTCATGCCTGGTCCCTTGTTGTTTGGTCGCTAAGTTGTGTCTGACTCCTTGTGACCCCATGAATTGCAGCACGCCAGGCTTCCCTGTCCTTTACCATCTCCTGGAGCTTGCTCAAACATGTCCATTGAGTCGGTGATGCCATCCAATCATCTCGTCCTCTGTTGTCCACTTCTCTTCCTACCTTCTATCTCTCCCAGCATCAGGGTCTTTTCCAGTGAGTTGGCTCTTTGCATCAGGTGGCCAGAGTACTGTAGCTTTAGCTTTAGCATCAGTCCTTCCAATGAATACTCAGGGTTGATTTCCTTTAGGATTGACTGGTTGGATCTCCTTATAGTCACTCTCAGAAGTCTTCTCCAGTACTGCAGTTTGAAAGCATCAGTTCTTTGGCGCTCAGCCTTCTTTATGGTCCAACTCTCACATCCATACATGGCTGCTGGGGAAAAAAATCATAGCTATGACTATACAGACCTTTGTCGGCAAAGTGATGTCTCTGCTTTTTAATACACTGTCTAGGTCTGTCATAGCTTTTCTTCCAAGGTGCAAGTGTCTTTTAATTTCATGGCTGTAGTCACTGTCTGCAGTGACTTTGGAGCCCAAGAAAATAAAGTCATGCACTGTTTCCAGTGTTTCCTCATCTGTATGCCATGAAGTATTTGGACTAGATTCCATGATCTTAGTATTTGAATGTTTCTGGTCCCTGGAAAGGTTGAATTCTTAGATGGAGAGAGATTTTGCTGACTTTTCCTCTTCCAGCCTCTCATGGCTTTGTGAAGACTGTTTGAGGACAGATAGGGTTTTGAATACAATCAGGGAAGTTGTGACTTTGTGATGGGTTTTAGCCCCCATAGGAAGTTCTTTTTATTTATACATGTAAGTAGATGAACAAATCCTCTGTGATGTTTCCACTAAAATGTTATTGAATGGACCAAGTACTCCACAGAGGCTGATTAATTTCTCTCTGAGGACACCTGCTATTTGTGTTGTCACTGAAGCTAGGGAGCAACCTCTGTCCACAGTGGAGCACGGATAACAGAGCTAGGATAAACTTTATCCCCACGCTTTCCCTTTTGAGAGTAACTTGCAGCAGGAAGGGCTTCCCTTGTGGCTCAGCTGGTAAAGAATCCACCTGCAATGCAGGAGACCTGGGTTCGATCCCTGGGTTGGGAAGATCCCCTGGAGAAGGGAAAGGATACCCATTCCAGTATTCTGGCCTGGAGAATTCCATAGACTACAGTTCATGGGGTTGCAAGGAGTTGGACACGACTGAGCAACTTTTACTTTCAGTTTCTCAGCAGGAAATCCTTGTTTCTTTAGCTGAGCTAAACTTGTAGGCTTTCAGGCTGTTGCTTCAGTCATGTCCAGCTCTTTGCTACCACATGGACTATAGTCCGCCAGGCTCCTCTGTCTATGGGATGCTCCGAGCAAGAATACTAGAGTGGGTTACCATTCCTCCTCCATGGTATCTTTCTGACCCAGGGATTGAACCTGCATCTCCTGCGTTGCAGGCAAATTCTTTGCTACTTGAGCCATCAGGGAAGCCCCAAACTTGTAAAGGCTTTCCTGATCACCTGTATCATTATCCTGAGTTGCCCCCTGAATTATTTTCCCCAGAGATGCCTGGGTTTATATGTTTAGCAGCATCTTTCCTTACTCCTTGCTAAAGGAATTACCTTGTCAAAGAAAGTTGTGCACATGGTAAGCACAGTGCTGATGAGGATTCATGACCCTATCAGAAAAGACCTGAGACTGTTATTTATGTAGGGTCTGTTCTGTGGTCTCCTTCCCAGTTTCATATATCACATTAATAAGCATGTGTTTCTTCCTGAACTAACATGGTGGGTCTTTATCTTTTTGCTTAATGAGATAAAATTAATTTATATTCTCTTAAAGTCTTTGACTATTTCCATCATAACAGAGTACATTCATTTTTATATACAGTTGTATGGCTTTATTCAGTTCAGTTCAGTTCAGTCGCTCAGTTGTGTCCGTCTCTTTGCGACCCCATGAATCGCAGCACGCCAGGCCTCCCTGTCTATCACCAACTTCCGGAGTTCATTCAGACTCACGTCCATCGAGTCAGTGATGCCATCCAGCCATCTCATCCTCTGTCGTCCCTTTCTCCTCCTGCCCTCAATCCCTCCCAGCATCAGAGTCTTTTCCAATGAGTCAACTCTTCACATGAGGTGGCTACCACCCTCTTAATACCACATGTGGGAAAGACACCTTTACTTCTGATTCTTTAAGGTGTAACAGTTTTAAGAAGAGCTTAAGTAGGTGAGCCTAAGTCCCAGGGGTTCCGGCAGAAGGGCTGTGGATTAATCAGAATCGGAATGTTTGATTTCCAGGCTCTGTCTAACGTTCCTCCTCTCCGGAACTACTTCCTGGAAGAAGACAATTATAAGAACATCAAACGTCCTCCTGGGGATATCATGTTCTTGTTGGTCCAGCGTTTCGGAGAGCTGATGAGAAAACTTTGGAACCCTCGCAATTTCAAAGCACATGTCTCTCCCCATGAGATGCTGCAGGCTGTTGTCCTCTGCAGCAAGAAGACTTTTCAGATCACGAAACAGGGTAGGGAAGGAGTAATTCGTGTCTTCTGACTTTTGGGCAATAGCACCAGTTTGGTGAGCACATTTACTGCTACTTTGCAGTGAACTCTGCAGTAGCTGGAGCGAGTATCCAGTGCATAGCGTGTTCAGGTTCCTCACTCTTCCTTCATCAGCCTGCCCTGCCCAGAGTCCCAGGGGTGGTCAGCTGGATAGGAAGTCTGTCTGATTTGCTGAACTAAACTACGACTTGGGAAAACCAGGAGGCTGGAAAAGGCACCAACCATTATTAAGTGCCTGCCATTTTTGCTTCTCATTTTGTCATGTCGCAGACTGTTCTATTCTGACTATTTTTATCCCTCCAAACCCAGTGATTTATTGCCTCATGAGTAGCTCATAGTAGCTCATAGGATGTGATATGATACTGTCTAATTTCCAGGTCAGTTGATTGACCATTCACTCATGGTGCTAGGTTTTAATGCTGCAGGGTTAAAAAATACAGTTTTTTCCTTCCGGGCACTCCTGTTCTAGTGGGGAGGATAGTTCTGTAGAAAGATGATTACACGTGTTAAGTGCTGTGATAGCGGAAGCACAGCATGCTGTGGGAGGGTGCGTAGAGCAAAGACGCCCATTGAACACATGGGAGGTTCAGAGAGAAGGAAGAGACACCTGGGTTTTAGGTAGTGGGGAGACACGCTGGGGGTGGGCATTCCAGGCAGAGAGGACACTGGACAGGAGCATGGAGGTGCCTGGCACAGAGACTGCTTGTAGCTGGACCTTTGGATCCAACAGTGAGTGCCGAGATGGACCAGGTGGTTGGGTTTATTTTCCACTGCTATAAGGAACTTGATTTACATCCTGATAACAGTGGGGAGTCAGTGAAGGCTCTTAAGTGAAGATATTCTGTCACATGTTTGTTTTAAAACATTCTTGTTGAGGAGTGACTTAGAAATTCAGTAATGGCTATTATTATTATTTTAATATTTTGACTGAGCTGTGTGGCTTTCAGGATTTCAGTTACCTGACCAGGGTTGGAACCCGGTCCATGCAGTTAACATGCCAGTTCCTAACTACTGACCCCCAGGGAACTCCCAGTAATGATTTTTGATGGGTGGTGAGACTCAGGGTTGGAATAGAGCTGATAAGTGAAGGTTCTGGTTGAGCCAGATTGTCTAGGGGGTGAGTAAGGTCAGAAGACTAAGATCTTGGCCTTGAGGAGTATCAGTGTGTAGTGGCCAGATAGAGGAGGTTGCCCACAGGATGGGATGGCCGGAGAGGAAGGAGGAAAACTGAGAATGTGGAGTCATGTCGAGCAGCGTGTGGTTTGAACTTTCATTCAGTCTGATGTCCCACCTCTCCTTTTCCAGGGGATGGAGTTGATTTTCTGTCCTGGTTTTTGAATGCTCTACACTCAGCTCTGGGGGGCACAAAGAAGAAAAAAAAGAGTAAGTCGTGTTATTTTGTGAAGGCGAGCACTTTTTTGTTTGCTTCCTTTTGGAAACACTTTGCAACTTTTCATCCTTTCTTCTTACCTGTGTATTTTTTGTGTTAGGGTATCTTGTTCCTGAATAGTTTCCTTTCCATTTTTCTTTATTAGAGCATGCTTGTATATAATGGCATTTTTAATAAGTAGAAATGGATATGATTGTGCTCTAGAAATCCTGACCTAGTTTCAAACTGAGGGGCTGGGCAATGTGTTGTAGACATGCTGGTGGGCTCATGGTGCCAGAGTGAAGACTTAGTGGATAGTCCTCAGGCCTGGCTGCTGCTTTGGAATAACAGACTAAAAGCTAGTTTCTTGCCTTGAGCCTATATTTGGAGAGATAGGCTTGCCTTCCTATAGAGGCTCAGACCTTGAGTCCCTATGTTCTTAGCATCCAGGTTGGCTTAGCAGTAGTTGGACATTTTTCATGAATGCCTTAAATAACTTAGAGACTGCTGAACCAGGTAAGTTGTTTTGGAGACCTAACGCAGTTTTCTTCTCTCTGCGTTCTGATGGTGTTGGTTTCTTGATGTGGGATTGTAGCCTGGTGTTCTTTTTACCAGGTGGCCCTGCCCCCTCTTTAGGTGTCTTCAGCCAGTCTGTCCCATCCATCTTGGGGAGAAGAAAGACATAGAATAATTGTTAAAAAAAATATTTGTTTATTTGGCTGCACTAGGTCTCAGTTGTGTGTGGCATACAAACTCTTAGTTTTGGTATGTGAGATCTAGTCTCCTGACCCAGGATCAAACCAAGGCCCCTACATTGGGAGCACAGAGTCTTAGAGATCCCCTAGAGTAATTATTTACACAAATAAGTGAAAAGGTATAATTTGGTGGTATATGTCTGTTTTTAAGTGAGAGCTTTGGGTCTTATGCTGGAGGATGCTGATTTATTTCAAAAATGTAGGAGTTAGGACTGAATTTTGGAAATGCTTTCAACACAGAAGTTGCATTTTGATTTGTTTGTACAGCGATTGTAACTGACGTTTTCCAGGGATCCATGAGGATCTTCACTAAAAAACTGCCTCATCCTGATCTGGTGAGTGGCTTGGACTGGTTTATATTGCCCGAGAGGGTTCATAGTTTACAAAAAGATGCTTAGATAACTGGTACAGCCTTTTGCTCCAGGAAGAGGTTCTGCAAGGCGCCTGCCAAGTGGCATGTCCCTTAGGTTCCTGTGTACCAGTGTGCTAAGTTTGGGAGGTGGTGGTTGATTGTACAGTTGACCTTTGAACAACACAGTTTTGAGCTGCGCTGGTTCACTTATACACAGATTTTTTTCAGTATATAAAAGCACTCTATTTACATTTAGCAGTTGGTTGAGGCTTGATCATCCATGGAATTTGGTATCCAAGGCAGGTCCTGGAGGCAGCCACAGATAAGGAGGGATGACCGATTTCAGTGTTCTTGCCACTAGGTGGTGCTAGTGTGTTTCTTCCTAAAGCTCAGATAAACTTTCTAGATTTCAAATAGTCTGGTATTTAAATAATATCTCTATGAAGATGAAAGACCAGTGTTTGCATTAATCTATAGGGATTCCCAGGTGGCTCAGTGGTAAAGAATCTGCCTGCCAATGCAGGAGACGCAGGAGCTATGGGTTCAGTTCCTGGGTTGGGACGATCCCTAGGAGAAAGAAATGGCAACCCACTCCTGTACACTTGCCTGGAATAATCCCATGGACACAGGAGCCTGATGGGCTGCAGTCCACAGGGTCGCAAAGAGTCGGACACGACTGAGCACCCACGCATGCATACAGGTTGTGCAGGTGCCTGTGGAATTGCACAGTCTCTTGGGTACCCCTCCTGCCTGCAATATTAAATGAAGTAAATGTAAGCGTCCCAGAACTCTCGTTTCTTTCCAGCTGTGGTGTTCTATTTTGCTCACACTGTTTCCCTCCTTTTCCTTCTCCCTCACTTCTAGCCAGCGGAAGAGAAAGAGCAGCTGCTGCATAATGACGAGTACCAGGAGACGATGGTGGAGTCCACGTTTATGTACCTGACCCTGGACCTGCCTACCGCCCCCCTGTACAAGGACGAGAAGGAGCAGCTCATTATCCCCCAGGTGCCTCTCTTCAACATCCTGGCCAAGTTCAACGGCATCACTGAGAAGGTAACCCATCTGTACACCTGCCCTGCTCATAGCCCTTTCTCTCTCTTCCTCTCTCTTTTTTTGCTATATCATTTTATGAGGGGGGGAGGTTGTGCTGGGTCTTTGTTGCTGCCTGTGAGCTTTCTCTAGCTGTGGGGAGTGGGGGCTACTGTCCTGTTGCGTTGCACGGGCTTCTCATTGTGGTGGCTTCTCTTGTGGAGCACAGGCTCTAGGCGTATGGACTTCAGTAGCTGTGGCTTGTGGGCTTAGTTGCCCTGTGGCATGTGGAATCTTTCCAGATCAGGGATCGAACCCGTGTCCCTTGCATTGGCAGGTGGATTCTTGACCGCCATGAAAGTCCAACCTTTTCACTTTGATGTTTTTCTTTTTAAACTTGAAAATTGCCACTTGTGGGTAATGCGTGTATTTTAAAGTGTATGGTGTTTATTGAGCCTCCCAGACTTTCTGCTGTTTTACCCTCAACTCAACTTGAATTGAAAGTGTAGTGAAAGTGTTAGTTGTTCAGTCATTTCTGACTCTTTGTGCCCCCATAGACTGAGGTCCACCAGGCTCCTCAGTCCATGGGATTTCCCAGGCGAAAGTGCTGGACTGGGTTGCCATTTCCCTCTCCAATGGATCTTCCTAACCCAGGGATCAGTCCCAGGCCTCCTGCACTGCAGGTTGATTCTTGACCTGGGGGCTTCCCTGGTGGCTCAGCTGGTAAAGAATCCACTTGCCAAAACAAGAGATGCAAGAGATGTGAGTTTGATCCTTGGGTTGCGAAGATCCCCTGGAGAGGGAAATAGCAACTCACTCTGGTATTCTTTCCTGGAAAATTCCATGGATAGAGAAGCTTGACAGACTACAGTCCATGGGGTCATGAAGAGTCAGACATGATTGAGCTGCTAACACTTTCACACTTCAACTTGAATTAAAGTGCCTCTGGGTAGTATGGAGAAAGGAGAGGGTATTTAGGAGAGGAGAAACTCACAAAGGTATGAAAAACTCCCATCTTTAAAAAAATATAATGTAGATATTAAAGCAGAAGAAAATCACTAAAATATAAATAAAATGAAAAAATTATTCTTACTATAACATTACCTTTCATCAAGTTGAAAGTTTCTTTTTATCTGCAGAGTTAACTGTGTCTTGGTTTAATTCCTTTCTTCATCCTAGATAAATTTAATCCTTTTTCATTCTTTTAAACTTAAAAAAATTTTTTTTTTTTTTACTTCGATGCCTCATTCTGAACCCTTTTCCCTCTCTTTTTTAGACTCATTTCATTTGGGGGAGGTGAAAGACCTTAGGGCTTATCTAGATTTGTTTATTTATTTGGCTTTATTTTATACTGATTTTATGTGACAGAGCTGGGGATCAAAAGTCAGATTTTTCTCTGACTTTTTCAACTATACCACATGGTCCCTATTATTACTGTTTGTTCAAATATAAGTAATATTGAGATTCCTGTGGACCCTCAGTATTGGTTTATGTTTATTGTTATGATAGTATTACTTAAATCAGTGTAAACATCAATGTTAGTATACACTTTTCATACCTATAGCTTTTAAGGAAAGTACTAAATTATGACTAACTTTTATGTAAACAAAACTTTGAAATCAGTAAAACTGGTTAATAGCACTGTTGTAATGTGAGTTTAGCTAAAACCTTGCTGTACTGATGTCCAGTGTGAAATTCCTTCCCTCCCTCTACCCCATGCTCCCAGTGTTCCCTTGTAAATTTCAGAGAAACCTTTTCATGTTAGGTTGTGATGGTATTTAAGTGTTAAATCTGTCCTTCACTACTCTGAGATAATTAAAAATAGTGCCTCATGATGCCAGCTTGTTCATAGACACAGATGTGGGCAGTGAAATCTCTTGGCGTTTACTTGATTAAGAACATTTCTTTTCTTTTCTTTTTTTTTTTTTGCGTTTAGCACAATATTTTATTTCAACCACGCAGAAATGAGTTACTTCCTATCACCAAAAAGACATTTATTTCCTTAGGTTAATACCCGTAGATGATGAGAAATTTACCAGAAGGAAGGTGTGGCTCTGGTGTGTGTACTAGAGATGGAAAGGTTTTATTTCTCTAGTGCTCTCAGATGATTCATCATGTGGCAGGGAACTTAGTTGTTTAAAAAGGAACAGTTTTATTGAGATATAATACACAGTAGCATACAGTTAACCTATTCAAAGTTTACAGTGCCAGGTTTTTTTGTTTGTTTTTTTGCTTTACTATATTCACAGATATGGGCTACCACAGATCTGGTCAACTTTAGAATACTTTCATCATTGATTTTTTTTTTAATCACCCTTTAGTTATCATTTTAACCCCTTTGTGTCCCCCTGCCCTAGACAGCAACTAGTCAGTTTTGAATGACACTTGATGCTTGCAAATTTTGAAACAAACTTTGAGATCACGGTCAGTCTACAAGTTTTTGTTATGGACATGTTTTCATTTCTCTTGGCTGGATATCGGGGAGTGGAATTGCTGGGTGGTAACTCTTACATTTAGCCATTTGAAGAACTGTTTTCCAAAGTGACCGCACTGTTATATTCCCACCGCTAGTGTACGAGTGTTCCAGTTTCTCTGCATCTTCACCAGCGTTTGTTATTGTTTATTTTGGGTTTTAGGCATCCTAGTAGGTGTGAAATGGTATCTCATTATGGTTTTAATTTGTATCTCCCTGGTGACTAATTTCATGTGCTTATTTGTATATCATTTTTGGAGAAATGTTTGTTTAGATCCTTTGTGCATTTAAAAAATTAGTTTATCTTTTTATTATTGAGTTGTAAGATTTCTGTATATAGTCTCGATACCAGTCACTCATCAAATTGTATGATTTGCGAATATTTTTTTCCCATTCTGTAGGTTGCATTTTTACCCTCTTGATAGTATCATTTGTGGCATAAAGGTTTTAACTTTGATGAAATTGCTTAGTTTTTCTTTTATAGTGTGGGCTTTTGCTGTCATATGTAAGAATCCATTCTTAAATCCCAGGTCATGAAAGTTTACTTCTGTGTTTTCTTCTAAGACTTTCATAGTTTTAGCTCTTACATTTCAGGCCTTTGCTGTTGTTGTTTAGTCCCTAAGTCACGTCCAGCTCTTCTGTGACTCCATGGACTGTAGCCCATCAGGCTCCTCTGTCCATGGGATTTTTCTAGGCAAGAATACTGGAGTGGGTTGCCATTTCCTTCTCCAGGAGATCTTCCCAACCCAGGGATCAAACTGGAGTCTTCTGCATTGGCAGGTGGATTCTTCACCATCTGAGCCACCAAGGAAGTTCCATTGATCGGGGGATTTTTGCAGAAACTAACTAATGTGGTCAGTAAGTTTATTTTGATTAACTGAAATTAATTCTGTTATTTCACTAACACTTTGTGAATTATTACATTCAATAGTTACACCTGACACACCTGTAGAATCTTCTAATTGAATTGAAATGTTGTCTTCAGTTCACTTTGCTGTAGGAGCAAAGGAACCCTCTCCAGCACCATGAGTTTCACTTACACTTTCTGTATCAGAATCATTGACTAAGTTTTTTTGTCTTTTTTTTTAATCTAATATTCGCATCATCTGAATCAGAACAATATTCCGAAGAACTGTCATCTTCTAAGACACTAGTATATATATCCCTCAGGCAGTCAGAGAAAATATCATCATAAAATTCACTGAAAAATTCTTCTTCACTCAAAATTTCATGATGCATCATTTTTGAAAATTTTTCATTGGAATGAATATCTAACAGAGCAAAATTTTATAAATAATAATGACAATCATAAGTTGTATAATGAACCCTTCATCAATTTTAAGCTCTAACAACTTCACATGGTGGTATTTATTGTATCACTCTCTAGAAAAATACTGATATGGCTCGTGGGCTCAATAGTGTATTAAGTTAAATTTTAGTATATGGTGTAAAGTACAAAGTCTAGTTTTATTCTTTTGCATAGGACTGTCTAGTTGTCTTAACACTGTTTGTTGACAAGACAGTTCTTTTCCCATTGAATAGTCTTGGCATCCTTGTTGAAAAATCATTTGACCATAGACACATGGGTTTATTTTTGGACTCTCAATTCTGTTCCATTGATGTATATGTCTAGAACACAGTCTTGATTATTACTACTTTGTAGTTAGTTCTGAAATTATAAACTGAGTTTTCCAACTTTATTCTTTTACAAGATTGTTCTGGTTATTTTGGGTTCTTTGCAATTTCTCAGATTTGAGGATCAGCTTGTGGATTTTTACAAAGAAGCCAGCTGATATTCTGACAGGGATTGTGTTGAATCTGTAGATTAGTTTGGGAGTTATTGCCAACTTAATAATAGCAGTCTTCTGATTCATAAACATGGGTTATTTTTCGATTTATTTATCTTCTTTAATTTCCTTCAGTAGTGTTGTATAGTTTTTGGAGTATAAGTTTGAACTATTTTAATATAAATTTTTATTATTTTAATTTTTGGCCGCACTGGGTCTTTGTTGTGGTGCGCAGGCTTCTCAATGCAGTGGCTTCTCTAATTGCAGAGTGCAGGCTCTAGGGCTCGTGGGCTCAGTAGTTTTGGCTCATGGGCTTAGTTGTGATCTTGTGGAATCTCCTGGACCAGAGATTGAACCCATGACCCCTGCATTGGCAGGTGGATTCTCAATCACTAGACCACCAGGGAAGCCCCCGCAGTTGATTTTTATATATTGATTTTTGTAGCCTGCAGCCTTGCCAAACTTTTAAAGTGGATTTCTTAAGATTTTCCATATGCAAGATCATATCATCTGCAGACAGAGATAGTTTTACTTCTTCCTTTCTAATCTGGATGCTTCATATTTATTTAAGTGTTACTGTCTGGTTGCACTGGCTGGAATCTCTAGTACAGGGTTAAATAGAAGTGGAAAATGCAGATATCCTATCTTGTACCTGATCTTGAGGGATAGCATCCAGGCTTTTACCAGTAAGTTTGATGTTAGCTGTGGATAACATCACATATCTGTTTTTCATAGATACCCTTTATCAGGTTGAAGAAGTTCCCTTCTGTCTCTGTTAGTGTTTTTCTCATGATAAGGTGTTGGATTTTGTCAAATGCTTTTTTGTATCTCCAGAGATGATTGTGTTTCAGTTATTGCTATTTGTTGTCTTATTTAGCTATTTATTGCCTTATCTTATTATTATTATTATATGATACAGTACATTATATTAATTTATTTTTGGATATTAAGCCACCTTTGTATTCCTGGATAAATCATACTTAGTCATGTATAATTGGTATATAATTCTTTCTTGTTGTTTATGTTGGAATTGGTTTACTAGTATTTTGTTGAGGAATTTTGCATCCATAGTCATAGAAATACTGATCTGTAGTTGTGCCTAGTTTTGGTATCAGGGTAATGCTGGCCTCATGAAAGGAGTTGAAAAGTATTCCCTCCTTATATTTTGGAAAAGGGTTTGAAAAATTGGTGTAATTTCTTTAAATGTTTGGTAGAAAATACCAGTGAAAAAATTTGGGCCTGGACTTTTCTTCGTGGGTAGGTTTTAATGACTAATTCAATTTCTTTACTTGTTGTAGATTTATTCAGATTGTTTCTTTTTAAGTTTTGGTAGTTTGAGTCTTTCTAGAAATTTATCCATTTCATCTAACTTATCTCCTGTTTTGGCATACAGTTGTTTATAGTGTTCCTTTATAATCATTTTTACTTCTGTAAATTTCCTAGTAATGTTCCCTTTTTCATTTTTGATGCTAGTAATTTGAATTTTTTTTTTCTTGTTGAAACTAACTAAAGGTTTGTCTTTGCAAAGAAACAGGTTTTGTTGATTTTTCTGAAATGTTGTTTTTCTATTCTGTGTTTTCTTAACTTGTGGTCTGATATATTCTTTTTCTTTTTTCTGCTTGCTTTAGGTTTAGTTTGCTTTTTCCCCAATGTTTTAAGATGGAAGGTTATTGATTTGAGATCTTACTTTTTAATTTAGGTATTTATAACTAAATTTACCTCTTGACCACTGCTTTAGCTACATCCCATAAGTTTTTATGTTGTGTCTTCATTTTTATTCATCTTGAATTCTTTCCTAATTTCCCTTTTTATTTCTTTTTTATTTAACCGATAACTCATTAAGGAATGTATTGTTTAATTTCCATATATTTGTGAGTTTTGCAAGTTTCTTTCTGTTGCTGATTTCTGTTAATAATTTCATCCCATTGTGGGCAGAGAACATACTTTGTATTGTTTCTATATTTTATGTTTGTTGGTTTGTTTTACGGGCTGGCATATGGTCTTTGCTGGAGACCATTCCCATGTGCCCTTGAGAAGAGTGTCCATTAAGCTGATGGCGGTGCAACTTTAGGCCTAATTATAATGCTGCTCAGGTCTTCTGTTTCTTCTGCCTGGTTGTCTGTCCACTGTTGAAAGTGAGATATTCAAGTCCTGAGTGAGGCCTCAGTTAAGTGTTGCTCAACAGACTATGCTTGACCTACGAGTCTTGGGGCCTTGGAGGAGGAAGGAACGTGGAATGTCAGTTGACAGCTCTTCTGGAAAACCCTCACTGTTAAAGTGCTCCTTGTTGGTCACAGGTGCCTGTTCCATGGTGCATGTGTCTGATGGCCAAATGGTCAGGACATTCTTCTTTATTTTGAATTAAGTAAAACTCTTATATATATTTTTTAGGGGCTTCCTAGGTGGCGCAGTGGTAAAGAATCTGTCTGGCAATGCAGGAAACATGGGTTCGATCCTTGGATCAGAAAGATCCCGTGGAGAAGGATGTGGCAGCCCACTCCAGTATTCTTGCCTGGAAAATCCCATGTACAGAGGATCCTGGTGGGCTGTAGTCCCTGAGGTCACAAAAAATCGGATACGATTGAGGGACTAAACAAAAAACAACTCATGGTTTTTAAATTCTGAACTTTTAACAAATCCTCTTTTTTACTTGACATTTTTGTTTTCCTTATAGAAACAAATACCTACATTACTACAGTTAGAGTTGAACAGTTTGGTCACATGCTGGCTGAAACACAGCCCACAGATGAGGTATTTCAGCTTTGGCCAAACAGCTGTTCCTTACCCCTTGCAGGTGGTTGCTGGGGTCAGGTGTCTTCTGGATTCTAAGTGGAAGACAAAATTCTATTAAAAAACTCAGACCAAGCCAAAACAAAACTTGTGTTCCTGCTCTAATGCTCCAACACTAACTTGATCATTTTCTTTTCTCTGTCTAGGAATATAAGACCTACAAGGAGAACTTTCTGAAGCGCTTCCAGCTCACCAAGCTGCCTCCATATCTAATCTTTTGTATTAAGAGATTCACTAAGAACAATTTCTTTGTGGAGAAGAATCCGACTATTGTCAACTTCCCGATTACGTGAGTGTTCCCCTCCTTCACTTCCATTAGGGGCATGAGCTTGAGTTCCTTTTTTATCTCTTTGTGCCACTCTTTATATTGGACCGTCTTAGTTGGAGATTGTAAGGAACCTACCTACACTATATAAGTTAAGGTTTCTATGGGAAGGATACAAACATTTTAGGGACCTCAAAGATGAATGTTTCAGTTCAGTTGAGTTCAGTCACTCAGTTGTGTCCAACTCTTTGCGACCCCATGAATCGCAGCATGCCAGGCCTCCCTGTCCATCACCATCTCCCAGAGTTCACTCAGACTCATGTCCATCGAGTCAGTGATGCCATCCAGCCATCTTATCCTCGGTCATCCCCTTCTCCTCCTGCCCCCAATCCCTCCCAGCATCAGAGTCTTTTCCAGTGAGTCAACTCTTCACATGAGGTGGCCAAAGTACTGGAGCTTCAGCTTTAGCATCATTCCTTCCAAAGAAATCCCAGGGTTGATCTCCTTCAGAATGGACTGGTTGGATCTCCTTGAGGTCCAGCAGACTCTCAAGAGTCTTCTCCAACACTGCAATTCAAAAGCATCAATTCTTCGGCACTCAGCCTTCTTCACAGTCCAACTCTCACATCCATACATGACCACTGGAAACACCATAGCCTTGTCTAGACAGACCTTAGTCGGCAAAGTAATGTCTCTGCTTTTGAATATACTATCTAGGTGGGTCATAACTTTTCTTCCAAGGAGTAAGTGTCTTAATTTCAGAGCTGCAGTCACCATCTGCAGTGATTTTGGAGCCCCCCAAAATAAAGTCTGACACTGTTTCCACTGTTTCCCCATCTATTTCCCATGAAGTGATGGGACCAGATGCCATGATCTTCGTTTTCTGAATGTTGAGCTTTAAGCCAACTTTTTCACTCTCCTCTTTCACTTTCATCAAGAGGCTTTTAGTTCCTCTTCACTTTCTGCCATAAGGGTGGTGTCATCTGCATATCTGAGGTTATTGATAGTTTTCCCAGCAATCTTGATTCCAGCTTGTGCTTCTTCCAGTCCAGAGTTTCTCATGATGTACTCTGCATATAAGTTAAAGAAGCAGGGTGACAATATACAGCCTTGGCGTACTCCTTTTCCTATTTGGAACCAGTTTGTTGTTCCATGTCCAGTTCTAACTGTTGCTTCCTGACCTGCATACAGATTTCTCAAGAGGCAGGTTAGGTAGTCTGGTATTCCCATCTCTTTCAGAATTTTCCACAGTTGATTGTGATCCACACAGTCAAAGGCTTTGGCATAGTCAATCAAGCAGAAATAGATGTTTTTCTGGAACTCTCTTGCTTTTTTCATGATCCAGCAGATGTTGGTAATTTGATCTCTGGTTCCTCTGCCTTTTCTAAAACCAGCTTGAACATCAGGGAGTTCACAGTTCACGTATTGCTGAAGCCTGGCTTGGAGAATTTTGAGCATTACTTTACTAGCATGTGAGATGAGTGCAATTGTGCGGTAGTTTGAGCATTGTTTGGCATTGCCTTTCTTTGGAATTGGAATGAAAACTGACCTTTTCCAGTCCTGTGGCCACTGCTGAGTTTTCCAAATTTGCTGGCATATTGAGTGCAGCACTTTTACAGCATCATCTTTCAGGATTTGAAACAGCTCCACTGGAATTCCATCACCTCCACTAGCTTTGTTACTTGGAGGCAATTCCGCTTTTGTCTTCTCTCCTGTTGCCTGCTGGGAATTGTAGTCTTTCAGTATAAGGATGAACAGTTGGTAAAAGTAGGACAGGTAGGATTCTCCTGGCTTTGAAGGTAATCTTGAATAGTTAGTCTGTATGTCTGTCTGCCTATCGCTGTATCTTGTGTGCTATAGTTAGTTAAGTGTAGACAGTGGGATGACTCTAGATTTGCCTTACTCTCTTGGAACCCTACTATCTTATTTTTTCCCTAGAGGATAAAGTCTGGAATGTGTTCAGTGTCTGCCTATTGATGAGAAAGTTATAAAATTTGATGTATAGTATTATTTTTAATTGACCGTGCAGTTGCCTTTCTGCAGATATTTATATAATTTTTTTTTTCAATAGGTGTCCTCTATTTTTTTTATTGGAGTATATTTGCTTTACAATGTTGCGTTAGTTTCTGCTGTACAATGAAGTGAATCCACCATGTGCATACATATAGCCCCTCCCTCTTGGACCTTGCTGTCACATCCCACTCCATCCCCTGCTCTAGGTCATCACAGAGCATGGAGCTGAGCGCCCTGTGCTGTAGAGCAGCTGCTTACTAGCTGTTTTACACATGGTAGTGTATTTATATCATCAGTCCTAATCTCCCAGTTCATCCCACCCTCTCCTTCCCCTTCTCCCCCAACGCCCGTGTCCACATGTCTGCTCTCTGCGTCTGTGTCTCTGTTCATGAGTATTTTAATGGGGAATTTGGAGGAGCTGTAGAAGGCTCCTGCAAGACCCTTTTGGGGGTAGACAGTTGGTTTTTAGTTCCCAAGAGATGAGACCACAGAGAAGCTTGGTGGTGGGGCTGGCAGGAAGAAAGGTGCATCTGTGTGTGGGCATTTAGATAAGATAGGAGCCCTAACATGATTTCTTACTGGAAGGATTTGAATGGTTAGAAGATAGGATTACCATGCTGTTTAGCTCAGAAATGTGGTTATTTTTAAACCTCAGAAAGGTTTAAAAGGTAGTCTGGGGGCTGTAATAGGCAAATGGTCATCTCCTTCTCTTGTCTTTCTCCCTCTATCCCCTCCAGTTGCCCAGACTGAACTGCCAGTGTTTTCCTTTGAAAATAGTACCATTTCTTAATTCTGTGTAGTGTTTAAGAGGGTAGCAACTTAACTTAAAGAAGTCTTGACTTCTGTGTTGTCCTAGCCAGGTGGCCTTGTGCAGGTCATTTGTATACCCTCTCCTGGATTAAATGAGAGGCCTGGACTAGACGAGCCCTAGGGATCCTTCCAAGTTTAACATTTTGTTATTTCTGGTTCCAGCATCACCAAGACTCTGAGAACAGCGGTGGATGAGGAGAGAAAACCTTTGTAGTAGTTAGGGTTACAGGAGAATTTCTTTCTCTCTTTTCATGCACTTTTCTTCCTGTTCTTCTCTAATATCTTATTTGTGTCACAAGTAGAATGAAATCTGGGGATATGAAGGCCAGCTGTCTGCTAACTTGAGTAGGACAACAGAGGGGCTTTCTCTGAAAGACTAGGGGTTTTCATTCAGAGCTGGACTTCTGTGAATTGCTGCAGTCACCAGTCTGTGCCTGGAAGGAAGGAGCCCTCTTGACTCTAGGGCAGCCCCCGAGGCAGGACTGTGTGTTGATGGTAGTTCCTGCTCAGTCAGCACAGAAATTTCCTTTCACTGGTAGGAAGTTTCTTTTATATTATGGACCTGGAGTATGTGTATTTTGCCACCAGTTACATTTGGATTTTTGGTCACTGTGACTTTAGTAGCTTGTCTATCAGAAAGCTTTGGAGAAGTTGAGGAAAAGATTACTTTTCCACTAGTCCGATGGAGACCATCACACTGTGTGACTATCCTGGAAACCTAGACTTTGATTATTAATGCAGTGTCGTCACTTTTAGACTAATAGAGTTCTCATTATGCTCAAGTCCCCATTTGAAAAACCCTTTGTCAGATCTAATTCTTCTCCTGTGTTTTATTCATAGTAGAGATCCATCAGACGTGCAGTGATTAGCGGCCCCCTGCTTGTTTGGAGATAGGGTTTCTGGGGCACAGGTATAAAGTTTCACTTCAGCTAGTTAGGTGGTCTCAACATTGGACTGTTTCATGGGGGGACAAATAGGGTTTTCCCCATTGACTGTTTTCTAAAGCAAAATGATTTAACATCAATTTATTCCCTTTTGCCACTGAGACAGTTTGGGTTCAGTCATGAAATTTTAGAGTATAAATACTTCTGAAGACTTTTCTAGGACTTGTTCAAAGAAGTCCAAACAGCTGTTGTTAAAGCTGAGAAGACAGTATGAGAAGCCAGTTCTCAGCAGCTGGCAGGCATTTTGGCTCTCTTGAGCCCTCATCAGTTTCCTCAGACTCCTATCTAAAATGTATTTTAACAGTGGCTGTTGAGGGACTTCCCTGGCATCCAGTGGTTAGGACTCAGCACTTTCACTGTGTTCCACAGCTGGGGAACCGAGATCCTGCAAGCTGCGTGGCAGGGCCAAAAAAAATCCCCAAAGCCCCCAAACAACAATGACTATTTATTGCAATCTATATGGTCGCTGTCAGTTTTTGGAAATAAGTAGCTATCCTTAACACATGGAAAGCTGCATAATATAGTTAGAACAAAGTTGCCTGCTTATTAATACATGGTTTACATTGAGATTTTTTGTATTTTTGGACAGATGATATATTCATAAATTCATAGTGTAAAATTCAAAAGGAGATAACATATCTAGAAATGATCCCTGGATGTGATCACTGTTACCATTTGTAAATCTTTCCAGAGATGATAGTGCTGTGTTTCATGTTATGAGTGGTAGCACAGCAGACGGATCTAGAGATGAGAAAAAGGATATGATCTCTCTTGGGCTTCCCACGTGACACAGTAGTAAAGAATCTCCCTGCCAGTGCAAGAGATGTGGGTTTGATCCTTGGGTTGGAAAGATCCTCTGGAGAAGAGAATGGCAATCCACTCCAGTATTCTTACCTGGAGAATCTCATGGACAGAGGAGCCTGTGGGCTACAGTCCATGGGATCACAGAGTTGGACACAACTGAGTGACTGAGCATACACATACTCTCTCTTATTCTACCATGTATTTACATTTTTATAAATATTTGTAGGTGTCAGAAGGTTATATTTTTCCTGAAAATAGTATAGTTAGCTTTCTCTTAATAGTCATGTTAACTGTCCATCTACTTCCCCATTTGAAAGTTCTTGGTAGTTGTGATTGCCGTCTTCACAGTAAGCCTGTATTATAGTTCTTGACTTCATAAAAACTGGTATACATTTATACCACATTTGTACATCAACAGATGAAACAGAAAAGGAGGTTTTATTCTAAGTACATCAAGAATGCTTCCCTGTGTTTAAAATAATGAGTGTTCAAGTCTTAAAAATAAACTTGATGTTTTTAAGTCCCAATTGAAGGAACCTAGTCAGTAGTCCCTATTGACAACCAGAACTGAGAAATTTGGAAGCTGTGGGGGAGTCAAGGTGGGTTCCATAAAGGAGAGAAAGCTGGATGGGAAAAGGATAAAGCTTTTCAAAGCAGAAAAGAGGGCAGGTAACTCTTGGATCTTGCTGCTTCCCTAGTGCCTGGTTTCTGATGCATTTCCTAGTCTGAAACTTTGAATCAGTTAATCCCCCTTTTGTACTTGGGCTGCCCAAGGTGGATTTCTGTTACTTGTAATCATTTTGCCTACTTGACTAAAGGCAAAATAATCAAATAAACACAGTCTCATAAAATCAAAGAAAAAAACACATCTGAATGATCTGCCTGGTTTGCCGTATGTTAAAAAGCTAATTGATATATTTATTTTGGCTGTGCTAGGTCTTTGTTGCTGTGCATGGGCTTTCCCTAGTTGTGGCAAGCAGGGGCTACTCTGGTTGTGGTGCAGGAGCTTCTCACTGTGGTAACTTCTCTTGTTGTGGAGCATGGGCTCAAGAGCTTCAGTTGCAGCTCGTGGGCTTAGTAGTTGCAGATCACAACTTAGGGGTGGTTTAGTTGCCTGGCAACACGTGGAATCTTCCTGGACCAGGGATTGAACCTGTGTCCCCTGCATTGGCAGGCAGATTCTTAACCACTGGACCACCAGGGAAGTCCTGTTTTGCCACACTGAAATTGTCACAGTGATTGTATACAGTGATAGCTGACATGATCAGGTGAGCAGGCTGCTATAGCCTGAGTCCAGAGACCAGGTACCCCCTGAACACTGCCACTGCAGCCGATTCCCTGACAGAGCAGAGGGTGAGGCGGTTACCCTTGTTCTCATCTCAGAGGAGATGATGACTCTCATTCTCTTATAGAAGAGCCTTAGCTTATGTCACCTGCTTAAACTTACACACAGCTCCGAGGTGACAGAGCCTCGATTCCAGCTCAGGTCTGAATGACTCCAAGCTGTGTGCTTCAGACTGCTAGGTATGCATTAATTTTTATTTTTGAATATTTTTTTGTCCATGCCTCGTGGCTTGAAGGATTGTAGTTCCCCAATCAGGGATTGAACTAGGGCCCTTGGCAGTGAAATCATGGAGTCCAACCACAAGACCACGAGGCATGACTCCCCTAGGCATGCTTTTATTTATTTATTTTTAAATTTTTAATTAAAAATATTATTTATTTGGCTGTGCAGGGTTTTAGTTGCAGCATGCAGGATCTTTCAGTTGTAGGATCTTTCAGTTGCAGGATCTTTAGCTGCAGCATGCAATCTCTTAGTTGTGGCATGTGGGATCTAGTTCCCTGACCAGGGTTGGAACCCGGGCCCCCTGCATTGGGAGTGCAGAGTCTTAGCCACTGGACCACCAGGAATGTCTCTGAGCATGCTTTTTAAAAATTAATTAATTTATGGTTGCACTGGTCTTTATTGCTGCATGTGGGCTTTCTCTAGTTGCAGTGAGAGGGGGTCTACTCTTTAGTTGCGGTGGGCCGACTACTCACTTTCGTAGTTCTCTTGCATAGTACAGGCTCTAGGGCACCTGGGCTTCAGTAGTTGAGGCCTGTGGGCTCAATAGTTGTGGCACACAGGCTTAGTTGCTCCGCGGCTTGTGGGATTTTCCCAAACCAGGGATTGAACCTGTGTCTCCTACATTGACAGGCGGATTCTTTCCCACTGAGCCACCTGGGAAGCCCTAGGCATGCTTTTAAAATATGCTTTTCCCATAGAGCCAGTCCTCCTAGTTAGACCCATTTTTGTGGCAAACTATAAATATCCACAAACCTGGGCTCCCTAGCTATTCAAGCCCACCTAGACCCAAGTTCCCGAAATAGGGTTCCACAGCTTCGTGGTCCATTTAGGGAGGACAGTTAACCTCTACAGGGCAAACTTCATAGGATTTGTCTGATCTTCACTTTATTTTCCTCATTCTCAGAAATGTGGACCTGAGAGAGTATTTGTCTGAAGAAGTGCAGGCAGTGCACAAGAATACCACCTATGACCTCATCGCCAACATTGTACACGACGGCAAACCCTCCGAGGGCTCCTACCGGATCCACGTGCTCCATCATGTGAGTAGGGCTGACTTCTCACTGTGCAGAGTGGCAGAAGCCGGTGGTATTCCCTTGGCCTTTTGGAAGGCAGCTCCTTTCAGTTTGCTCTTTCTTGTCCTTGATTTTGGGATTCTGTGAGAAACAGTTGTCAGTGACCGGTTTAGGGCAACTGTTCTCAATTTTGGCTGCACGTGGGACTTCCCGGGGTGCAGGTTTTAGACTGCTGAAGCCTGGGCCATCCCAGACCAGTTACGTGAAAACTGTAATTTGTGCCTGTTGATTTTCCATTGGGGCAGAGGCCAGAGATGCTGCTGAATATCTTCCAATGCACAGGCAGCCCCCACAGGCAGCAAAGAGTTTTCTGGTCCAAAATGTTGGAGTTAAGACTTGATTAGATTATCTGGAGGTGAGACCCAGGCATCTTGATAGTTTTAAAATTCTCAGATTTCCAGTATGTAGCCAGATTGAGAAGCACTGTCCTAGACTAGCACCTGCCACCAAAAGTGCCTTGGATTCACAGCATTGACATCATATGAGAACTTGTTAGAAATCGTAGAATCTCAGACCCCTCACATACCTCCTGAATCACAGTCTACTGATTAACAAGACCCTCTGAAGGGTATGAAATTAAAGTTTACAAAGCACTGGTAGAGAGGTTCCCTTTCAGCTAAAAAAAATTTTGTGAATTTGCTGAAAATGGGGGAAACGTGCTTAGGATGTATTTGGTATCATACAGATTACTGGCACAAATTGTTCTAACTTGATGAGTCTTCTGAGAATCTGGGTTTAATGATAACCAGCTTCTATCTGTCAAGCACTTGGCCATGTGCTAGATAGTACGCCACATACTTCATGTATGTTCATCTTGTTTATATCCCTAAACACACTTCCAAGACAGGTGTTAATACCATCTTTTTACAAGTGAGGAACCTAGCTTAGAGTTGGAATAACTGATCTGAAGTTAGAAGAGTTGACATTGGAACCTGGATACTAGGTTTCACTGTATTCTTATTAACCAGTCCTCGCACCAGGAATAGGGATTTTCATTATGGGATCCTGAGCTTTTGTTGTGTATCCTATTTGAGCTACTGGAATATCCAGAATAACCGGAATATATTTGTCTTTGGCATTTCTTGAAAGTTTGGATGGATGAGGCAGATGAGCTTCCAGAAGTATCTCTGCCATAATCCAGGCATCTCAGGTGAGGAGTAGGGGCTTCCTCTTCTTTCTCTGTGTTATCCTCCTAGTCTCTTCCTAAAAGACGAACAGTGTTTGAGACTCCACTGTGCTTTAAGGAGTCCTCAGCAGGACTTGTTTGTCAAGATCAACACCCTAAAAGCTCTTGACATTGAATGATGCCCAGCAGAGGCCTTATACTTTCTTTCTTAGAACTCTTGCTGGGTGATGGTCTAGTGACTGTTCTGACTTTTCTAGCTTTTGGCTGCATCTCTTTACCTCTAAAACTCTATTGGTTTCCGGGAGCAAACTGACCTAGCCCTTCATACTCCTTGCAGGGGACAGGCAAATGGTATGAATTACAGGACCTCCAGGTGACCGACATCCTTCCCCAGATGATCACACTGTCGGAGGCTTACATTCAGGTGGGTTGGCTTCACTCGATGAGCGTGGAGGTGATGGGGTGTGGGGGCTGGTGAGAGAAGTGTTGAGGGTGAAGGCAGGGCGTGGGACTGAGTTAGCTTGGGTGCCTTTTGACATGTAGTGGGGAGTGAGGCGGGGCCAGGAGTGATCTTCAGTGAAGAGGAGGACAGGAAAGCATGGACGAGTTATGAGTGAGCAAGGTGGTTCTCTCTGTGTGTGGTCAGCCAGGTCAGTTTTTCAAATATGTGGTCTGATTTCAAGGAGGAAGAGCTCAGAATCATCTGGAGTCATCTCTGAAGCTCTCCCCAGTTCCCTAGGCAAAGTCAGCACTCTTTGTGACCCCACAGCACTGTCCCATGTCTGTGGAACAGCAGCTACATGTTTTAACTGTCCTCTCCACTGTGTTGGGAGTTCATGGAACTGAGGGCCTCTATCTTCTCTTTCTTCTTTTTTAAAAAATTTTTACTTTATGGCCACACCGTGCAGCATATGGGATCTTATTTCCCTAACTAGGCATCGAACCCATGCCCTCTGCAGTGGAAGTACAGAGTCTTAACCACTGGACCTGCAAGGAAGTCCCCCTGTCTTCTCTTTCTAACGGTCCTAGTCCCTGCAGAGAAGGAAGACTGAGGCTAAGAGAAGGCCACAGCTTTATAAAAAAAGGAGAGAGATACTGCTTGTTCCAAGGAGAACTCTTTGTCTGAAGTTGCAGGCCTGACTGTTGGTCCTTTTTCAGAAAAGGAGTTTGGAATGGGAAGAGAAGGATGGATAGAAGAGTGAAAATTAAATGAAAGGGAATTTTTTGAAAGACTATGAGTTAGTTTTAGGGGACTTAGCAAATACACAGTTGGGATGATAGTTTGCTCATTTCCTAGCACAGATTTAGGTGCATGATAAATATTTGTGGATGGAACACAGGCTCCTAAGTATCCATTGTATTCATTTCTTACAGATTTGGAAGAGGCGAGATAATGATGAAACCAACCAGCAGGGGGCATGAAGGAGGTGTTTAGAACTTTGCTCCCAGGGGCTTTGGCTGACGTCGTTCTGAGCACAGGTGGATGGCACAAGCCCCTGAGCCAGCCCTGTGTTCTGGTTCTCACCAGAGCATCAGTGGTCCATCTGCCTCGGATGGCTCCGTGCTGTCACTCAGCTGGTCTTTGATCATTTGCAGTAGATTGGTGCCCCTTTCTTCTCCCTGGCTAGCTCCCTTCTAGCAGGCCAGAACTCTTTTACAGATGTATGTAATTTATTTCCGAATAGCCAGGAATACTAAAGGACTAGATGGGTTTCTTTGAAGCATCAAAGCCTCAGGATTATGGGAATTAGAGCTTGAAGCCAGTAACACCCTTCTTCCATCATAGGTAATTTTCCTGTGGCTCTCTTCATTTCTTGATATGTGTTTTGGGATGGATTAAATATTTTCCTGTTTTTAAACCAGCCTCTTGTTTCATATCATTCCCTTGGGCTTCTGCCTATGGGGGGATTAAAAAGAGTCCTCACAAACTGTCTCCCCTATGATCTTTCTTTTTTTTTTTTTTTATTCCTGCCTTTTATTTTATTTTTTTTTTTTATTTTTATTTTTTTTAAATTTTAAAATCTTTAATTCTTACATGCATTCCCAAACATGGACCCCCCTCCCACCTCCCCTCCCCATAACATCTTTCTGGGTCATCCCCATGCACCAGCCCCAAGCATGCTGCATCCTGCGTCAGACATAGACTGGCGATTCAATTCACATGATAGTATACATGTTAGAATGTCATTCTCCCAAATCATCCCACCCTCTCCCTCTCCCTCTGAGTCCAAAAGTCCGTTATACACATCTGTGTCTCTTTCCCTGTCTTGCATACAGGGTCGTCATTGCCATCTTCCTAAATTCCATATATATGTGTTAGTATACTGTATTGGTGTTTTTCTTTCTGGCTTACTTCACTCTGTATAATCGGCTCCAGTTTCATCCATCTCATCAGAACTGATTCAAATGAATTCTTTTTAACTGCTGAGTAATACTCCATTGTGTATATGTACCACAGCTTTCTTATCCATTCATTTGCTGATGGACATCTAGGTTGTTTCCATGTCCTGGCTACTATAAACAGTGCTGCGATGAACATTGGGGTACATGTGTCTCTTTCAATTCTGGTTTCCTCGGTGTGTATGCCCAGAAGTGGGATTGCTGGGTCATAAGGTAGTTCTATTTGCAATTTTTTAAGGAATCTCCACACTGTTCTCCATAGTGGCTGTACTAGTTTGCATTCCCACCAACAGTGTAGGAGGGTTCCCTTTTCTCCACACCCTCTCCAGCATTTATTGCTTGCAGATTTTTGGATCGCAGCCATTCTGACTGGTGTGAAGTGGTACCTCATTGTGGTTTTGATTTGCATTTCTCTAATAATGAGTGATGTTGAGCATCTTTTGATGTGTTTGTTAGCCATCCGTATGTCTTCTTTGGAGAAATGTCTATTTAGTTCTTTGGCCCATGTTCCCCCTATGATCTTTCATCCGGTGGACATCATGCTCCTGTCAGCCTGTGCGTGGTGTGTCAGGATGCATCCATCCTCTAAGACAGTATCTGACTGAAAGAGATAAATCATCATCAGTCTTAGCTGGATCTCTGGAAGTGGGCAGTTTCAGCCTGCAGCGCAGGGCTCCGTGAGGAATGGCAGAGGGAAGGAGGGAGGAAGAGTGTCTGACCACAGTACAGTTCTGAGAACGTCTCAGCCAGGTCATTGGGGAGCTCGGAGCACAGAAACATCAAGCAGAAGTGGTTTTCGGCCCAGCTTACTCATTGATGATGAGTTGCCTGGAGGAAGTGTGGCCTGGGGCTGGGCACTGTGGCAGACCTGAAGATATAGCGATCTGGAGATACAAGTGTGGGGGGCAGGCAGTCAGCTGCAGCAAGTTCTCTATGTGGCAGGTCAGAGCCCTGCACCTCAGGCTGCCATTCTTTGCTTCCAGGACACAGCAGAGTCATCCCTCAGTATCCTCGTGACCTTGGCTCCAGGGCAGCCCTAGACACCAAATTCTGAGGAAGCTCAAGTCCCTTATATAAAATGGTATAGTGTTTACACATAACCTGCACACATCCTCCAGTCTACTTCATGTCACCTCTAGATTACTTATGATGCCTAATACAATGTAAATGCAAGGTAAATAGTTAGGCAGATGGCAAGTTCAAGTTTTACTTTTTGGAAACTTCTGGAATTTTTTCGCCTTGAATCTTTTCAATCAAGGTTGGTTGAATCCACAGGTGCAGAACCTGCAGATGTGGGGGGCCAACTGCACCATCTTTGTTTTCCTCCACCTCTTATAGCTCCAGAAACCCTTTGCAGGTTCACCAGGCCGTCTCTTCTCACTGTTTACTTTTTCCCCGGGCCATTTCAGCTATGTCTGCAGCTTTATTTACCAATTTAAGGCAGATGATCCCAGTCTTGTCTTTTTTTCTTTTTGGCTGCACCTCACAGCATGTGGAACTTCTCTGACCAGGGATCTAACCCATGCCTTCTGTAGTGGAAGCATGGAGTCTTAACCGCTGGAGTACCAGGAAACTCCAGATGACTGTACTCTTAATCCGAAAGTAAGTGTAAAGTGAAAGTTGCTCAGTCGTGTCCGACTCTTTGCAACCCCATGGACTGTAGCCCACCAGGCTTCTCTGTCCCTGCAATTCTCCAGGCCAGAATATTGGAGTGGGTAGCCATTTCTTTCTCCAGGAGATCTTCCTGACTCAGGGATTGAACCCAGGGCTCCCACATTGCAGTCGGATTCTTCACTGTCTGAGCCAGCATTGAAACCCACTCTTAATCTTAGACTCCACTAAATTCTTGAACTTTGGAGCCAACTGCCTACTTGGTATGTTTTGGGTGTCTTAAAGTCTACTCAAGCTCAGGATTGTTCAAAACTGAGCTTGTAAGTTTTCTCCTCGATCGTGACCCCTTCTAAAAGTCTGTAGGTGAAGCGTTCCCCTGTTCATCTAGTCTATAAACCTGTTCATCTAGTCTATAAACCTGTTCATCTATAAACTGGATTTTTTCCCAGGAGTCATCCTCCGTCTACCCCTACTTCTCTTGTCTAATCCATTACAAAGTCTTGTTTTTTACTTTGTATCTCTTGAATCTCCCTACTTGGATCTCTTGAATCTCCCCACTTGTTTCCGTTTTTCCCACTGTTTAGTCACAACTATGGAGAAGGAAATGGCAACCCACTCCAGTCCCTTGCCTAGAGAATCCTGTGGACAGAGGAGCCTGGTGTGCTGCTGTCCATAGGGTCGCAGAGTCGGATATGACTGAAGCGACTTAGCATGCATGCATGCATTGGAGAGGGAAATGGCAACCCACTCCAGTATTCTTGCCTGCAGAATCCCAGGGACAGAGGAGCCTGGTGGGCTGCCGTCTGTGGGGTCGCACAGACTCGGACACAACTGAAGTGATAGCAGCAGCAGTCACATCAAGCCCCAGCTTAATCTAGGTCCAATCAGGAGAGAGAAACAGCGTAAAAATTTGATCGGGGGAAGTTTGATTTCAGGAATTATTAACTGTAATGGGACTGGAGTAATGAAGAACTGGCTAGAAATAAGCGAATAGGAGGGCTTTACAGGTGGGGCTAGTGGTAAAGAACCCTCCTGCCAGTGAAGAGACATAAGAGATGTAGGTTCTATCCCTGGGTCAGGAAGATCCCCTGGAGGAGGGCATGGAAACCCACTCCAGTATTCTTGCCTGGAGAAGTCCATGGACAGAGGAGCCTGGTGGGCTCTAGTCCATAGGGTCGCAAAGAGTTGGACATGACTGAAGTGACTTAGTACGCACCACGAAAGAATAGGAATAGCAGACAGAAGGAACAGCTACTGCCCCTGGGGGTGACATGAAGTGTCCAAGGCTGAAATCCAGACTTTGCTGAAAATGTGTCCACTGGAACCTGTCAGGAATGCTCTCTTTAGTGCACTAAGGGAAACTGTTTACAGCGAGGCCTCTTGCTGTGCTACCAAACTGCCTGGGGAGAAGGGACGTGCCCGGTGAAGCTGCTGGCTGCCGTGCACCACTGGATCCAGGCACTGGAGACTCTGAGCACAGCAAGAGCCTGCTGCTGAGAAAGCTGCGCACGATGCCTGCAAGGGAACCCACGGGAACCAGAAAGCCACGCCCTTTCTTCCTGTGCTGTGTCTCCACCACCCTCTCCTGACAGAGCCTCAGTGGCAGCTGGGGGTGGAAATCTAAAGGCTCCAGTCCATTCACAGAGCAGGCAGAAGGGGTGAATTTGGAGCTGGGGTTCACTACATTGATAAGTGGCCCAGCCCATCCCTTTGATGACTCAGCCACCGTATGTGTTTTGGCATACCCTTGAACTTGCATGCTACTGCCACTGCAACGAAGACAACTGTCTTTATGCCTTACAAAAACAGCTGCCCTTCCTACAAGAGAACAGTTACCAACCTTTCTCAAACTGAGGTGCAGCTCCAAGAGTCGTATCCGTTGATAGTTATATATTTGTTGTTCAGTCACCAAGTCACCTCCGGCTCTGCGACCCTGTGAACTGCAGCACACCAGGCTCCTCTGGCCTCCGCTATCTCCCGAGTTTGCTTGAATTCATGTCCGTGGAGTCAGTGATGCTATCTAACCATCTCATTCTCTGCTGCTCCCTTCTCCTTTTGCCTTCAATCTTTCCATTCCCTCCTCCGGTGGACCACATTTTGTCAGAACTCTTTTCTATGACCCGTCTGTCTTGGGTGTCCCTGTGTCTCATGGCTCATAGCTTCAATGAGTTACGCAAGTCTCTTCGCCCCACCAAGGCTGTGATCCATGAAGGGGCTAGTTATATATATTACTCCACGCATCAGTCACAGCCACACTGAATATTTGTTCCCTAAAGACTTGTAGAGTTAACAAGGTAACTTAAAGATGGGAAGAAGAGAAAAAATGGTTAGTACAGATTATCATGTACATGTAACAAGCAATTAGAAAATGAATAAAGCTACTTAGAGTCCTCATTTCTGTAAATGATTGATACCCATGCTTGCTTCTTCCAGCACACCTCTGTGTTTACGCTGCTCTTGGTTCACACCGCAGCTATTCAGGTTATTTACCTGGTGCAGTGGCTGGAATCATCAGTCTCTAAGGGCCTGGCTCCTTAATCATGTGGCCCGCTCCACCCTCCCCCATTTTGCTTGCTGTAGTTTTTCATTAACCTTTGCTATTGTACATGGGCTTCTCTGGTGTTTTAGTGGTAAAGAATTCGTCTGCCGATGCAGGAGACTCCGTTCAATCCCTGGGTTGGGAAGATCCCCTGGAGAAGGAAATGGCAACACCTGTATTCTTGCCTGGGAAATCCCATGGGGAGAGGAGCCTGGTGGGTTACAGTCCATGGTGTCGCAAAGAGTTGGACATGACCTAGCAATTGAGCATGCAGGCACAGTAAACATAGTCCATCTTGCCTCTGTTGTGTAGAAGCAACTCAGTTTCCCTTTGGTAATCAGGATCAGTCATTCAAATACAGGTTACACTCTCCCACTGTACTCCCCCCCCCCCCCCCACCCCTGGCCATCTGTTGGTTCACTAGCATAAAGAGCTCAAAATGTCCATAAAGAGCTCAAATGGTCGTCTCATCTTCCAATTCAGTGGAACCATCGCATGTTCTAGTAGAATTCCTTCTTTGGGAACTAAGATCCCCAAACCAGTGGGGCTTTCAATTGTTGCGACTAGAAGCAAAAATTCAATGAGAAGTCTGTTAGGAGCAGTAGAGGAGTCACTCTGACATCCACCTATTTTCTAGGCCCATATATTAATATTTTGGCTATGGGGGAAAGAACACCATACAGTGGTCTCTGATTCAAAGCACATATTACATCCCATAAAACAAGCACTGCTGCTGCTGCTACTAAGTCACTTCAGTTGTGTCCGACTCTGTGAGACCCCATAGACAGCAGCCCACCAGGCTCCCCTGTCCCTGGGATTCTCCAGGCAAGAACACTGGAGTGGGTTGCCATTTCCTTCTCAAATGCATGAAAGTGAAAATTAAAGTGAAGTCGCTTAGTCTTGTCCGACTCTTAGCGACCTCATGGACTGCAGCCTACCACGCCCCTCCGTCCATGGGATTTTCCAGGCAAGAGTACTGGAGTGGGGTGTCATTGCCTTCTCCAAAACAAGCACTACGATACTATAATTTTTTTGTTTGTTTGTTTTAGGACCTATTTGCTCATTTATTTATTTATTTATTTATTTATTTATTTTTTGCTCATTTATTTTTAATTGGCTGTGCTGTGTGGCTTGTGGGATCTTAGTTCCACAACCGGGGATTGAACCCAGGCTTTTGGCAGTAAAAGCACCAAGTCCTAAACCACTGGACCGCCAGGCAATTCTCTGGTGATTCTTTCAATTAGGCTACCCACTTTCAGATGATGACATGTATGTGGTAAGTCCAGTTAATCCTATGCGTATGAGACCATTGCTGCGCTTGCTTTGTTATAAAGAATTCTTTGATCACATACAATGCTGTGTGGAATGTCATGTTGATAAGGCATTCTGAGAGTCCATAGATGGTGATGCTGGTAGAAATATGGGCAGGGAAGATAAATCTGTATCCAAAACAACATTTCCATTCCTCTGAGGTTGGACCTCTGCTCCTTCAATAATGGAAGATGGTAATCAGCCTGGCACCAGGTGGCTGGCCAATCCCGATAAGAAATAGTGGTCATACTGGGCACTCAGTGTTAATCGCTGGACTTGCAAATTAGATCCAGATCTGCGGACCTAGACAGCATATTAAAAAGCTGAGATATCACTTCACCAACAAAGGTCGGTATATTCAAAGCTATGGTTTTTCCAGTAGTCATGTACTCACAGTAGTTATGTGAAAGATGGACCATAAAGAAGGCTGAGGGCTGAAGAATTGATGCTTTAGAAATGTGGTGCTGGAGAAGACTTGAGAGTCCCTTGGACTGCAAGGAGATCAAACCAATCAATCCTAAAGGAAATCAACCCTGAATATTCATTGGAAGGGCTGTTGCTGAAGCTGAAGCTCCAATAATTTGGCCACCTGATGTGAAGAACTGACTCATTGGAAAAGACCCTGATGCTGGGAAAGAAAGATTGAGGGCAGGAGGAGAAGGGGACAACAGAGGATGAGATGGTTGGATGGCATCATCGACTCAATGGACGTGGGTTTGAGCAAACTCCAGGAGATGAAGGACAGGGAAGCCTGGCATGCTACAGTCCTTGGGGTCGCAAAGAGTCGGACACAACTGAGTGACTGAACAACAATACAACTCAGATCACGGTAGCCTGTATTGTTGAGCCCATGAATAGTCTCTGTCCCTGCCACCATAGCTCATGAGGTCACTGAGCAGGTGCTAGGGGCGGCTGGAGGAAGAAGCTACTGGTGACATCCACAAAGCATCTCACTTGTGTACCCCTGACTATTAAGGATCTCTAATGCAGCAGATGCCTTTTGGTGGGCATTCATATGGAACACAGCTATTATTGCGAATAGTCTTACTCAAGTTGTCCATCCATATACCTCTTCCCTAGCCTTCTTTTTCACTAATGTTACAATCCTGTGCCTTCTGAATTCCTGATCATCCAGCCAAATCACTGGCAAATGCCTCTGAATTAGTCTAGATCTGTTCTTCTGGCCATCTCACACTCCAAACAGTGAACAACCAAATATACTGCTTGAGGTGTGGCCACTAGAGGATTTTCCTTTATTTCTGTCTTTCAGTGTGGGGATGAAGTGCTGCAACTGACTGCTTACTGGTTGTGCCAGCGTAATGTGCAGATCCATCCATAAACCTGGCTTGAGTTTTGTCTTTTCTTGTCCAACTGACCTAAAAGGACACCCCAGGAGGCAATGGAACAGGAGTTGTGTCAGGAATCTGCTCAAAGACTTCTCTGGTGGCTCAGTGGATAAGAATCCACTAGCCAATGCAGGGGACATGGGTTTGATCCCTGGTCTGGGAAGATTCCATGTGCTGCAGGGCAACTAAACCAGTGTACCACAGCTGCTGAGCCTGGGCACCCTAGAGCTTGTGCTC
Source organism: Ovis aries (assembly GCF_016772045.2). Lineage (NCBI taxonomy): Eukaryota > Metazoa > Chordata > Mammalia > Artiodactyla > Bovidae > Ovis > Ovis aries. Next base: position 57,503,599 of record NC_056056.1, read on the forward strand.
TGCAACAAGAGAAGCTGCCACAGTGAGAAGCCTGTGCAACAGCAATGGAGACCAGCGCAGAAATTTTTTTTTTTTTTAAAGGGATCTTCTCATGTTAACTTGGGCCTTTGGCCCTGTCTGAGCTTGGTCTTGTGTGCTAGGTCCACTTAATGGTAGGTTGCAGCTGTACATGCCCAGTGTGGCAAGGTGTCAGACGGCAGCCAGTTCATGACAGGAGGGCCAGGCTGCATGGCCCCCTGATGTCCTATTGTTAGATGCTCCATCTCTACCACTTGTATAAACTATTTCTTAAAGGAGAATAAGTATTTGCAGAAAAGGGCATAGCCTTGCTCCAAAATCCTGGAGTTCTGCACTGTGATTCTCACATTGGTCCTTGCTGGAGGCTCCATACAGCATTCCTGCTTGCCATGAACACTTCAAGATAGCGTAGATTTCCTGGGTAATAAGGCCCAAGTAGTAGAGTATCTGTGCCACTTAAATTTACTGCAGAATCTTCTCTTTCTGGTCTCCATGAAGCTACAGTTATACAGCTGCAAGTGACTCCTAGATCGATCAAAATAGCACACTCAAATGTGATATATGTTGTCTCCAAAACTTAAAAATCCTACTAAATTGCCTGTGTGTGTGTCTGTGTGTTAGGTCATATGAGTTACAGCACCTTTGTGGAGCTACTTTGCATACTTTCAACCACTGACGCCAAGAAACTTCACTGAGGTGACCGTCCCTGAATTGTATTGGGGTTAAATCCCATTCTCTTGTTTGTGTGTGTCTTTTTTTAAATTTTATTTTTAATTGGAGGATAATTGCTTTACAATATTGTATTGGTTTTGCCATTGTGTATGTCTCACTAAGACATTTAAAAATACTTGATACAGGATGGTTGAGAATCCACCTGCCAATGCAGGGGACGTAGATTTGTTCCCTAGTCTGGTAATATTCCATATGGGACACCTAATCCCTTGAGCTGCAACTACTGAGCCCACCTGCCACAACTACTGGTCCTGCATTCTAGAGGCCATGCTGTTCATTGCAGTAGAGAGTAGCCTCTGCTCGCCACAACTAGAGAAAGCCTGTGTGCAGCCATGAAGACCCAGCACAGCCAAAAATGAATAAAATTGAAATAAATAATAAGATACTTGATACTTCCTGCTTATTGGACATTATGACATCCAGTGTCATCAATGTAGTGGACTACTGTTTTGTGGGATATCAAGATGATCAAGATGTCTGTACACTTTAAATGATAGAGAGTGGGAAAATTGGCATCATTCTTATGAAAAAATGTGAAGGTATACTGTTGGCCCTACCAGGGAGAAGCACACGACTTCTGAGGACCTTTATAAACTAGCATGGAGAATGAGGCATACAAAGTGGCAGAGGCTGTGCTGTATCAGTAAAGATGCTAGATCAGTAGATATGCAGTATCAGTAAAGATGACGCTGTGTCAGCAAAGATGCTGATACGTCTGGGACAACATCTTCCACTGGAGTCAGCATCTGATTAAGTTTATGATTGTCTGAAATTGCTCCCTAAGATCCCTGTGACTTCCGCACAGGCCCTCTGCCACTGTCATTCTTGTCTAAGCTACTGCCAAATTTCTCCCCACATGCACTTTAGTCAGGGTAATCTTTTAAAGCACCAGTCTAACCGAATCATTTCTTCCCCACACCCTGATCTTCCTCTTAAGACACTTCTTGGCTTTTACAATACAGACTGAAATCCTCAGCCTCTCTAGTCTCACCTCTCGGGACTTTTATCCTGATCTTGATTCCCAGACTCACTGGCTTCCATTCTGTTGCTCAAATGTACCACCAGATACCAGGCCTTTGTGCCATCTGCTTCCTCTGCGTGGGGTGCTCTCTTTGCCACTCTTCTTTCACCTCTCTGGCCCTTGTGTCTGCTCAACACCATGCATAGCTCTAATTGAGGGCACCTGAAGCTTCCCATTTTGTTTTCTGTGATTCTGCGACTAATGTCTGTGTCCTCAACTAGACTCTAACTTCCAAAAAAAGCAGACAGAAACTGTTTCTTTTGTGCCTAGTCATAAGTGGCTCAGACTGTAAAGAATCTGCCTTTGATGCAGAAAGACCTGGATTTGATTCCTGGGTCAGGAAGATCCCCTGGAGAAGCGAAATGGCTACCCGCTCCAGTTTTCTTGCTGGAGAATTCTGTGGACAGAGGAGCCTGGTGGACTACAATCCATGGGGTCGCAAAGAGTCAGATGTGACTGAGAACAATTTCACTTTCTAGGGAAATGCTTGACACCTTGGAGTCAATGATTAATAGTGTCCACTAAGCAAATGGCGTAGTACTGAGTCTGTGTTCTCTGTAGCCTTCTTTTGCACAGATGATTTTTTGTTTTTTTTTGGTCTCTTTACACCCTTCCCAAGGTGTTGATGAGATGGTTGAATGGCGTCACCAATGGACATGAGTTTGAGCAAGCTCTAGGAGATAATAAACGACAAGGAAGACTGGGGTGCTGCAGTCCGTGGGGTCACAAAGAGTTGGACACAACTTAGCAACTGAACAACAATAGCAACAAAGGAGTTGATAGATGCAGTTGTCTGAAATGTTAGGGACCACTGTTGAGGCTGACTGTCATGTCCTGTGTACAGTAGCTTGCGGTCCTTTGTGAGGGATATGTGGCCGGCTTCCGCCACTACTGTCTGAACAGGGCTCTGGGCTCATGTGTCTTTACATCTGTGATTTCAGCAGATGCTTCTTGTTTGGAGACCTCAAACTCTGGCCCGTCGGAATCGCAAATGGGAAAGAAGTGAAATCCATGCTTTCTTAGCTGGATGTCACAACACATGGAAAACACATCCCAAATTTGAAAGATCTCTACTAGGGAAAAATTTGCAGTGTATGGAACAGTAAATAAATAAATATACATGATATATTTTTACTGGCAAGACGATAAAAAGAACATCCCAGTGTAAAATCAGGCAAGGGACTTCCCTGGTGGCGCAGTGGATAAGAGTCCACTTGCCATATAGGGGACATGGATTTGATCCCTGGTCTGGGAAGATCCCACATGTCACAGAGCTACTAAACCCGTGTACCACAACCACTGAGCCTGCGCTTGAGAGCCCGTGAGCCACAACTGCTGAAGCCCTGTGCTCTAGAACAACAGGAGCTGCCACACTGAGCAGGCTGTGCGCTGCAACAAAGAGTAGCCCCTGCTCACAGCAACGGGAGAAAGCAAGTGGAATCACCAAAGACCCAGCACAGCCAAAAATTAACCAATTAATTAAAAAAAAAGAAAATCAGGCCAAAAACCCAAATAGGCATTTCATGAAAGATGAAACATAAATGGCCAAAAAAATTCTAAAAATAGTTTACTTAGTAACCAAAGAAACGCAAATTAGAATAACTAGAGATCTTTTAAACTTTAGCGAAGATTTGAAAGATTGCTAATATCCAGGGTTGATGAGAGTGGAAAAAAGGCACTTATTTACTGTTGAGGCAGAAATTGGTATGGCTGGCATAGAGCCAGATTGACTATCTTAGAAGTAAAGATGTACATGGTTTTTGTCCCCAGAATTTCATGTCTTGGCATTGATTCTAAGGAAGTAATTGGACTGGTAAACAAAGATATTACTGCCAGGATTTTTATTCTTCACAACATTGTTGATAATAGTTGTTTTACAAAACAAGGAGTTTTTGTCAAAAAAAGCATGGAGCAGCGGTGATAGGTATCTATATTTATTAACATGAAAAGATTTTTTTTAATTTAAAAAATTGTTTACTTTCCTTGATTGATGTATAGTTGGTTTACAATGTTGTGTGCCAATTTCAGGTGAGCAGCAAAGTAATTCACACACACACACACACACACACACACACGTATATATACTCTTTCAGTTTTCCATTCTAGGTTATTATAAGATAGTGAATATAGTTCCCTGTACTATATAGTAGATCTTTGTTGTTAATTTTAGAGGAAAGATTATTTTAAATGAACAAAGCAGTTTACAAAACAGTGTGTATCGGGTATTTCCATATTTGTAAATCTGTTATATCTATCTTTGCACGTGTGGAGAAAGGTTTGGAATAATATGTTATATATGTTATAAATGTTATAACGATTGTGTTATAGATTTAAAACTTCAGTTATTAAGCAGGGGACATATCCATAATTGTCTTTATTTCTCTATAACTGAACTTGTTTTGGCTTGTAAGTTCTTCCTACTTAATATTTCCATTTGAAAACAGCCCAGTCCCTTCTTGTTTAAAATGCAGGCAGCTTATCTTGGGTGACCACCCACTGAGCCCTCCTTTTGTTTCCCCTGAGATTGATTGACAGATTACACTGTCTTGAGGAGAAATGTTGACAACTGTGCTCTCCTGGGCCCCCCAGGCCCCCTCCCCCAAGTGTCACTCATTTTGCCTATCTTTGCTATCTCACGTTGGCTGCACAGGTATGATTTCTAATCCTCTCCAGGTCCTTGAAATTTTCATTGCTTCGTCACCAACTGTGGGCTCTTGTGGGCCCATCCATCTTGTTGGGAAAAAAACATAAAGCCCATCCTGATGGCCTCTGGGCTGTGGGGTGTGCTTGCTCTTCTGTATCAAGTCAAAGATGATGGCATCTGCCCCATCACTTCATGTCAAATAGGTGGGGAAACAATGGAAACAATGACAGACTTTATTTTGGGGGCTCCAAAATCACTGCAGATGGTGACTGCAGCCATGGAATTAAAAGACACTTGCTCCTTGGAAGAAAAGTTATGACCAACCTAGACAGCATATTAAAAAGCAGAGACATTACTTTGCTGATGACGGTCCGTCTAGTCAAAGCTATAGTTTTTCCAATAATCATGTATGGATGTGAGTATAGGACCATAAAGAAATCTGAGCACTGAAGAACTGATGCTTTTGAATGGTGGTGTTGGATAAGACTCTAGAGTCCCTTGGACTGCAAAGAGATCAAGCCAGTCAATCCTTAAGGAAACCAGTCCTGAATATTCATTGGAAGGACTGATGCTGAAGCTGAAACTCCAATACTCTGGCCACCTGATGTGAAGAGCCAACTCATTGGAAAAGACCTTGATGCTGGGAAAGATTGAAGTCAGGAGGAGAAGGGGGCAACAGAGGATGAGATGGTTGGATGGCATCACCTCATAAGTTTGAGCAGGTTCCTGGAATTGGAATTGATTCTAAGGAAATAATTGGACTGGTAAACAAAGATGTTACTGCCAGGATTTTTATTCTTCACAACATTGTTGATAATAGTTGCTTTAAAAAACAAAAAGGTTTTATAAAAAAAGCAATTAGCAGTGGTATGTTGGAGTTGAAGCCTGGCATGCTACAGTCCATGGGGCTGCAAAGAGTCAGATGTGACTGAGCGACTAAACTGAAGTGACTGACTGAGGGGCTCCCTCTGAGGTGGCCCCCAAGCCCTCCTACCTGGGTCCCTCTCAGAGTCCACTCTGATGTGTCCTCCTCAGGCCATACCCTGGCAACTGAAGAACAAGCCCCCCATGCACTGGGGCCCTAACCCCTCCTGGGGCTTCTCCTTCCCACCTTCTTTGGGAGTGCAGGGTGCTGAACACATCTCAGGGACTCCTGCGTCTCAGCTGGAGACAGAGATTGGCTCTTCCTGCCAGTTCTCTCCTCCCACAGGGGATCAGCTCCTGATCTTTTATTTTTTTTAACTTTTATTTATGTATTTATTTGGCTGCCCTGGGTCTTAGCTGTGGCGCATGGAATCTTCATTGCATCATGTGGGCTCTTTTGTCGTGGCACACGGGCTCCAGAGCGTGTGGGCTCAGTGGCTGCAGTGTACAGGCTTAGTTGCTCCACGGCATGCGGGATCTTAGTTCCCTGACCAGGGATCGAACCTGCATCCCCTGAATTGCAAGGCAGATTATTAACCACTGGGCCACCAGGGAAGTCCCAGTTCCTGGCCTTTTGAATGAGGCCTCCTCTTCGGCTATCAGGAGCTCACTCTTATGCTTGCTTTCAGGGTTAACAGTTAATGCCTCCTCTCCTCCAGGCTGTATATCTTCATCTTCCCAACCAAGCTTTTTTCAAAATGTAAAACACTCTTTGTCTCAGAGAGCTTGAACTTGTAATTGAAGTGATGGCATTCAAGACAAAGGTCTGCTATAGATTTACAAGAAGACTTCTTTAAAACTTCAAATTCCGAGGCCAAGGGTTTGTGTCCATCCCTGCCCCAACAGCAGGTTGTATAATAAGCTTTCCCTGCTTGAACAGTGGAGCCGTTCAGGGTAGAACCAAAGTGTAGCCAGGTGGATTGAAAAAGTCTGTAGTTCAGGGGCAAAGTCTCCATCTGCTATGGCTCTCTCCTGGGACTGGTAGGATTGTGGGTGATTCTACTCTCTTCTCATCTGCAGTTTCTGAATTTTCTACAATAAACATGTGGTTATTGTTGTTCAGTTGCTAAGTCGTGTCCGACTCTGTGCGTCCCCGTGAACTGCAGCACACCAGGCTTCCCTGTCCTTCACTATATCCCTGAGTTTGCTCAGACTCATGTCTGTTGAGTCGGTGATGCCATCCAACCTTCTCATTCTCTCTTGTCCCCTTCTCTGCTCTTGCCCTCAGTCTTTCCCATCATCAGGATCCTTTCTAAAAACGTGTATTTCTTTCATGCTAGGAGACATAATGACAAAAGCTCTTTTATAAGTGAAAGGACACTTCCAGGCAGTTAGGTCTGTAATGCTGAAGATTAATTCTGCAGGGCATATTTGGAGTTTGGGGCACCCTAGCTCATCTCAGTGGAAGGACTCTTTGGTGGGGGCAGGGTCACAGGTAGGGATCAGGCTGGAGGCAGTGGCAGGAGAAAGAGGCTACACGGGCATCTCTTTCGCCAACACGGAGCAGAGTGAGGCAGCCCCCAGCCTGGCTTACCTTCAGGGAGGGGCTGCGGCTTCCGCAGCGTCTTAAAGGGCAGTGTGTTTCCTTTCAGGACAAGGAGATGGCACTTTGTTGGCATCGTTACAGGCGCTGTATTACCTGGGAACCAATCCTCAGTGTGCCCAGCCCCATGCGAGCTTTGAGGAGATAAATCACAGCAGGAAATCGAGCCACCCTCACATTTCTAACAAAAGTTGGAAGTTCAACAGTGCTGCAGTCCATGGGGTTGCAAAGAGTCGCACACAACTGAACAACAACCGTACAAAAAGATAAAAAGAAAACCCCCTTTTACGTCTTAACAAAAAGCAACAGGAAAACATTCACATACAACGTGCCTAATTACCTTCCACCAGCATTGAGCCCCGCTGTGCCCATTTTCGACCACACCAGGGATTTCTTGATGTTTAAAAAAAGTTTAAGGATTTCATGTGTCTGTCTTTTCTGGGACTTTCTGTTCCCACTTTTATTCTTCTGAATTCTTAATTTTGTGAAAGTGTAGGCAGAGTGATTGTAAAAGCTAGTATCTCATGCACATGGAGATGGGAGTGATGCCAGGACAGGATTCTCCCCCCACTGTCCTCTTGATGCCAGGACTTGGAGAAGGACTGAGAGCCCACGACAAAGTCGCCTCAGCCCAGTGCTGGGGGTGTTGTGAGCATTGGGCTGGCTCTGGTGGGATGTGCAGGTGGCCCTGGGCCGGAAGCCCCATCTGCATTCCTTGTCCAGAAGATGAGGCCTTTGCCACCCCTCACTCCCAAAGTGGATGGAAGTGCCTCTGGTTCCAGGCTGTGGTTAGAGATAAGACATACCAGGCTGACCCAGGACTGAAGACACAATCTGCAGGCCTGTGGCCTACCAGCCTCAGAGCCTTTGGAGGAAAGGAGATGGGGAAGGGGGGCATGGGAATGAAGCCCACGCTTCTTCTCAGTGTGGGCAGGGCAGGAAGCCAGAGGTGGGGTCTTGTCATATGGAGAGTCCTGAAGACCACCTCACCCAGCTCTGCCTTTGTCACTGAGAAGAGTGAGGGCCAGAGAGGGGTGGTGTGTCTTGGCTGGGGACCCACGGCCAGGGGCTGGCAGAGTTCAGACCAGAGCCCAGGCCTTCTGTGCCAACCACTCCTCTTCCTGTTTCAACAGGGCTGGAAGGCCCAGCTCTTTCTGGCAGCTCCCTGACCCCCACCCCCACCCCCTGGCCCCAGAAGCTGCCATCAATGGGGAGGGATGACATTAAACTTGTCCCTGCAGGGAGGGTCTGAATTGTCACAGACACTTCCTCCCTACCACCTCCTCCAGGGGCTCATGATTCTAGAGGGTCTCTGGAGCAGGCTGGACTCCCCCCCACCCGCAGATGGGCCCTGGGGCATGAGCTCCAGGACGGTGAGGGGGGAGCTCACTGTTTTATTCACACCTCTAGCTCTTGCTCCAAGAATGTGGCCTGGTCACAGGTACTCATTGCATTGTAAAAAAACGAGTGAGAAGAGATGAATACATGACCTTCATGTTGGGGGCTTGCTCTGGACAGAACTGTGAAGTTGCCAGGTCTCTTCTCAGGGGCGCTTCCCTCTCCGGAGGCACCTGGCATGGAGTCTGCCTCTGACCCCCACTCTGTCCTAAGGGGTCACCTCTGACCCAGTGACATTGAGGGAGACAGGGAGGAGTCTCAGGTAGGAGGAGTCAGGCGATGGAGGAGTTCCTGGCATCTTTGGGGAGCAATGTCTGGTGTCCCCTGAGTTTCAGGAAAGGCAGGGCTTGGTGCAAGCACATTTGGTACTGAGGATCAGTGCATGCAGAGGGTGGTCTGTGAGGGGAAAGCCATGGTCAGGCACGGAAGCTTCCCTCTGGGCTGGGGGAGGGCCAGCAAGCTGGGAGCCGGGCCTGGCACTGAACGCCATGGGGATTCTGGGCAGAGGGGTGAGCGGGTTTGAGAGAGGACAGTCGAGATGGTGCTGCCGGGGCCCTCAGGAGCCTTGAGTTCAGCCTGTGTGGAGGAGGATGGAAGATTGGAGGCTGCCTCTTCCTGCTTGGGGACAGAAGAGCCCCCGCCTCCCGATGGGGGCAGGGCCGTCCCCGCTTCCATCAGTGGGAGTCTGGACTCACCTGCCATGGCTGTGCGTTCTCATCAGAAGTGGGGGCTGTGGATACACTGGAGAGGACTGAACGGAGTCGCACATGTCCCCAGGGCCTGCCATGGGACAGTATTAGGGCCCTGAGGCCTTGCACCCCTGATTCCCAGCTCTAAGAGGTTGGGGAGGCTCCCCCCACCCCCATAGGGGCAGCGCTCACTCCACCTGCAACCTCGCGAGAGTTCTTGGTGTGACCTTGTGGATCCCTCAGGCCACCCTCCAAGACACAGGCCTTCAGGGTGTGGAGCCAGAGGAGGGGCATACTTGCCCCAGGACACACAATTTGTACCCGCCCCCACCCCCACTAAGCACACACTGTTCAGTGAACAACCCCCATCCCTGAAAACACATCAAACCACACTCGTTAAGGCTGTCCCCCCTTCCCACACGCTCAGTCCCTTCAGTCCTGTTTGACTCTTTGCGACCCTCTGGACTGGAGCCCGCCAAGCTCCTCTGTCCATGGGATTCTTCAGGCAAGAGTACTGGAGTGGGTTGTCATTTCCTTCTCCAGGGCGTCTTCCCGACCCAGGGATTGAACCCAGGTCTCCTGCATTGGCAGGCAGGTTCTTTACCACTAGCTCCATCTGGGAAGCTCCTTCCTTCCCATACTCCCTACTTTTCATCCTTTTGTGGCGTTTTCTTGACTTCTCTGAGACTGCCTTGCCTATAGTAAAACATAGGAGGACACCTCCCAGTTGTGGGCCAGCACTCCTGGGGCTGCCCTGCACTGAGAACTATGGACTAGAGCCGGGGGCTGGGGGTGGGGAAGGACTCTGGGAGCTGAGGCAAGTCCTGGAACCAGCTGGAAGGGGTGAGGATACCTGGCAGGCCATGTGGGCATCCCAGCCGCTGGACACCAGAGTCTGTAGCCGGGGCGCATGCTCCTCCACAAACTGCTCACACTGAGGGAGGAGACAGACACAGGGCTAGGTGGACCCAGGCCCGGGGCAGGGCCCTCCTGCCTTACCGTCTGGCCTCCCCACTTATGTGGATCCCCTCAGAGCTCCCTGGGCCTGGTGTAGGTCCAGCCCTCGGCCCCCAGTGAGCAGCTCTGGCTGTAAGACTGAACAAGCCACTGGGTGGAAATGGGGGTTTCTGTCAGGAAAACCAGGGATCTCAGAGAGGGAGACTGAGGGGCAGGACCTTGACCCCATCCTTCCCTCCCCTCTCCATTTCAGTTCTGGAAGCCACCCTGAAGTTCATCTGGTCCTAGAGACCTGATGAGGGGAGCACTGTGCGGAAAGCGGTCTTCTCCAGGAGTCAGCAGGCGCGTCACCCACTCTCAGAGAACACCAGGGCTCCGGGACCCCAGGCCCAGGCCTCTCCTGCCGGTGGCTTGGTCCCCACTGAGTCACACCGGGAGGAGCCCTGGGGCAGGGACAGGACTGGGACCTGGAGAGGAGGCCAGGCCTTCTCTTGCTCAGCTGGCCCGGCATTACTCATCTCCTGGCGGATGACGGAGGCCTGCTCATCCTCCTGAGCCCATGCCCCTGGGTCAGAGACATCTCCTGACCTTTTGCCCTAAGTTACAACGATGTCATTGTTTGTCCTGCGTCCTGTCTGTGTCTGAGCACCTTAAGGGCAGAAGCCCAGCCCACTCTGTGTATCTCTGTCTGGGAAACCTGTCTTGGACCCAACCCTCCCCCTTGGGCAGCTCCTGGGTCCCGAGCCCCCCTGCACGCCTGCCCCTCACCTTTTGCCTGTCCAGCCAGGTGCCCAGGCAGGCCTGGCGCATTGCCTGTGGCATGGCCTGCTCACTGCTGTTCCCTGCCTGAGTGGTCACAAACATGCAGAGCTGGCACTCAGAGTCTTGTGGCAGCCATTCTCCAGGCAGGGACCCCAGGGCAGGGAGGGCTAGAGAGAAAAGACAGCCGCGTTCCTGTCCTCACTGGCACAGTGCAGGTGGACCCAAGAAGGGGAGGGTCGTGCAGGGCTGTGGTTGGCAGGGGAGGGGGTGGGAGCAGGTGATGGGCAGGGGCTGGGGCAGCAGGCTCACCTGGGCCAGCGCTGTCCTCGCTGGAGCACCGGAGGACGAGGCCGCAGACCAGCTGGGGCAGCATGCGGCCTAGCAGCGTGTCCAGGAGGATGACAGAGTAGCGCTCAACCAGGCACTGGCAGATGCCGCCCACCAGCAGGGGGACCACGTGGCACACCTGGGCCACAGTCATGGCCAGTACACCCTGGGGTGGGGGCCAAGAAAGGACAGAGTGGGACCTTCCCCCGAAAGACCTGCTCAGGGGGCTTTGCAGACCTTCCCTGGACGCCTTGGAGAATTATCATGCTATTTGCAGACAGACACTGAACATCAGGGGGTCCAGGGGACTTGTCCAGAGTCACTGAGCTGGTGCGAGAACCAGGCCATAGACCCCAACGCTGACTTCAAAGACTCTGGAGTTGTTGAAATTGTTGAAATTCCAGAGTTTCTCAGAGAAGTGGACATTGCTCAGGTCACATGGCAGCCTGGGGCGGAGGCAGAACTAACCCGAGTCTTTTCCCTCCAAACCTGGCGGTGCCACGCTTCCCCCACAGGTGGACAAGCTCCTGTCTGTGGCTCCCAGAGTCAAGCAGTCCCTGGTTTCAGGAGCCCCATGGAGAAGTAAGGAGTATCCCCACCCTACCCCACCCTTGATTCCAAACACAACCTCCCTGCTGAAGAGCAAGGAGAGAGGATGCAGGCACGCTTATTCCTCCACTCCTTTATTCATTCAGCCAATTCATGTAAAGAACTTTCATATGTGAAATAAGCTACAGGGATCTACTGCACGTCTCAGGAAATATAGCCAATATTTTATAATAACTATAAATGGAGTATAACCTTTGAAAGTTGTGAATCACTATATTGTACACTTGTGAGTTATATAATATTGTACATCAACTATGTTTGTGTGTGTGTCCCCGGTTGCTTCAGCTGTGTTCGATTCTTTGCGACCCTATGGACCGTAGCCTGCCAGGTTCCTCTATCCATGGGATTTCCCAGGCAAGAATACTGGAGTGGGTTGTCATTTCCTCCTCTAGGGGATCTTCTCGACCCAGGGATCCTACCTGCACCTCCTGAGTCAGATTTTTACCTGCTGAGCCATCAGGAAGCCTTGTACATCAACTATACTTCAATTTTCAGAGAAGGCAATGGCAACCCACTCCAGTACTTGTGCCTGGAGAACCCCAGGGACAGAGGAGCCTGGTAGGCTATAGCCCATGAGGTCGCTAAGATTCAGACACGACTGAGCAAATTCACTTTCAATTTTCACTTTCCACTTTCATGCATTGGAGAAGGCAATGGTAACCCACTCCAGTGTTCTTGCCTGGAGAATCCCAGGGATGGGGGAGCCTGGTGGGCTGCTGTCTATGGGGTCACAGAGTCGGACACGACTGACACGACTTAGCAGCAGCAGCAGCATACTTCAATTTTAAAAAAAGGACCAGTATGTGGCAGGCTGGCCTGGGCCCTGTTCCTGCCTGAAGCCCCTGCTGTCCCTCAGCATCAGGACACCCAAGGAAGGAGAACAGGGGGACGTGTATATTTTGGGGATGTGACACCTTCCAAATGACACATCTCACCACAGGACCCGTTTTGCTTGCATCAGATCCCAACTTGTCCTCTCCTCCCGCTATGATGAGGGGCCCCAGCTCTGTCAAAGGCTGGCCATCTCCTTGTGCACAGGGTCCACCCTGCATCCCCCTCTGTTCTGCTCCATTGCTTCTCCCTCTTGCCCTTCCCTTTCATCAGCATGTGAACATGCTAAAATAGCTTCTGTCATTAAAAACCCTCACCCATCTTGGGGGTTCCCTGGGGGTTCTCTGGCTAAGACTGTTCTTCTACTGCAGGGGCTGCAGGTTCAATCCCTGGTCAGGGAACTAAGATCCCACAGGCCAAAAAGTGAAAAAAAAAGAAACAAACAAACCCAAAGTCTCACCCATCTTCTCTTCCCTTCCCAGAAAAACTTCAAGAAAGAGTTATCAATACTGAATGCTGTAGTTCTGTCTCTGGAACTCCTCCAAAAGAGCTTTCAAGGTCACCAGCAACCCCCCGGTCATGTCTCGTCGACCCGTCAGCAGATTTCACCCCAGTGACCACTCCCTCCATGCTGAAATGCTTTCTTCTCTCAGGCTCCACATCCTCACGCTGTGGTGTCCCCACCTCCCTGGCTGTCCCTTCTCAGGCTCATTGCTGGCTTTTTCTTCTTCCTCCACCTGGTCCACCCCACATCCCTGGATTTAAATCTTGTCTGTAGCCACGACTCTCAGACTGACGTCTCTGGACCTGGCCAGAGATCTGTCAGGCTGCCTGCTTGTTGCCTCCTCCTGTGCATTATACAGGCAACTCGAACTTATCACGGCCAGGAGAGAAGTCCTAATTTTTCTGCCCAGACATGTTTCTTCTCAAATCCACCCATTTTAGTGGGGGGGGGGGGGGGGGGGGGCATTCCAAAGAGCCTGTTGCTCAAGCCAAAGTCCACAGAATCATGGCTGACTTCCCACTTGTCTTCATGCCCCTGCGGAGCCCACCTCCCAGACAGACCCCAGTTCCCCTGCTAGTTCCAGGCCCACCGTGCTTCCTGCCGTGGTCTCCTTAGGACTCACCTTGCTCTCATTGTTCCCTCCCTTCTGCCTGATACCATCTTCAAACACCAGGAGAGCGATCTTGCTAAAGTGTAAATCCAGTCATGGCTCCTCCTGCCTGAAACCCTTCCACAGCTGTGTACTGCCTTCAGAAGAAAGCCCAGGGCTTTTCTGGTGGCTGAGTGGTAAAGATTCCATATGCAATGCAGGAGCCACGGGTTCGCTCCCTTCCCCAAGAAGATCCCACACGCAGCTAAGCCGGTGCACCACAACGACTGAGCCCGTGCATCGCAACGACTGAGCCCGTGCTCCGCAACAAGAGAAGCCACCGAAGTGAGAAGCCTGAGCTCTGCAGCTAGAGAAAAGCCTGTGCAGCAACAAAGACCCAGCGTAGCCAGAAATGAATAAATAAATAAAACCGTAAGAAAGAAGAAGCAGAACAAAGCCCAGTGTCCCTTCACTTGGCCTACCCTCTGCTCTCTTCTCAACCTCTCCCGGCAGGCTGCGCGCTGCAGCCCAAGCTCATTCTGCTTAAGACTCTGCCCATTGGTCCTAGTTGTTCCTCAGGTCTCAACTTAACCTCAGGGATGCTTCCTGACCAACCATCCCACCCCCATTCTCCTGTCACTCTTCCTTCCCTCATCTGTCTTAATTCTCTGCTCTAACTCATCACTACCTGAAAAAAATCTCTCCCACTGCAATGCAGACTCAGGAGGGTGGACACGCCCTCAGTGAGCAGGCGGCCATACTGGCCCCATCTGGAAGGGCCAACAGGGCAGGTCTGTCCTCACTTGGGCCCCATGTCAAGGCAGGGCTGTCGGGCGATGGTCACTATAAAGTTTGGAAGACTCCATGTTCAGGGTGGGCAAGGATGGGGTGTCTATCTAATTCTTCTTTTGTAAAATGAAAGCACCTTTTCTTGGTTTCTTCCTTCCCTCCTTTTCCTCTCTCTTCCTTTCTTCCTTTCTCTCTTTCCCTTTCTTTCTCTGTCTCTTTTCCCCTTCCTTCCTTTCTTCATTTCTCTCTCCCTCTTTCTTTCTTTCTCTCTTTTTCTTTCTTTCCCAGCAATTTGGTATAGATTTTACTGGAACAATGTTTCACTTTGTTTCTGATACATACATATCCCAACCTTCAGGATATGAGGATATGACTCTGAATAGAAAACTTAAAAGCAGCATTTCCACAAAGACAACTGAGATTCTTTTCTGTATTTTGACACCTGGCATAGTGCCTGGAGGGCTTCCCTGGTGGCACAGAGGTAAAGAATCTGCCTGTCAGTGCAGGAGACCTAAGAGACGCAGATTCAATCCCTAGGTCAGGAAGATCCCCTGGAGAAGGGAATGGCAACCCACTCCCGTATTCTTGCCCAGAGAATTCCATAGACAGAAGAGCCTGGTGGGCTACAGTCCATGGAGTCGCAAAGAGTCGGACACGACTGAGTGACTGAGAACACACACATAGTGCCTGGCACCCAGTGAGGGCTTCACAATTGTTGAAGAAGCTCTAGTCCTGGCACTTAGAGGCCCAGCCCGAGGGCAGGGTGCCTCGGGTGGGAACAACGCACAAATGGCCCCCTCCTAACCTCTGAGGAGGGATGGGGGAGGTGGAACAGTGGGGAGCCCTGTGCCCTGGACGACTCACCTTGGGAATCACAGCCTGGATTCGTTTGATCAGAGTCCGGCAGAGCCAGCAGAAGGGGAGAGGGATGGGGAACCGCTGCTGGGAGAGGTCCTGGTGGAAGAATCATGCTGGAGGCAGGCTGGACAGCAGGCTCGCCCAGGCTCTGCTCACCAGCCTCACCTCCTTCTCCTCTCCTCCTGCTCCCATGTTAGGCCCTGTCTGTAGTTGCTAGTGCCCTTCCCGGCTCTGCCCCTCCCAGGTCAAGTGCTCCCAGCCTCCAGGGCCTCGGCTATGGCCCTGTTGCTCTGGATCCCCACCTCACCTGTGTCTGAGGCCCAGGCTTGGCCTGGAGGGCCCCTGGCAGCAGGGGGAGGGCCATCTTGTCCAGCAGAGGACCCCATGGCTCTGGCCCCTTCCCTGGCTCTGGGTGCCTGGGCTTGCATAGGCCCACATGCTGACAGATGAACTTCGGGTTCTAGGGCACAACACAGGGTAAGGGGGTGGTTAGGGTGGGGGAGGGAGCCCCACTCCTGCTCAGTCTGGCTCAAGGATTCAGATACCAGGCCACTGTCTTTGGCTTGGAATGAGGGGAGCAGGCTGGTTTGGGGTTGTGGTTTAAGATTCTGTAGAGGGGATGGGGGAGACCAAAGGCAGAGAGGGAGGTCATGTGGGGGCTTTGGGGCACTTGTCTGTGGATGTGTGTGAATGAGTGTGAGCATGGATGTTTGTGGGAATGAAGGAGTATAAGTACATGAGATTGTGTCTTTTGTGTGAGTGTGCAGATGATGTGGTTTTTATTTTTTTTCTGGAGAAGAAACTCAAATTTTATTAGACAAACTGTTATTCTTTTTGCATTTTCTGTAATAAACCTTTAAACTACATGGACGCTGCCTTTCCTTAATCAAGAATGTGAGTTGTGAATTCAAAGGACAGAGGTCAAAATCAAAGCTTGACCAATTATTATCTGTGTATCTTTGGGTATTTATGTGTTCAGTCATATCCATGGGACTGTCTGTATCCCTCCAGGCTCCTCTGTCCATGGAATTTTTCCAGGCAAGAATACTGGAGTTTGTTGCCATTAACTACTCCAGGGGATCTTCCTGACCCAGGGATCGAACCTGTGTCTCTTGCATCTCCCGCGCTGGCAGATGATTCTTTACCACCAAGGCTTCCCTGGTGGCTCAGTGGTAAAGAATTCACCTGCAGTGCAGGAGACTGGGGTTTGATCCCTGGGTCGAGAAGTTCCCCTGGAGAAGGGAATGGCAACTCACTCTAGTATTCTTGCCTGGAAAATTCCGTGGACAGAGGAGCCTGGTGAGCTACAGCCCACGGGGTCGCAAAGAGTCGGACACAACTGGGTGACTAAGGACACACATTCTTGGGTGTTAACTCCTCTGAAGCAGTTGTTGGAAGATTCCTTTAATTACAGTATTTTAAGGACTTAAAGCTTAGAGCCTACTCAGAGTTAGCACAAAGTAGAATTTGTTATTCTTGTGGGATGCTGTGAGTTTTACCTGAGACTGCGGAGAAGGCGAGACTGGAAAGGAGACTGGAAAGGAGACTGGAAAATCCCATGGACGCAGGAGCCTGGTAGGCTGCAGTCCATGGGGTCGCTGGGAGTCGGACATGACTGAGTGACTTCACTTTCACTTTTCACTTTCATGCATTGGAGAAGGAAATGGCAACCCACTCCAGTGTTCTTGCCTGGAGAATCCCAGGGACAGGGGAGCCTGGTGGGCTGCCGTCTATGGGGTCGCACAGAGTTGGACATGACTGAAGTGACTTAGCAGCAGCAGCAGCAGCAGTGTGTCTGTAGTATGGATTTGTGACCCAGTGTATGTTTGTATGAAGAGTGTGAGGGTGTGTGTAGGTGTTTGCAAGTGTGCAGGCCCACTGTGTATAGCTTAGTGGGCGGGGCTGTAATCTGGGCACCAGCTGAGGGGCACTGAGCTTCCTGGACTGGGTGTGGGTAGGATGTGTGCGTGTCTGTGTGTGTGTGTGTGCTGGGGGTGACTCTGGGAAAGGGCAGGCATGGAGGCTGCGAGGCGAGGTGGGCAGGCCTCACCATCTGGCTCTGGAAGTGGTCAATGATCAGAGGGAAGTAGGTGTCCAGCAGGTGGCGACACTGGGGCACCAAGAGTTTCAGCGGAAGAACATCGCACTCCTGCTCCAGGAATTTGCGCACTGTGTCCTGGGAGGCAGGCCAGAGAGAGGACTGTTAGCCTGGCCTCTCTGAGGTCTGCCCCATCTGAGCCCCTGGACATGGGGCCACTGCCCAGCTGACTGGTCACCTTCGCCCAGGGCTCTGGAGTTGGGAGGGTGCTAAAGGAGCTGGGTGGTTGGGCACAGAAAGGGTAGCTCCCCTTGGGAAAGACTGTGATGCTGAGATCACTCCCAGAACCCTCTCCTGACCAGGAGACCCCTGGTAAACCCAGGCATCACCCCCAGCTTGGAGATGCTCCTTTAAGAGGCTCACCTCTTCTTCCATCTCTTAACCTCCAAACTTCAATTCAGGGTACGGGCCTCATTACCTGGAAAATGGCCTCCTTGGCCATCTTGGTGAGGATGCGGGAGATGTTCTCACATTCCTGGCACAGGTCATCCTGAGGAGAGGGCCCCAAGGTGGAGCACGTGATGGGGGGCATGCTCCCAGCTCAGGTGGCTAAGGCTGACAGGGCACTCCAAGACACAGGCAAGTGTCCATGATCCCATCCCACCCTGTCCATCCCATCCCATCCCATTCATTCCATCCCACTCATCCTACCCCATCCATCCCATCCGATCCCATCTCACCCCATCCCATCCAATCTCATTTATCCCATCCATCTCATCCCATCCCATCCCTTCTCACCCTATCCACCCCATCCCATTCATCCCACACCACCCTATCCAAATCATATTCTATCCCATTCCACTCCATCCCATCCTATCCCCTACAGGGGCTCCAATCCATCAGGCACATCCCGAGTCTACCCAGGACCCTTTACCCTGAGCCCTTTTGTCTCCCTACATCCTTGGATAGTACTCACGGCTTCCGCATGTCCCCAGACTTCCTGCAGGCAGTGCCCTAGGGCTCTGCACTGCAAAGCTTGCTCCAGACTTTGGCACCAGAATGTGGGGCCCTGGGCACAGGTCAGGGAGTAGGTGGTCCCCACAGCTGCTGTTTGAAGCCAGAGAAACCCTGGATCCATGCCACACCTGGTGCACTGGCCTCCCCCAAACTCCACACCTAATTTTACTGGGATGCACGGCTCTTAAACTTGCTAGAATCAGACAGCTCTGGCTTCTCTTGCTCTGTGTGTTTATGCTAAGTTGCTTCAGTCGTGTCCAACTGTTTGAGATCCTTTGAACTGTAACCCCCCCAGGCTTCTCTGTCTCTGGGATTATCCAGGCATGAATACTGGAGTGGGTTGCCATGCCCTTCCCCAGGGGATCTTCCTGACCCAGGGATCGAACCCATGTCTCTTGCATGTCCTACATTGGCAGGCGGGTTCTTTACTATAGCATCGCCTGGGAAGCCCTCTACTCACTCTACTGCCTACCAGCTGTGTGACCTTGGACAAGCCCTGGAGTCTCTGAGTCAAGGCTCCCTCTTCTTTAGAATGAGGATAATGTCCAAACTAAGGATAATGCTTGGGACAGAGCCAGGGCTCAGCAAATGGTGGAGAAGTTTGCAATGCCCCCTGCACACCTAGCCCTGGAGGGTGGGGAGGCAAGGGGAGGCTGGGGGGACTCACCAGAGCCCAGACCACAGAGCATGGGCAGCAGCAGCAGCAGCCACGGCAGCAGGCGTGACTTGGCCATGGCACCTCCACAGCCTGGACACCCTGCTTGGGGCGGGGGCCCTTATAGCTGGGGGCTGGGGTGTGGGGGCAGGGCTCTGTGGGAGCAGCGATGACCTCATGTTTGCCTTTGCCCTAGAGAGCCCTCCAGATGCTTTGATCCCCACCTCTTCCCAGCAGTGACACTCCTGCCTGCCCCCTGGCCACCCCCACCCTGCCGTATCCTGCCCGATGACCTTCCCTGCTCCCTTTGCCGCCTTCCCACCCCCAAACACACATTCTTCCTCTCAGGGCCCTGGACTCCCTCCAACCTGGGGGCTCTTAATCCTTCACATCCAATCCCATCTCCCTGGGTTACGGAAGGGGAACTGAGACAGGACCAGAGTAGCAGGGGTGACTCCCCTCCCTTCTCCATCCGGGGCCTCTCTGGCCTCCTCTGCTCTTGAGCAATGACTCTAAAGAGCTTCCTGCCTGGCTCTTGACCAGGGGCAAGCCCTGGAGGGGCGAGCCTGGAGATGGCCACCTACTGCGACCTTCTCCTTATTCTTTCCTCTAGAAAACTCCTCTGCTTCTCTGAGAACATGGCTGGCATCGGTCAGAAGAGCGTTTACATGAAGCAAAGAGAAAAAAAAAAACAACAAGTATCCCAAGTATCTGAGACAAGGGGCACAGCTTGGCAGCTCAGGGGGAAGAAACTGTCCTTCACAGTTGCCTGGTCAGGACCCCCTGGGCAGCGCACATCCAGGAATAAGCTGACCACCCATGAGGGGCAGACACAAGGGGTGAGGGCAGGGAGTCAGGTGCGGGCTCGTGGCCACCAGTGTGGCTGAGTCCTCTCCAGCAGAGGATCACGGGAGCTACTTCTGGCTCAGGCAGGTGGGAATCAGTACCACTGGACTCATGATAGCTGAATGACTCTCAAGGTTGCACAGGGGTTTGGGCAGTTTCTGTTGGCCTCAAGCCCTCATCAGTATGACAAATTGTTGCTGCCACAGGAGTCAGCCAAGAGTGTGTGTAAACATGTGACAAAGATGGGTCCCTGTGGTTTGAATTCCTCCTAAGAAGGTGGGACTGGTGAGCGTTTAACAGAGGAGATGTCCTGGCACACTCGGGACTGCCCTAGCCGCAGAGGGTGGGGGCTGCCTGCGGGGCGATGGTCAGGGTGTCTAACCGTCTTGCTCACAGCACACCGCACGGCAGGCTGGTTCAGCAGGGAGTCTCAGGTTCATGCAGTCACTCTGGGGCCCAGGCCCATCCTTCCGCTTGTTCTGTTGTTCCCCAGGCCTTGGGGTCCTCCCCTGGTTCCTCTGTATCTGGACAGCAGAAAGACGGGGAGTGGGGAGTTGAGGATCAGGCCCAAGAGTAGCCTTCATTTCTGCTCCCAGTTCGTGGGGCAGGACTCCATCACACTGTCCCACTTAATGGCGGGAAGGCTGGGAGACCCCAGGCTCCCGGGCGCCCAGGGGAATGGGACCTGGGGTTGGACACATGGCATTGTCTCAGATCCATCATGCTAAACACAACACTGTGTGTTCTAGGGGGGTTTTCTGAATAGTGTGTCCACGGTTCCCATCAAATCCTCAAAGAGCCGCTCTCGCCTTCTGAGATAGCCCATGCTCTATCTTTGGAGTATGTCTCTGTCTAAATAAATCCATTTCTTACCTTTCACTTTGTCTCTCAAAGAATTCTGTCTTCAATGAGACATCAAGAATCTGAGCTTCATTAAGTCCTGAAACTAGTCACTATGGATGCTTGCTGCTCTGGACTCACATCCTCGTGACACAGTAACTCCAGACGAAGGGAAGCCTACATTTGGCTCTAATTAGGTCACAGGTTTCCAAACCAATTGCTATGGCAGGAGGATAAAGTTGGCCTAGGCAGCTTCTGGGAGTGGATCAGGGGTCGGGGGCAGAGAGAATTTCCATTTGACAAGGTGACCAAATGTCTCAGACAACCACCTTGAAGTAAAGATACTGAAACTCCTTCAAGTGGGAGAAGTTAACTCGTATGCTGCCCCTAAGCACATAGACCCCAGATAAGTTGGACCTGAAGATTAATGATGCTGACTCCCAATTGCTTCACCACAAACTCATCAGAAGAAAGTCCGTGAGCTGATCACACCCTTTACTGTAAACCATTGTATGAACTGTATGTAGAGTATGAACCATTACTATAAAACTCCTCCAAGTTAAGACACATACTTTTTTGAGGCTGGAGCCCACTGTGTCCCCTCTTGCCTGGCAAAGTAATAAAGCTATTTTCTTCTGCTTCAGCCCCCCTTCACCCCCAAATCCTCAAAGAGAGATCCAGGTCACCCCACTCTTTAGAGCTGCAATCCAAGAGGATAAAATAAACACACAAAACCAGTCATTGGCTGAGCTGCCTTGGCCCAGGGCAGGGGTGAGATTGTTGACCTCCTGGTCCCTGGGTGGGTCTCTGGTTTTTCTTGCTTTGATGTTACCTGCATCTCAATCTCTGATTAAAATTTTACTTCTCAGGGGTGGGAGGAGGGAGGAGAGGGTGGGCAGTTTGGGGTTAGTAGATGCAAACTATTATATATAGAATGGATAAAAAAGTAAACTCCTACTGTACAGAACAGGGAACTATCTTCAACATCCTGTGATAAACCATAATGGAAAACAATATAAAAAAGAATGGATACAGTTATATACATGTGTATAACTGGGTCACTTTGTTGTATAGCAGAAATTAACACACATTGTAAATAAACTCTCCTTAAATGAAAAATAGATTAAAAAAGAGAAAAACAAAAAAATAAAAGGAAAAGAAAGAAAATAATATTGGGCTTCTACAGGGAGAGGCTGCATAGATGTGCTGTACAGCTAGTTGTCCTGACCCACCTTTTTTTTTTTTTAACCTATTTATTTTGTATTGATGAATAGCCAGTTAACAAACAAGGTTGTGATAGTTTCAGGTAAACAGCAAAGGGACTCAGCCATACAAATACATGAATCCATTCCCCCCTAAACTCCCCTCCCATCTAGGCTACAAAATGACATTGAGCAGAATTCCTTGCTGGTTATCCATTTTAAACAGTGGTGTGTACATGACCATCCCCAAATCCCTAACTATTCCTTCCCCCTATCCTCCCCACCCACTCAAACCCTGAAACCACAAGTTTGTTCTGTAAGTCTGTGAGTCTCTATTTTATAAGTAAGTTCATTTCCATCATTTCTTTTTAGATTTCACATATAAAGGATGTCATACAATGTTTCTCCTTCTCTGTCTGACTTATTTCACTCATCATGACATTCTCTAGGTCCAGCCATGTTGCTGCAAATGGCATTATTCCATCTTTCCAATGGCTTAGTGATATTCCATTGTAGATATGCACCACATCTTCTTTATCCAGTCCTCTGTCGATGGACATTTAGGTTGATTCTATGTCCTGGCTATTGTAAACAGTGCTGCAATGAACACTAGGGTGTATGCATCCTTTTGGATCATTTTTTTCACTAGATATATGCCCAGGAGTGGGATTGAAGCATCATACAGAAGCTCTATGTTTAGTTTTTTAAGGAACTTCCATACTGTTCTTCACAGTGGCTGTACGAATTTACATTCCCACTAAGATGGGCTCAATAAAGGACAGAAATGGTAGGGACCTAACAGAAGCAAAAGGTATTAAGAACAGGTGGCAAGAATACACAGAAGAACTATACAAAAAAGATCTTCACGACCCAGATAATCACGATGGTGTGATCACTCACCTAGAGCCAGACATCTTAGAATGTGAAGTCAAATGGGCCTTAGGAAGCATCACTATGAACAAAGCTAGTGGAGGTGATGGAATTCCAGTTGAGCTATTTCAAATCCTGAAAGATGATGCTGTGAAAGTGCTGCACTCAATATGCCAGCAAATTTGGAAAACTCAGCAGTGGTCACAGGACTGGAAAGGTCAGTTTTCATTCCAATCCCAAAGAAAGGCAATGCCAAAGAATGCTCAAACTACTGCACAATTGCACTCATCTCACACGCTAGTAAAGTGATGCTTAAAATTCTCCAAGCCAGACTTCAGCAATATGTAAACAGTGAATTTCCAGATGTTCAAGCTGGTTTTAGAAAAGGCAGATGAACCAGAGATCAAATTGCCAACATCTGCTGGATCATGGAAAAAGCAAGAGAGTTCCAGAAAAACATCTATTTCTGCTTTATTGACTATGCCAAAGCCTTTGACTGTGTGGATCACAATAAACTGTGGAAAATTATGAAAGAGATGGGAATACCAGACTACCTGACCTGCCTCTTGAGAAACCTGTATGTAGGTCAGGAAGCAACAGTTAGAACTGGACGTAGAACAACAGACTGGTTCCAAATAGGAAAATGAGTACGTCAAGGCTGTATATTGTCACCCTGCTTATTTAACTTCTATGCAGAGTACATCATGAGAAACGCTGGGCTGGATGAAGCACAAGCTGGAATCAAGATTGCCAGAAGAAATATCAATAACCTCAGATATGCAGATGACACCACCCTTATGGCAGAAAGTGAAGTGGAACTAAAGAGCCTATTGATGAAAGTGAAAGAGGGGAGTGAAAAATTTGGCTTAAAGCTCAACATTCAGAAAACGAAGATCATGGCATCCGGTCCCATCACTTCATGGGAAATAGATGGGGAAACAGTGGAAACAGTGGCTGAATTTCTTTTTCTGGGCTCCAAAATGACTGCAGATGGTGATTGCAGCCATGAAATTAAAAGACGCTTACTTCTTGGAAGGAAAGTTATGACCAACTTAGACAGCATATTAACAAGCAGAGACATTACTTTGTCAACAAAGGTCTGTTTAGTCAAGGCTATTGTTTTTCCAGTGGTCATGTATGGATGTGAGAGTTGGACTGTGAAGAAAGCTGAGCGCCAAAGAATTGATGCTTTTGAACTGTGGAGTTGGAGGAGACTCTTGAGAGCCCTTTGGATTGCAAGGAGATCTAACCAGTCCATCTTAAAGGAGACCAGTCCTGGGTGTTCACTGGAAGGAGTGATGTTGAAGCTGAAACTCCAATACTTTGGCTACATGATGTGAAGAGCTGACTCATTTGAAAAGACCCTGATGCTGGGAAAGATTGAGGGCAGGAGGAGAAGGGGACAACAGAGGATGAGATGGTTGGATGGCATCACCAACTCAGTGGACATGGGTGTGGGTGGACTCTGGGAGTTGGTGATGGACACGGAGGCCTAGCATGCTGCAGTTCATGGGGTCACTAAGAGTTGGACACGACTGAGTGACTGAACTGAACTGAACTGACTGTGTATGAGGGTTCCTTCTCTCTACATCCTCTCTGGCATTTATTGTTTGTGGATTTTTTTGGTGATAGCCATTCTAGCTGATGTGAGGTGATAGCTCATAGTTTTTATTTGCATCTCTTTAATAATTAGTGATGTTGAACATTTTTTCACGTGCCTCTTGGCCATCTGTATGTCTTTTTTTTTAGTAACAATTTTTTTTTTGATATCATGACTTTTTTCATTTAGTTAATTAATTAATTTTTGGCTGTGCTGGGTCTTTGTTGCCCTGTTGGCTTTCTCTAGTTGTGGCCAGCAGGGGCTCTTCTCTATCAATAGCTGCAGTGTGAGGGCTTCCCATTGTGGTGGCTTCTCTTCTTGCAAAGCTTGGGCTCTAGGGTGCTCGGGCTCAGTAGTTGTGGTGCATCGGCTTAGTTTCTCTGTTGCAGGCATCTGGGATCTTTCCAGATCAGGGATCAAATCAGTGTCTCCTGCATTGGCAGGTTCTTTACCACCAAGCCACCAGGGAAACGAGCAATGAAATAGTATGTGGCCATATGAAGGAATAAAATTCTGATGTACGCTACAACATAGATGAACTTTAAAAACAAGATGCTCAGTGAAATGTCAGATGCAAAAGGACAAATAATGTATAGTTCTATTTATATGAGATTTCTAGAGCAGTCAAACTCATAGACAGAAAGTAGAGTGGTGGTTGCCAGGGGCTGAGGGGAGAAAAACTGAGGACTTAATAATGTTTAATGGGGACATAATTTCAGCATTGCAAGATGAGAAAATGCTGGAGGTGGACGGTGGTGATGGTTACACAATATTGTGAATGTGCTTAATGCCGCTGAACTATATGCTCAAGATTGTTACAATGGAACTTCCCCGGTGGTCCAGTGGTTAAGACTCCTTGTTTCCAATTTGGAAGGTGCAGGGTCAATCCCTGGCTAGGGAATAAAGATTGCTAAAATTGTAAATTCAATGTTTTACCCCAGTTAAAAAGAAATGGGGTGGGGTGGAGAGAAGAGAAGGCAAGAAATAAGTCAAGCTGGAGGAGAGAAAAACTGTTTGCCTTTTCTTTTTTTCTGTGGCTCCGATGCATGTGGGATCTTAGTTCTCTGGCCATGGATCAGACCTGTACCCTGCAATGGAAGCACAGAGTCTTGACTACTGGACTTCCCTGTTTCTCTTTCATTTTGTCTTTTGTTTTCGTCTTTTTTCCCTCTGTTTTTCTTTTGATTGTGAGAAACACGAGGCTCCAAAGTGGGGACTTGAGAGCCTTCAAAGCTGAGACTCAAGAGGATCAGCCAAGTGTTATTACAGGTTGCATATTGAAATCTCTTTTATATCCTCTGAGAGATGAAAGGGAAGAGGAGAATTCCTATCAATTCCTTTTGTGGTTTCAGGCTGCACTTCCCCAACATTGCTCTTGGAGTGACTCATTAGGGTCTGTGACTTTCTTCCCCTCTCCCACCTCTGTTCTTTTATGGGGTGTGCTTTTTTAATTAATTAATTAATTAATTACTTTCTTTTTCACTGGGCTGGGTCTTTGTTAGGGCTTCCCTGTGGCTCAGAGGTTAAAGCGTCTGCCTCCAATGCGGGAGACCAAGGTTCGATCCCTGGGTCAGGAAGATCCCCTGCAGAAGGCAATGGCTACCCACTCCAGTATTCTTGCCTGGAGAATCCCATGGACAGAAGAGCCTGGTGGGCTACAGTCCATGGGGTCACAAAGAGTGGGACATAACTGAGCAACCAAGCGTGGGATGACTTGAAGAAATAATGACTCTATTTATTTATTTCACTGAATTAAGGGGACTTCCAAAGTGGCATAGCAGTAAAAGAATCCACCTGCCAACGCAGGAGATGTAAGAGACACATCTTCAATCCCTGGGTCGAGAAGATCCCCTGCTGTAGGAACTGGCAACCCATTCCGGTATTCTTGCCTGGAAAATTCCATGAACAGAGGAACCTGGCAGGCCACAGTCTATAGGATCACAAAGAGTCGGAAACAACTGAGTGATTGAGCACACACACACACTGAATTAAGAAAGGTACAGTGATACATAACTGGCAATGTGCCAGGTACTGTTCTAGGCACTGGAGATACATCTGTGAATAAACTCAGTATTGTTCTTACCTTCAAAGAGCTTCCCACCCAGTGGGTGCTGTTTAGGGAGCCGGATCAGAAGAAGCCTTTCTTCTCTAAAACCACAGCAAATATCTCATATTGTGTGTGCATGCTCAGTTAGTTGCTAAGTTATGCCTGACTCTTTGTGACTCCGTGGACTGTAGGCAGCCAGGGTCCTCTGTCCATGGAATTTCCCAGGCAAGAATACTGATGTGGGTTGCCATTCCCTTCTCCAGGGGATCTTCCCACCCAAGGATCGAACGCATGTCTCCTGCATTGCAGGTAGATTCTTTACCACTGAGCCACTTGGGAAGCAAGGTTGAAATTGGGATACATCCCACCCCTCAGCCCATCACTGTGCCATGAAAATGGGACACAGTGATTGGTTGGGAAGAGTCAGGCTCTGTCCTGGCAGATGACTGAAGTGATGGGGGACAGGGCCCTCAAATTCACAATAGTGACACAAAAGGAAGACAGCAGATACTGGGAGGAAACCCTGATAACTATTTCTTCACACATCAGGAGCCTCAAGCTCAGGAAATTATGACCATGAGACTCCAAAGCTTAGTGGTTTAAGACCACAGAGGTCTGTTTCATGTTCAAGTTCTTGTGCATAGTGGGTGGCCAGGGGCTAGCTCATCACAGCCCCACCCTGGGGTACAGGCTGACACAGAGCACCATCTTGAACATTTTCACTCACCATGCCAGGAACATTCTACAGCTCAGAAAGGAACACACTTGACCTCTTGTTGTTGCTGAGTCACTAAATTGTATCCAACTCTTGGTATCTCCATGGATTGCAGCATGCCAGGCTCCCCTTCCTTCATTATCTCCCAGAGTTTGCTCAAACTCATGTTCACTGAGTTTGTGATGCCATTCAATCATCTCATCCTCTGTAGCTACCTTCTTCTCCTGTTGTCAATCTTTCCCAGCATCAGGGTCTTTTCCAGCGAGGGTCTCTTCACATCAGTTGGCCAAAGTATTGGAGCTTCAGCTTCAGCAACAGTCCTTCCAATGAATACTAAGGGTTGGTTTCCTTAAGAATTAATTGCTTTGATCTCCTTGCAGTCCAAGGCACTCTCAAGAGTCTTTCCCAGCACCACGATTTGAAAGCAACAGTTCTTTGGCACTAAGCCTTCTTTATGGTCTGATTCTCACATCCATACATGACTACTGGAAAAACCATAGATTTGACTATATGGACATTTGTGGCAAAGTGATGTCTCTGCTTTTTAATATGCTGTCTAGGTTTGTCTTAGCTTTTCTTCCAAGGAGCAAGCGTCTATTAATTTCATGGCTGCAGTCACCATCTGCAGTGATCTGGGAGCCCAAGAAAATAGATGTGAGAGTAGGACCATAAGGAAGTCTGAGCACCAACAAATTGATACTTTCAAATTGTGTGCTGGAGAAGACTCTTGAGAGTCCCTTGGACAGCAAGGAGATCAAACCAGTCAATTCTAAAGGAAATCAACCCTGACTATTCATTAGAATGCCTGTTGTGAAGCTGAAGCTCTAATACTTTGGCCACCTGATGAGAAGAGCCGACTCATTGGAAAAGACCCTGATGCTGCGAAAGATTGAGGGCAGGAGGAGAAGGGGGTGACAGAGGATGAGATGGTTGGATGGCATCACAAGCTTGATGAACACGAGTTTAAGCAAACTCTGGGAGACAGTGAAGGACAAGGAAGCCTGATGTGCTGTAATCCATGGGTAACAAAGAGTCAGAAACGACTTAGCAACTGAACAACAACTAATAAGGGGGTCCTGAAGACAATGTTCCATGGGTCAAGGGCTTCAGGGAGCAAAATGGAGACAGATTAATGAAGGACATTGGCTGAGAGGCTGCACTGTCAACCCCATTGGTTCAGATGGACAGGGGAAGTGGTGCAAAGGATGAGCATTCGTCCTTCTAAGATGATTTATCACCTCTAACACTGATCTACTCTTCAAAACTTCAGCCACATGCTTGTTAAGCATGTGGTCAAGAGTTGGCAGTTTAAACCGCAGGGTTATGAGGACAAAACTCTGTGTGTGTGTGTGTGTGTGTGTGTGTGTATACCACACCTTCAGGGTCCACTGAAGACATGGAGGACACAGTGCAAGTCCAGAGAAGCCTGTCTTTGGCAGAGCTCATTAGACCCTACCCACTTCTCTCTTCTCTGGAAGGCTTACTGGGATTATGAAAGTTACGTCAGTCAGTGTTCAATGCCAGAAAGAGAAACATCCCAGGTAGTTTGAGAGTAGGGGACTTAACACAGGGATTTGGGTCATTAAAAATGGTTGTGGGACTGAAGAAGCAGGCTCTGAAATGGGCTTCAAGGAATATTCCTGGAACTTTAAGAACTTGCCCTCAACAATTGTTTCTGAAGACAATTTCAAGCTGGTTCTACAGCTTAGAGTTCAAGAAGACACATCAAAAACTGCCATCCAGGGATTGGAAGGCCAATTTAAGAAGACTTCTGGTAATGGAAATGCTCCTGCCCCCAAATGTCACACTTCTATGACCTTGCTCCAGCAGGCAAAATCGTCAAAAGAGAACAGAGAGATGGTCTTGGGGTCAGTGTCCCAAATGCACGTCAGTGCATCTAATTGTAGACATGGTTTCACACCTAGACGCAAGTTGCAATGAATTCTGGTAAGTGTTGGTGTAACTTTCCAACCTTGTTAGGTTAAAAGAAGGAAAAAGAGGAGGTGAGAGAGTCTAACCATAATAGCCACCCAAAGCTGTCTTTGTCTGGTTTTCCTCTCTCGCATTTATATTTTGAGTGGTAAGCTGCTGCTGAGAGGTTTAAAAGTTTTTGTTTTTTAAATTGAAATAGAGTTGATATGGGTTTCCCTGGTGGCTCAGATGGTGAAAAAAATCTACCTGCAATGCACAAAACCCAGGTTTGATCCCTATGTTGGGAGGATCCTCTGGAGAAGGAAATGGCTACCCACTCCAGTATTCTTGCCTGGAGAATCCCACGGACAGAGGAGCCTGGTGGGCTACAGTCCATGGGTCACAAAGAGTTGGACACGACTGAGTGGCTAACCTTGCACTTTGTCAGAACTGATATACAGTGTTTCAGGTGTACAGCAGTGATTGTTATACATATACATGCTGCTGCTGCTGCTAAGTCGCTTCAGTCGTGTCCGACTCTGTGTGACCCCATAGACGGCAGCCCACCAGGCTCCTCCGTCCCTGGGATTCTCCAGGTAAGAGTACTGGAGTGGGGTGCCATTGCCTTCTCCATACATATACATAGATATCTATTTTTTCAGATTCTTTTTGGTAATAGGTTATTACAAGATATTTAATATAAATCCTTGTGCTCTACTGTAGGTTGGAGAAGGAAATGAACCCACTCCAGCAGTCTTGCTTGGAAAATTCCATGGATTGGGGTGCCTGGTAGGCTACAGTCCATGGGGTCACAAAGAGATGGACACGACTGAGTGACTTCACTTTCTTTCTTTCTATAGTTCCTTTTGAGAGGGAAATGGCAACCCACTCCAGTGTTCTTGCCTGGAGAATCCCATGGACAGAGGGGCCTGGTGGGCTGCAGTAAGTCTGCAGTGAATCTCATATTTACATAACAGTTTGCATTCAGTAGTTTTCTGGGTAACACAAATATCAGTATATCCAAAAGTTAACTCATTTAACTTTAAAAAAGTTAAAAGTTAACAAAATTAACTCATTTAACTCATTACAAATTATCATTTGTAATATACAATGTTCCTGGACAGGTATAGACTGTTTCTTGGAATTATCATGTTTTGAAAAGAAAGCATTTTTTAATGAATAGTATCAAAGTCTTAAAATATACATTATAAAGAGGTATAAGAGTTAGAGGGGAAAGCAACAGTTCAGTTCATTTTTGTACGTCCTGTGTCTTCTAACTCACTTAAAAATTATGATTTTGTTGTAGTTGTAAGTTTTGATTAGCTTTAATATTAAAACTAAGTTGTTAAAATATAAAAGAATTATTACTGACTTTTCAATTTGCTCAAGATTATGAATTAAAAGTGGGCAGAGCGGAGTTTCCAGTTGACAAATGGAACTGCAAATAATGTTTTCTTTCTCTCTCTCTCCCTCTATTTTTTTTTTTTTGAATGTTCTGGGTCACCACTGAAGTGTGTGGTTTTTTCTTTTTTTTGTCTAGTTGTGAAGCTCAGGCTTCTCTTATTGTGGAGCACGGGCTCTAGAGGGCTCAGGCTCAGTAGCTGTGGCCCAAGGGCTTAGTTGCCTTGTAGACCATGGGATCTTAGTCCCCTGACCAGGGATTGAACCCACATCCTCTGCATTGGAAGACAAATTATTAACCACTGGACCACCAGGAAAGTCCAGTATGATGTCTCTTAAATTAATCTTGTGACAATTAAACCAATCGACTGTAATAGTAAGAAAACTGTTGACAAAGTAGAACCAAGAAATGTTCCTCTTCAAATATGCTGGAGTCTGTACTTTCAGTAAAAAGATGACTACCTGAAGTAGCACAGATGGTTACCGGGTACCAAGAAAACAGATAATAAGCTTGGACAAGAGTATTTTTTAGAGCTCACATTATAATTGGAGAGGGATAAAAAGGGAAAAGAGAGAATAGTCATCATTCATACAGGAAGTTATCCTCAATAGCCTGTCCAAGGATCATAACTTCTGATCAGAGGTTATAAGTCATAGATAAAGTCATCACCATGGAAAATGACAGGCAGTAGCCTTGAATGCTGACAAAGACTAAAAAACCTGTGTCTTCAGATTTTAATACATAATTGGAGCTCCCAAAACAAGCAAGAACTAATAAAATAAAATTTTATTTAGACCTCTCTTCAACCAGACCTGCCTCTTGAGAAACATATAGGCAGGTCAGGAAGCAACAGTTAGGACTGGACATGGAACAACGGACTGGTTCCAAATAGGAAAAGGAGTACATCAAGGCTGTATATTGTCACCCTGCTTCTTTAACTTCTATGCAGAGTACATCATGAGACACGCTGGGCTGGAAGAAACACAAGCTGGAATCAAGATTGCCGGGAGAAATAACCTCAGATATGCAGATGACACCACCCTTATGGCAGAAAGTGAAGAGGAACTAAAAGCCTCTTGAAAGTGAAAGAGGAGAGTGAAAAAGTTGGCTTAAAGCTCAACATTCAGAAAACGAAGATCATGGCATGTGGTCCCATCACTTCATGGGAAATAGATGGGAAACAGTGGAAACAGTGTCAGACTTTATTTTTCTGGGCTCCAAAATCACTGCAGATGGTGACTGCAGCCATGAAATTAAAAGACTCTTGCTCCTTGGAAGAAAAGTGATGACCAACCTAGATGGCATATTCAAAAGCAGAGACATTACTTTGCCAACAAAGGTCCATCTAGCCAAGGCTATGGTTTTTCCAGTGGTCATGTATGGATGTGAGAGTTGGACTGTGAAGAAAGGTGAGTGCCGAAGAATTGATGCTTTTGAACTGTGGTGTTGGAGAAGACTCTTGAGAGTCCCTTGGACTGCAAGGAGATTCAACCAGTCCATTCTAAAGGAGATCAGCCCTGGGTGTTTTTTGGAAGGAATGATGCTAAAGCTGAAACTCCAATACTTTGGCCACCTCATGAGAAGAGCTGACTCATTGGAAAAGACTGATGCTGGGAGGGATTGGGGGTAGGAGGGAAAGGGGATGACAGAAGATGAGATGGCTGGATGGCATCAGTGACTTGATGGATGTGAGTTTGAGTGAACTCCGGGAGCTGGTGATAGACAGGGAGGCCTGGAGTGCTGCGATTCATGGGGTCGCAAAGAGTTGGACACGGCTGAGCGACTAAACTGAACTGAACAACCAAATAGAAAAATCAAGGTTATGATTTTTCCAATAGTCATGTATGGATGTGAGAGTTGGACTATAAAGAAAGCTGAGCACCGAAGAACTGATGCTTTTGAACTGTGGTGTCAGAAAAGACTCTTGAGAGTCACTTGGACTGCAAGGAGATCCAACCTGTCCATCCTAAAGGAGATCACTCCTGGGTGTTCATTGGAAGGACTGATGTTGAAGTTGAAACTCCAATAGTTTTGCCACCTGATGTGAAGAGCTGACTCATTTGAATAAACCCTGATGCTAGGAAAGATTGAGGGTAGGAGGAGAAGGGGACGACAGAGGATAAGATGGTTGGATGGCATCACCGACTCAATGGACATGGGTTTGGGTGGACTCCGGGAGATGGTGATAACAGGGAGGCCTGGCGTGCCGCAGTTCACGGTGTCGCAAAGAGTTGGACACGACTGAGCAACTAAACTGAACTGAACTGACTGAATGCTTAAAAGTACAAAATCCCTATTTTGACCTTTCCCCACATCGTGCTTCTGGCAGCCACTGATCTATTCTCTGTTTCTATGAGTTCTGGGTGTTTTTTTTTTTGTTTGTTTGTTTCCTTTCTAGATTCCGCATGTAAGAGAGATCTTGTTGTTTTAATTGTAGCCATTTTGATGCCATCATTTCATGGTAGTTTTAATATAGAATCCCCTCATGAGTTATGGTATTTAACACTTTTTCAAATATTTATTGGCTATTCTTCCTTTATGAAGTTCAAATATTGTGCCCATTTAAAAGAATCAGAGTGTTTTGCTATTATTATTGATACAGTACTTGCTGTGATAAAGAACCTATGAACAGACCCACATTTATACAGTCATCTGATTTCTGACCCAGATGACAAAGCAATTTAACGGGAAAATGAAAATCTTTTCAATAAATTGATCTGAAGCAACAGAATTTCAACCCAGCTCATTTGAGATGAATCACAGACCTAAATGTAGAAAACTATAAAACTGCTAGAAGAAACAAGAGGATATCTTCATGACACTGGGGAAAGCAAAGATTTCTTGAAGAAGATTGACTTGCAATGGGCCGGTCCATGGGACCCCATGACCGCAAACGGATAGGGCTTGTGGACTTGTGGACTTGTGCTAGGTTCTTGTCATGTGGGACCACAGGGCCCCTTGTCCATACCCCTTAGCACCCCAGAAAAGGGCTTGCTGGAGTATCTGATCTTACTGAATTCCCCAAAGTAAGCATATGTGTGTATTTACTGATATGTGTGTTTACTGAATATGGCAAAGAAAGACATGAGTCACCTTCCTGGGCTTTTCCCCCTTCACTAATGTGGTCTCCACACATACGCCATGGTCTCTTCATGTGGTGAGAAAAGAGGAGGCTTGTGGGTGGGGCTTGGGGGTAGTACCTGACCCGTTGGCCGTAGGGGAAGCAGCTCTAGCCTGGAAACCTAGCTGCTGCTGCTGCTAAGTCACTTCAGTCGCGTCCAACTCTGTGCGACCCCATAGACGGCAGCCCACCAGGCTCCCCCATCCCTGGGATTCTCTAGGCAAGAATACTGGAGTGGGTTGCCATTTCCTTCTCCAATGCATGAAAGTGAAAAGTGAAAGTGAAGTTGCTCAGTCGTGTCCGACTCTTCGCGACCCCATGGACTGCAGCCTACCAGGCTCCTCCATTCATGGGATTTTCCAGGCAAGAGTACTGGAGTGGGGTGCCATTGCCTTCTCCAGGAAACCTAGAGGTAGGGCCAATATGGACTGGGGAGGAACTTAGACTTTGGAGTCTGAGTTCAAATCCCCAGACCTATTGGATCTGAGCTGTGTGTCCTTGGAAAATTCACTGGACCTCTCTGAGTCCTGATTTCCTTATATGAGGTGAACCAGTTTGATATCAGATGACTATATGGACTTAGGAATTAAGGACGGATCAGACAGCAGAAGCCAGGTGGTGCTCGTGGTAAAGAACCCGCCTGCCAATGCAAGAGATGTAAGAGTTTCAGGTTCAGTCCCTGGTCTGGAAAGATTCCACATGCAGGGAGCAACTAAGCCTATGTGCCGCACCTACAGAACCTGTGCCCTAGAGCCTGTGCTCCTCAACAAGAGAAGCCACTGCAATGAGAAACCCATGCACCAGGCTTTGCTTACCGCAACTAGAGAAAGCCCACACGCAGCAATGGACACCCAGTGCTGTCAAAAAATTTAAAAGAAAATTTAAAGAAAGCTACTTAAAAACCATTTTATAGTATAAAATTATATATAAACATATATTTATCTATAAATATATGCATTTAAAAGTGTAAATGGGTATTTCTACAAATCTTTTATAATTAGTTAATTTCCAGTTTTATTGAGATCTCAGTTGACATATAGCATTATATAAGTTTAAGATATACAACATAATGATTTGACTTACATTCATCATAAAATTATTATTACAACAGGTTAGTGCATATCCATCATCTCATATAAATATAACAATAAAAAATGGAAAAAAATTTTTATTTGTAATAAGAGCTCTTAGGATTTACTATCTTTACAATTTTCATTTATAATGCACAGCAGCATTCATTATCTTTATCATATTGTACCTTACATCCTTAATATTTACTTATCTTATAACTGGACATTTGTACCTTCTGACCATCTTCACCCAATCCCACCCCTTACCCTACCACCCCAGCTTCTGGTAACCACAAATCTAATCTCTTTTTTCTAAGAGTTTGTTTTTGAAGTATAATTGACCTACAACATTATGTTAGCAGAGTTCCAAAGAATAGCAAGGAGAGATAAGAAAGCCTTCCTCGGTGATCAGTGCAAAGAAATAGAGGAAAACAACAGAAAGGGAAAGACTAGAGATCTCTTCAAGAAAATTAGAGATACCAAGGGAACGTCTCATGCGAACATGGGCTCAATAAAGGACAGAAATGGTATGGAGCTAACAGAAGCAGAAGATATTAAGAAGAGGCGGCAAGAATACACAGAAGAACTGTACAAAAAAGATCTTCACCGCTCAGATAATCACGATGGTGTGATCACTCATCTAGAGCCAGACATCCTGGAATGTGAAGTCAACTGGGTCTTAGGAAGCATCACTACGAACAAAGCTAGTGGAGGTGATGGAATTCCAGTTGAGCTATTTCAAATTCTAAAAGATGATGCTGTGAAAGTGCTGCACTCAATATGCCAGCAAATTTGGAAAACTCAGCAGTGGTCACAGGACTGGAAAAGGTAAGTTTTCATTCCAATCCCAAAGAAAGGCAATGCCAAAGAATGCTCAAACTACCACACAATTGCATTCATCTCACATGTTAGTAAAGTAATGCTCAAAATTCTCCACGCCAGGCTTCAGCAATACGTGAACCGCGAACTTCCCAATGTTCAAGCTGGTTTTAGAAAAGGCAGAGGAACCAGAGATCAAATTGCCAACATCCACTGGATCATCGAGAAAGCAAGAGAGTTCCAGAAAAACGTCTATTTCTGCTTGATTGACTATGCCAAAGTCTTTGACTGTGTGGATCACAATAAACTGTGGAAAATTCTGAAAGAGATGGGACTACCAGACCACCTGACCTGCCTCTTGAAAAATCTGTTTGCAGGTCAGGAAGCAACAGTTAGAACTGGACATGGTACAATAGACTGGTTCCAAATAGGAAAATGAGTACGTCAAGGCTGTATATTGTCACCCTGCTTCTTTATCTTATATGCAGAGTACATCATGAGAAATGCTGGGCTGGATGAAGCATAAGCTGGAATCAAGATTGCCAGGAGAAATATCAATAACCTCAGATATGCAGATGACACCACCCTTATGGCAGAAAGTGAAGAGAACTAAAGAACCTCTTGATGAGAGTGAAAGAGGAGAGTGAAAAAGTTGGCTTAAAGCTCAACATTCAGAAAACGAAGATCATGGCATGTGGTCCCATCACTTCATGGGAAATAGATGGGGAAACAGTGGAAACAGTGTCAGACTTTATTTTTGGGGGCTCAAAATCACTGCAGATGGTGACTGCAGCATGAAATTAAAAGATGTTTACTCCTTAGAAGGAAAGTTATGACCAACCTAGACAGTATATTAAAAAGCAGAGACATTACTTTGCTAACAAAGGTCCATCTAGTCAAGACTATGGTTTTTCCAGTGGCCATGTATGGATGTCAGAGTTGGACTGTAAAGAAAGCTGAGCGTTGAAGAATTGACGCTTTTGCACTGTGATGTTGGAGAAAACTCTTGAGAGTCCCTTGGACTGCAAGGAGATCCAACCCGTCCATCCTTAAGCAAATCAGTCCTGAATATTCATTAGAAGGACTGAAGCTGAGACGCCAATACTTTGACCACCTGATGTGAAGAGCTGACTCATTTGAAAGACCCTGATGCTGGGAGAGATTGACGGTAGGAGGAAAAGGGGACAACAGAGGATGAGATGGTTGGATGACATCACTGACTCAATGGGCATGAGTTTGGGTGAACTCCAGGAGCTGGTGATGGACAGGGAGGCCTGGTGTGTTGCAGTCCATGGGGTCACAAAGAGTCGGACATGAGTGAGCACTGGACTGAACTGAACATAGAGATTCAATATTTCTATAAATTTCAGAATGATCCCCACTATGAGTCTAGTGTCATCTGTCATCTGTCAATATTCCTATAAATCTGCTTGGTGAACTTATAAGTAGTCTCATTTATTGTTTATTTCTTATCTGAGTAAAGTGTTTTCAATAAAAAATAAAAATAAGAGATCAAAAGTGCTGAAAATGCTTAAATTCCTTGCTCTTTAGTCTGACATTCAGTGGCTTCCATACAGGTAGGAATAAAGATGGTGTGTTTCTATGTGTGTGTGTGAATTAAGAGTATCTGAAAGTGTGTGGCTGTGAATTAGTGTGAAGATACATGAATATGTGGGTGTCCAGGAGGGTGTGTGTGAGTGTGTCAATTTGTGAGTGCTTTGGAGAGTGTGTGACTGTCAGTTCGTGTAACTCTGTGTAAGTGTGTGACATGAGTTAGTGTGAGTGTGTCTGCTTCTCCGGGGTTGGGGTGAACAACCTGAAAGGACTCAGGGGATCCCCACCCTTCTCAGTTCAGCGCAGTTCATTGTAGGCTGCAGCACTGTGAGTGCTTGCCCCATTCTCGACTCTTCAAGAGGAAAAGAAGCGGCAGTGAGGAGGACCCCAGCTCTTCTCCTCACAGAGAGGACAGTCAGGGTTCTGCCCCCGACAGTCAATCACAGTTGCAGAGAGTCAGTTACCATCTGCGGTGGCGCACGTCTGTCTGTCTCTTTCTTGTTTTCATGAAGATTGCTGCTTGGGCTCCAGAAGCTGCTAGGCCAGTGGCCTTCCTGGTCACACAGGCCTGAGAAGGTGGCTGGATCAGCTACCATCACTCAGTCCCTCAAATCCTTCTTGATCAAAAGATTTTGTGGCCAAAGTTGTTGGGAAAGACTGAGAACTCAGCTCAGGATCCACAGCCCACCCTATCATGGTAAAGGTGCTGAGAAGTCCCATGGCAAGCACCTAAACCTGTGGAATCTTCTAGCCCTGCATTTTCACATGAGGACTGGAGCCCCACCTCCCACTCCCCTTGACAGCACCTATTAATGTCCCACAGAACCAGCATTAACAGAACCCCTGTTGGGGTTATCCTCTAGTTCACATTAACAGCCTATATGTGCCAGCACATCTCAGGCTACCAAGCTTCCTCAGACACACAAACACGCCGCCTTGGGGCCCTCCGAGGAGACAACACTAAATACATTTTTACAGATAAGGGGCCAAGGCAGCTAAGAGATGGAGTATCTTGCTTAAGGCACCCCCAGTTCATAAGAGGCTAGCCTGCCTTGGGACTCCATCCTTTTTCTTCTCAGTAGAAGCTCAGTGGAGAGCTTGGCTTTGCATGGGCTCAGGAAACATGCAGCATTTTAATATTTTATTTATATTTATATTTATTTATTTGCCTGTGCTGAGTCTTAGTTGCAGCATGCGGGATCTAGTTCCCAGACCAGGGCTCAAACCTGCCCCCTCCTGCACTGGGACCATGGAGTCTTAGCCACTGGACCATGAGGGAGGTCCCAACATACAACATTTTAGAGGAAGAGGCTCAGCTGATGCCTGGGACTCAGACATTGATGGGATTCCTAGGGAGGTGGGAGGAGGTGGCTTATTAGAGATAACACTAAAGGGGGGTTGGGATTCCCCCCTAATTCCGTGGTAAAGAATCCACCTGCAGTGCAGGAGATGCAGGAGACACAGGCTTGATCCCTGGGTCGGGAAGATCCCCTGGAGGAGGCCATGGCAACCCACTCCAGTGTTCTTGCCCAGAGAATCCCAAGGACATAGGAGCCTGGTGGGCTGCAGTCCATGGGGCCACAGAGAGTCAGACACCCCTGAAGCGACGGAGCACGCACGCACAGGGGGATTGAGGGTGGGAGGTGCTGAAGGGGGTGCTGATTTGTTCTGGCTGGACACCTCTGCCACTCCAGCAGCTGGAGGTGAAAGGCCTGAAGGAGACAGAAGGGGGCTTCTCGTCCCTACAATGCCTCCTGTCAGCCCTGTGGCTCCTGTCAGTCCCTCCTGTTCACTCAATTTCCTCATCTGAACCATGGAGAAGTTGACAAACTATGGCATGCCCAGTTTAATTTTAATTTCAGGTAAACAGCAAATGCTTTTCAGTGTAAGTATATTCCATGCAATATTTGGGACATACGGATACTAAGAAATTAATTTTATCTAATGTTCAAATTTACCTGGATGAAAGTGAAAGTGAAGTCTCTCAGTCATGTCCGACTCTTTGTGACCCCATGGACTGTAGCCTACTAGGCTCCTCTGTCCATGGGATTTTCCAGGCAAGAATACTGGAGGGGGTTGCCATTTCCTTCTCCAGGGGATCTTCCCAACCCAGGGATCGAACCCTGGGTCTCCTGTATTGCGGGCAGATGCTTTACCATCTGAGCCACGAGGGAAGCTCAAATTTAACTGGGTAGCCTGTATTTTTCTTACAGATGAGGGCCAATGACCTTTATGACACAGATGACTATTCAGAGGCCTGGAAGTTGGGACCAGACCCTGGCTGGGGCTCCTGTCCTTCCCACCAGCTCTCTCTGCCCATGGGCCAGGTCACAGTCAGGCTGGGCTGAACCCAGCTCTGAGGGAAAGGCCTGGCCTCCTTGATGATGGTGAGAAGGCTGATGTGGGTCTAGGGGACCCAGGGTGCCCATGCAGCTCATGATCAGGGTCCATGAAGATGGAGAATGCAGGGCTGGGAGGAGGAGCTGTCAGGATCTGCTCTGAGGGCACCTTTTTCTACATCTGAATCAGGTAGTGCTACACTGGCTTAAATGGCTGGAAGGAGACCCGGGATATGAGAAGGATGATGTAGCAACACCAGCCCGGACCTCTGGGGTGGGAGGAAGAGATGAGGCAGGGGGCACGATGCTCACCTGGCTGAGGGCCCTACCCGACCCCTCGGTAGTGGGGACTTCTCCCGTTACCACATCAGGGCAGGGTGGGCATCACAGTGGCCAATGCTCTCCATCAACACCCGGCTCTGCTCAGAAAGTTCTAGTACTGGGCAGGGCGGGTGGAGAGGGGTGTGTGGAAGCTCTGAGGTACACTCCTCCTCCCATTTCTCCACAGACTGGCACTTTTTTTGTGGTAAACCCAGTGACATGGGAGATGGCTGATAAGAGGAAAGGACCCTGCCTGGTCAGATTGCAAAGTTCCCAGACTCTATAAAGCAGGCTGCGGAGGGAGGCTGGGCAGCTGCCCACCATGACCTCTTGGGCCGTTCTGCTCATCGCCTCGGTGCTCCTGGTTGCCCCAGGTGAGGATGTTCCCTCGGGGTGGATCCCGACAGCTGCTTCTCCTCCCAGCCCTGCTTTCTCAGGCTTTGTGGACCCAAGGTCAACTCTGGTCCCACAGCCTTCTCACCATCACCACAGAGGCTGGGCCTTACCCTCAGAGCCAGGTTTAGCCCGGCCTGGCAGTGACCTGGCCAATGGGGAGAGAGAGCCAGTGGGAAAGAAGGGAGCCCCAGCCAGGGGTCTGGTCCCAACTCTCCTGCTCAGGCTATGGGGCCCAGGGGGCTCCCTTTCTCTTCCTGGGCCGCTGGCTCTTCGTCTGCGTCATGAAGATCTCTGACCCACCAGTGCGTCTGAGGTTTCTTCTGGCCCACGATGGCCAGGGGATGACAGGGTATCTGAGTGAATGGGGACCTCTCACTGTTCCAGACTCCCTCCCTTGTCCCCACACCTCCTCTCTCCCAGTGCCCGGGCTCACTGTAAGTTCTAATGGCTTAGCTGAGCGTAAGGACCCTTCTGGAGGGGAGAGCTGGCTGGGCTGGGCCATCTGACATGAGGTATTTTTTGTTTTTTTGTTTTTTGAGAAAAGAGAAAAAGAAAAACAATCCCTTGAAAGAAGATGAGGGAAGTTTCCTTTTAGATGGGCCCCAAATCTCTGTGTGTGTGTGAGAGAGAGACATACACATAAAGAGACAGACAGACAAGACGGAGAAACAGAGAGACAGAGGGAGTGGTGCAATGGTGATGGCTGGGGGGACTTATCCTCTTTGCTCTCCGAGGAACTTGAGAGTGTATGTTTCTCCTGACAGTGGGTCAGAGCAGCCCCAGGACAGAGCAGGGCAGGAGGCCCCCAGGTCCCCTCACAAGGCCGCCCCCCCCCCGTCCTGGGCACCAGCTGCCTCCTGGGCTCTCCCCAGCCAGAAGCAGTGACTTCTCCTCTCCCTCTGTCTGTGGAGGGCTGCTGATGCTGTTTCTTCCCCAGGGCTGGCCTTTTCCGGTCTGACTCCTGAGTGTCACGACCAGGCGACGGCCCATCTGAGCGATGGAGACGAGTTGTGCCAGGGCCTGGCCCCGGAGGATCCCCAGGTACGCGGATGGCTTCCTGCTGCCCCCCTACCGTCCCTCTCCTTCCTCTCCTCCCTGGGCAGTGCCAGGGGCGAGGGTCTGGAGACCGAACTGGTCAGGGGCTGGGGAGGCAGGGCGGGAGCTGAAGAGGCTGGTTTTGTTCACACTGGTGCCTGACTGTGGGGTAGGGGCTACACTGGTGGCTGGGCCCTCCCCAAGAGCCTCCTCCTTGTCTGACGGTAGAACAGCAGAGGGGCAGATGCTGGGCTGGGGAGGGTGCTGTGGGTGTGGGGGCAGGTCGTGGGGTCTCTCAGCCCCTCTAAGACAGGCAGAGAGATGGGCAGGGGCCAGCCAGTCTGGCTCAGGTCCTCATATGGACAGATAGGTCATGGGTCATCCTACTGGCTTGAAAGCTCCCAGGGGACCCTTCCTGGTGCCCTTCCAAGGTTGGGGTGTCTGAGAGACCACTCTGAGGGACTTCCTTTTCTAATAGGGTGACCTGGTGCTCCAAGGAGAGGAGGTGAACCCTTTCTGTGATCTTTGTCAGGAGATAATGCAGATGTTGGAGTACATGGTGGGAAATAAGCCCAGCAAGGTGAGACAGGAGGCTTGTGGAGCCTGGTGGGTGGAGAGGTGCCCCTGAGGGGGTGGGGAGGGTGGGGGATTGTGAGGAGGGCTGCCAGAATGGCTGACAGTCTGTGGGCTCCTCAAATGTGTGCCAATGGACTTTGGAGAATTCCCTCGACTTGTGGCACTCTGGGAGTATGAAAGTGGGAGGAAGGGTGTGTGGTTTCCATCAAGTTCTCGAAGGGAGCCTGTCCCCAGAGCAGGTAGGGACCTCCCATTCATGTCCAGGATATGGCTCTAGGAGGTTGGTTCCAGATCAAGCCTGAGTCAGGAAAGGTAAGTCCCAGGTTCTCCACATCTGAGCTGTATGGTTTGGCCATGTCATAAACACTTTGTGAGCATCAGTTTTCTTACCTAGGCAATCCAAGTTGCCTAGGACTTTTTTTAAACAGACGATTTTATTAATGTATTTATTTGACTGTGCTGGGTCTTGGTTGCCTCTCAGACTTTCTCTCTAGCTGCTCTGAGTGGGGGCTACTCTGTCACTGGGGTGCTCAGGCTTCTCACTGTGGTGGCTCCTCCTGTCGCGGAGCGCTGGCTCTCGGCATGCGGCCTCAGTAGCTGAGACGCGTGGGCTCAGCAGTTGTGGTTCCCGGGCTCTAGAGCACAGGCTCAGTGGTTGTGGCGCACCAGCTTCCTTGCTCCCCAGCATGTGGGGTCTTCCTGGATCTCAGGTCCTCTCCTGTACTGGCAGGCGGATTCTTCACCATGAGCCACCAGGGAAATCCTGCCTAGGTGTTTTAAAGGAGCCGAAAAGTGGGATGTACTTAGCTCCAACTTAATCCTTAAGAAGTGGATGTATCATCACAAGAATCATAGTTTCACTCTCCCCCAGCCCCCCTTAGCTCCCTCGACCTGCTCAGCCCTCTGTCTTCATCCCGGGATCCCCAGATTTATCCTCTTCCACTGGGATGGCAGGATAAGATATTCCAAAATCAATGAACCAAGGCTTCAAGTTCAGATTCCCTCCTAACCCACTGCACCCCGCCCCCCGCCCCCAACCCAGCACCAGTCAGGCCCTGGACCCAGAAGCTATGTAGGCAGATCCTTTAAAGTGGGTCTGGGCACCACTCTCCACCAGAAGACAGGGCCCAGTTATATAGGAGCTGAGAATCAGCAGGACCAATTGTCTTTTCCGGAACCCCTGCTGGTCAGGTTTGGCCCAGGACTCAGGGATGAGGAATAGGGGCTGAGACCTGTCTCTCCAGTCCCCGCTCGGGTGGCCACCAGGCACCAGCTCCCTGGCCACTGGTCCCATTGCCAGACCCATCTGGGGACCAAAGCTGCCAGGGCCTGCAGAAAGGCAATGCCAGGCAGGGTTCACCTGAGGCCTGTTTCCTACCACGGCGCTGCTGCTCCAGAATGTCATCATCCGTGCCACCTCCAAGGTGTGCAGAAAGATGGGGCTGCTGAGGAGGCGTTGCAACAAGATCATGAAGAAGTTTCTCCATCGCATCTCTGCAGACATCATAGCTAGGAAGAAGCCTCAGGCCATCTGTGTGGACATCATGCTGTGCAAACGCAAGGCAGGTACGTGCAGAGGGAACAGCAGGGAGTTATTTCCTGACAGCCTCCCCATGAATGTGCAATAGAGTTTAAAATCACAGGAAGGCACCTGTCAGAGAGAACTTCCTAAGCAGCTCACACCTGCCCCTCCCAGCTTTCTTGCCACATGGCACATGACTCCAACCACTCCCAACAGGAACTGTGTGGAGCAGATGGGTAGGTGGACTTTGGCTCCTACCAAAGTCCTTTCTCAAACATTTGAGAAAAACTCCTAACAGCCTGAGGCAACACCCCCCACCCCGACCCCCGCCGCTCCCCATGCTCCCGCAAACAGTCCTAGAGTAAAATCAGGTCCCCATTTCTCCTCAGCTGTGTGACCTTGGGCAAGTAGCTTAACCTATTTGAGCTTGAGTTTTCTCACCTGTGAAAGGGGGATAATGACTCCTGTTTCTGAGGTTGGGGTGAGGACTGAATAAGACCATCATGTATGACAAGGTTGACGCCAAGGAAATGGCCTGAGACTAAGATACTGGAGACATCAGAGCCCTGATCAAACTCCAACCTCCCAGCCCAGCCCTGACCCCAGAATGGGAACCAAGGCCACATCCTTCTCCATGTCACAGGGCCCTAAGAGCTGGGGCTGGAGGAATCTCATGGGGT
The DNA here is from genome assembly GCF_016772045.2 of Ovis aries. Classification (NCBI taxonomy): domain Eukaryota; kingdom Metazoa; phylum Chordata; class Mammalia; order Artiodactyla; family Bovidae; genus Ovis; species Ovis aries. Next base: position 57,547,371 of record NC_056056.1, read on the forward strand.
TGGGGGAGGGCTAGGGCTGCCCCAGGCCATGCCTGGAGATTTCAGGCAATTGGCTACAAGAGATGGGCCGGGGAAGGGATCCTCAGTTTAGGTCTGGCAGCTCATCCGCTCTCACTGATGCTTTGCAGCCTGATGCTTGCAGATCGCCCGTTAGTATGAGGTCCCCACCATTTCCTGTGGCTTTTATCTTCAAAGCCCCACCACCCACACAGGCTCCTGAAGGGCTTCCAGGAGGGGACAGTGCATGTGTACCACAAGAACAGGTGGCTCTAAGTCCCCATCCCCTCTAGAGACCCCACACACCTGCCCATTGCTGTCTCTTCTCTCCACTCCAGGTCTCATCTGAGCCACTGCGTCCCCCAACCCCACCCTGGGGAAGAAGCACAGAAACTCCAGCATCCTCCATCGGCTCCTTCCTTCCTGAATCCAGGAGTCTTCCCTCTAGTTTCTCTTATCTAACTCCTTCCACTGCCTTCCCCGCTCAGGAGAATAAAATATCAAGCAAGAATTTTTGCAGCTTCTTTTCCTTTGCTGGGTTTCAGAGAAGGGGCACGTTCATCTGACTCATGAGTTCATTCAATAAACATGCTGTATGTCCACCTGTGATTCTAGATGTTAGGGATTTAGCGGTGAACAAGACAACTTAGCAGCTCTCACACATATGGTCATGAAATACTTACTGTGCTGCATGTCACTCCAAGCACCTGGAGCACACCACGAATACACCCCCAGGAGCTCTCAGACCAGCTGGGGAAACCAGCCGGGTTAGGGTTTTGTTGTTGTTCAGTCGATCAGTTGTGTTCGACTCTGACATCGCATGGACTGCAGCATGCCAGGCTTCCCTGTCCTTCACTATATTCTGGAGCTTGCTCAACTCATGTCCATTGAATCAGTGATGTCATCCAACCATCTCATCCTCTGTCATCCCCTTCTCCTCCTGCCCTCAGTCTTTCCCAGCATCAGGGTCTTTTCTAATAAGTTGGCTCTTTGCATCAGGTGGTCAAAGTATTAGAGCTTCAGCTTCAGCATCAGTCCTTCCAATGAAAATTCAGAGGTGATTTCCTTTCAGATTGACTGGTTGGATGTCCAAGGGATTCTCAAGAGTCTTCTCCAGCACCACTATTTGAAAGCATCAGTTCTTCAGTGCTCAACCTTCTCTATGGTTCAACTCTCACATCTGTACACGAGTACTGGAAAAACCACAGCTTTAACTATACGGACCTTTGTCAGCAAAGTGATGTCTCTGCTTTTTAAGATGCTAAGTTGGTCATAGATTTTCTTTCAAGGAGCAAACATCTTTTAATTTCACGGCTGCAGTCACTGTCCTCAGTGATTTTGGAGCCCAAGAAAATAAAGTCTGTCACTGTTTCCATTTTTTTCCTCATCTATTTGCCATGAAGTGATGAGACCAGATGCCATGATCTTAATTTTTTGAATGTTACTTTTCAAGCCAGGTTTTTCACTCTTAGGGTTAGAGTTCTTCTGGATATTAGGAACTGAAACTTAGCCTTTTACTTCACAGAAGGCAGCCTTCTCCTTTTTTTTTTTTGGCTGTGCCTTGAGTTTGGGTGAACTCCGGGAGTTGGTGATGGACAGGGAAGCCTAGGGTGCTGCGGTTCATGGGGTCACAAAGAGTCAGACATGACTGAACGACTGAACTGAACTGAACTGAGGCTTGCAGGATTTTAGTTCCCCAACCAGGGTTCAAACCCGTGCCCCCTGCAGTGCAAGCACAGAGTCCTAATCACTGGGCCTCCAGGGAATCCCCAGGCAGCCTTTTTTTGCTGTTTTGGGGGGAGTGTATTATTTAGGGCACTTTTGCCCTTCAGCAACTGAAGTTTTAGCTCATTCTGGCTTAAATAAAAAAAGGTAATTTAATAGCACCAATACTTAACCAGTCCACGGAGCTTCAGGCACAGAATGATCCAGAAATCTGTGGTGTCACCAGAGCTTCGTTCCTGCGGTCCTACCATTTTCTTTCTTCTTCCCACCTCTGTATACTAAAAGCGACCTCGGGCCAGCTTCCTTCTTGGCAGTGGGAATGGCTGCACTATATCAAAACTTGTCATTTTTCCAGGGTGTCAACAGGAGACAGAGAGTTCTTTAGTAGCCTCTCTTTTAGTAGCTCCCTTGGAAGGGAAAAGAAACTTCTTTCCCAGAAATCCCATCAAACGTCTCCCCGTTTTTATCCACAAAGGGGTCAGCTGCCCATCTTGAACCAACCAGTGTGTCCACGGGCATGGCATACAATGGTTAGCATAAGCCAAGTCAGGGTACATCCCTGTGGCTGAGATGGAGTCCAATCCACCCAAATCATTTGGTTGAGAATGGACATGAAAATTTGGGAAGAGATTGAGGCTCAAAGAGGGGAAAATAAAGAGTTCAATCAGAAAAAGAGTTCAAATGATGAAATCTGGGGCAATTTGAGTATCAAAAAAGACAATGACAATAATAGATTATAACCCACTGAATAAGTTAGAATCCATGAAAGTGAAAGTCTCTTAGTCATGTCTGACTCTTTGTGACCCCATGGACTGTAGCCTGCCAATCTCCTATGTTCGTGAGGCAAGAATACTGAAGTGGGTAGCTGTTTCCTTCCCCAGGGGATCTTCCCAACCCAGGGATCGAACCCAGGTCTCTTGCATTATGGGCCAATTCTTTACCAGCTGAACCATGAGGGAAGCCCAAGAATACTGGTGTGGGTAGCCTATCCCTTCTCCAGGGGATCTTCCTGACCCAGGACTCGAACGGGAGTCTCCTGCATTGCAGGAGGATCCTTTACCAGCTGAGCTCCCAGGGAAGCCCAATGAAGTCATAGAAATGATAAATTAATAAGCAAGGGAAAATGGAAAGTGTTACCCTATAGTAGAATGCCAATGAATAAATGTAGACATAGTTATAAAGTCTATCTCACAAAATATTTATTAATTAGACTTTTTTTTTTGGCTACACCATGCAGCTTGAGGGATCTCAGTTCCTGAACGAGAGATAGAACCCCCACCCTCAGCAATGAAAGAATGGAGTCCACTGGAATTAATTAATTAATTAATTAATTTCTGGGTTTTCCTTGGCAGTCCAGTGGTTAAGACTCAGCACTTTCACTCCAGTGGGCCTGAGTTCGATTCCTGGTCAGGGAAATAGGATCCTGCAAACCTTGAGGCATGGCCAAGGAAAGAAAGCAACGTCCATTATTAGTTACCTTGACAGCAGAGAAACTTAGCAGACAGGGGATGCTACTAATGGACAAGTCAACATCATGGGGTTCATGATGCAATGCAATGAGAAGAATGTACAACTCATTTCTGACAATAAGCCTAAATCATTGGGAAAGATCAGACGAGCTCAAACTGATATTTTACATAGTAGCTGCACTATACTTTTCAAAAATGCCAAGAAAGACAAGGAAAGACTAAAGAACTGCTTCAGATCAAAGGAAACTAAGAAATACATTGATCAAATTGCAATACATGATCTTGTTCGGGATCCAGACCTATAAAAGACACTGTTGGGGACAAGCTACAAAATGTGACTGGAGTCTGTGATGCTAATATTGTGTTAATGTTAGTTTTCTAATTTTGATGGTTGTACTGTTATGTATGAGATTGTCCTTGTAAAGAAATACACACTGAAGTATCAAGAGGGGATGTAAGGCACCATTTTCTACAATTTACTGTCAAATGATTTAGAAGCAATTGTGATATGTTCACATAGAAAAGGGGCTTCCTTCGTGGCTCAGTGGTAAAGAACTTCCCTGCCAATGCAGGAAATGTGGGTTCAGTCCCTGGGTTGGGAAAATCCACTAGAGAAGGAAATGGCAACCCACTCCAGCATTCTTGCCTGCAAAATCCTATGGACAGAGGAACCAGGAGGGCTACAGTCCATGAGGTTGCAAAAGAGTCAGACACCACTTAGCGACGGAACAACAGCAACAGCACACAGAAAGACACATACCACATACCTATGGTAAAATGCGAACAGTGGGAATACGGTTAAGGTTAACAGAAACTCTTTGTACTAGTCTTGCAACTTTCCTCTAAATCTGAAATTATTTAAAGGTGAAAATAAATGACTTGTAGTCATTTGGCCTTAGCATAGATGCATAGATGCATAGATGCATAAATGCATAGATGGTGTTAAGGGTGTCATCAAAAAGACCTGACTCCAGTTTGACCTGTGGGCTGGACCCAGGCGTTTGGAGGCTGTTCATAGTAGGGATAATCCTTTTCCTCTCTGTAGGGTCAGTCATAATGTCCCTTCTTCTATTTCTGATTCTAATAATTTGAGTATTTTCTCTTTCTGTCTTTGGTCTATTTCTGTAAGTTCATTTGTACCACATTTTATTTTTCATTATTTCTTGCTTATTTATTTTTGGTTGCGCTGGGTCTTCATTGCTGCACATGAGCTTTTTGTGGTTGCAGAGAGTGTGGACTACTCTCTAGTAGAAATGCATGGGCTTCTCATTGCAGGGGCTTCTCTTGCTGCTGAGCACAGGCCCTAGAGCATAGGCTCAGTAGTTGTGGCAGATGGGCTTAGCTGCCCTGCAGCATGCGAAATCTTCTAGGACTTGGGATTGAGCCCATGTCCCCTGCATTGGCAGGTGGATTCTGCCAATTTGTAGCATATTTTATTCTTTTATTTTTTTTCAAGAGGATACTAAATGTTTTACTGATTATGCATGATACAAGGTTGATACATCAGCTTCATTCCCATCTATAACTTTATCTGATATCACAATTCAGTTTATATCTATTGCATAGGATGTGCCAATGATCATTAACAACCAAAAAACTCCATGACTTTGAGTGGGTGAACCTTTTAATGGTGAACTCATTTCACAACACAGTAACTGTCCGTTCAACTACATCAAGGTTCTAAAGACAACAACTTCTCCACCAAAGCAGGTTGTAAATAAATTTTGAATTAAACCTGGGATCACCCTGAAGGAATTCTAACTTCACACTGTTGGCACTTTACATGGCACATTAAAAAAAAGAGACACATTTATTCAGCGTCACGATCAGACTATTACATTTAGTAATTAACAGCATGGATGCAAAAAAAAAAAAGAAATCCACATTAAAATCCTTTTTTGGCATACTTTACACTTTCCACAGAACAGAAACTAAGTTAACCTATTATACAGGTAGTCAAAGCTATGGTTTTTCCAGTAGTCACATATGGATATGAAAGTTGGACCGTAAAGAAAGCTGAGTGCTAAAGAATTGATGCTTTGAACTGTGGTGTTGGAGAAGACTCTTGAGAGTCCCTTGAACTGTAAGGCAATCAAACCAGTCAATCATAAAGGAAATCAGTCCTGAATATTCATTAGAAGGACTGATTCTGAAGTTGAAGCTAAAATACTTTGGCCACCTGATGTGAAGAACTGATTTATTGGAAAAGACCCTGATACTGGGAAAGATTGAAGGTAGAAGAAGGGGATGACAGAGGATGAGATGGCTGGATGGCATCACTGACTCGATGGATATGAGTTTGAGCAAGCTCCGGGAGTTGGTGATGGACAGAGAAGCCTGACATGCTGCAGTCCATGGGGTCACAAAGAGTTGGACACAACTGAGTGAACTGAGCTGAACAGAACAATTAGCCAAAGGGCTTCCCAGCTGGCGCTAGCAGTAAAGAACTTGCCTGCCAACAGACATGGGTTTGATCAAGGAGAAGGGCACTGCAACCTGCTCCAGTATTCTTGCCTGGAGAACCCCATGGACAGAGGAGGCTGGTGGGCTACAGTCCGTAGGGTTGCACAGAGTTGGACACGACTGAAGCAACTTAGCATGCACACATGATTAGTCACAGCATGGTTCTTGAGTTTTTTGCCCATACAGACGAGTATTGTCTAAAACATGTCTTCTTTGTAGCAGGGAGGCCCTGCCACCACTGTCCTTGGCTGAGTTCACAAATCTGTTGTAACCTGCAGCTTCCCTGTCACTTCTCTGGCTCTCCTCTCTGGCTAAGCTTTGTTTCCTGGCAATAATTAAAACCTTCTGCCCTTGCTATAGCTACTGCTGCTGCTGGAACCTCCATAGCCACCTTGCTTTTGTGGTTTGTCAAAGTATTGGCCTCCACCACCACAAGGGCTAGAACTTCTGCTTCCAAAATTTCCTTCTTTCATGAGTCCAATTTGAAGATTGATTGTCATAATTGCCAAAATCACTGTAGCTTCTGTCACCTCCAAATTGCTTCCATCATCACCAAATTCATTCTAGCCATCCCCACCATATCTACCACCATCACGGCTGCCACCAAAGCCACCTCGACCACTCCATGACCAACATTGTCATTCCCTCCAAAACCACCTCCACAGCCATCACCAAAGTTTCCAGATCCACTTCGACCTCTTTGGCTGGGTGAAGCACTAGTGATCTCTGGCTTAGACAGGGCTTTCCTTACTTCACAGTTGTGGCTGTTCAAAGTGTGGCATTTCTGAAAGCCAGTCTTATCTATGGAGTCGTGGTCATCAAAGGTTATGAACGCAAAGCCTCTCTTCTGCCACTGCCTCGGTCAGTCATGATTTCAATCACTTCAGTTTTCCTATACTGTTCAAAATAATCTCTCAGGCAATGTTCTTTGGTGTTTTCTTTAATGCCACCAACAAAAATCTTTTTCACAGTTACATGGGCACCAGGTCTTAGAGAATGTTCTCTTGAGATGGCCCTCTTTGGTTCCACGAATCTTCCATCTGTCTTGTGTGGCCTTGCCCTCCTGGCTGCATTAACCTCCTCCACATGAAGCATGTGACAGACCCAGGGCCTCTGGAGGGCGTGGTGTTCAGATCCTTCACCACCACACAGTCTGTGAGTGTTCCTCTTTGCTCAGAATGGCTCCTCAAACTGTCGTTTGTTGTTTCAAAGCTCAGTCCTCCAATGAAGAGCTTCTGCAGCTCTTCTGGCTCTTTGGAGGACTGACTTAGACTTTGACTCTGACTTAGATGGCAGTGGAGAGGGGAACCTTCAAAGATGAGTACTCACGGGCAGAAAGTTGTATCATATTTTGAATTACACATATAGGTGGCATCATATTATATTTGTCTTTCTCTGTTTGACTTACTACATTTAGTATGATAATCTCTAAGTCCATCCATGTTGCCGCAAATGGCATTACTTTATTCTTTTTTATGGCTGAGTAATATTCCATCGTGTGTGTGTGTGTGTGTGTGTGTGTGTGTGTGTGTGTGTGTGTGTGTGTGTGTCACATCTACTTTATCTATTCATTTGTTAGTGGACATTTAGGTTGTTTGCCTTGGCTATTATAAACAGTGTTCTATGAACATTAGGGTGCATGTTATATTTTGAATTAGAGTTTTTGTCTTTTCTGGATATATATACTCAGAAGTGGGGTCACTGGGTTATATGGTAACTCTATTTTTAGTTTCTTAAGGAACATCCATAATGTTCTCCATAGTGGCTATACCAATTTACATTCCAGCCAACAGTATAGGAGGGTTCCCTTTTTTTATACACTCTCCAGAAGGCAATGGCAACCCACTCCAGTACTCTTGCCTGGAAAATCCCATGGATGGAGAGGCCTGGTAGGCTGCAGTCCATGGGGTCACTAGGAGTCGGACACAACTGAGAGACTTCATTTTCACTTTTCACTTTCATGCATTGGAGAAGGAAATGACAACCCACTCCAGTGTTCTTGCCTGGAGAATCTCAGGAACTGGGGAGCCTGGTGGGCTGCTGTCTATGGGGTCGCACAGAGTCGGACACGACTGAAGTGACTTAGCAGCAGTAGCAGCAGCAGCAGCAGCAGCAGCAGCAGCAGCAGCAGCATTTATTACTTGTAGACTTTTTGATGATGGCCATTCTGACCAGCAAGGAGAGGTAAGAAAGCCTTCTTAAGTGAACAATGCAAAGAAATAGAAGAAAACAATAGAATGGGAGAGATTAAAGATCTCTTCAAGAAAACTAGAGATACCAAGGGAATATTACTTGCAAGGGTGGGCATAATAAAGAACAGAATTGGTAATGACCTAACAGAAGCAGAAGAGATTAAGAAGAGATGGCAAGAATACACAGAAGAACTCTACAAAAAAGGTTTTAGTGGCCTGGATAAGCACAATGGTGTGGTCATTCACCTAGAGCCAGAAATCATGGTGTGTGAAGTCAAGTGGGCCTTAGGAAACATTACTATGAACAAAGTTAGTGGAGGTGATGGAATTACAGCTGAGCTATTTCAAATCCTAAAAGATGATGCTGTTAAAGTGCTACACTCAATATACCACCAAATTTGGAAAAAGGAGTGGCCACAGGACTGGAAATGGTCAGTTTTCATTCCAATCCCAAAGAAGGACAATGCCAAAAAATGTTCAAACCACTGTACAGCTAGAAGGTAATATTAAAAATCCTTTAAGCTAGGCTTCAGCAGTATGTGAACCGAGAACTTCCAGATGTACAAGCTGAATTTAGAAAAGGCAAAGATCAAACTGCCAACGTTCACTCAATCATAGAAAAAGTAAGAGAATTCCCGAAAAACATCTACTTCTGCTTCATTTACTATGAGAAAGCATTTGACTGCGTGATCACAACAAACTTTAGAAAACTTTTAAAGAGATAGGAATAGCAGACCATCTGTCTGTCTCCTGAGAAACCTGTATGCAGGTCAAGAAGCAACAGTTAAGACATGGAACTGTTCCTTTAGGATTGACTGGTTTGATCTCCTTGCTGTCCAAGGGACTCTCAAGAGTCTTCCCCAGCACCACAATATGAAAGTGTCAATTCCTTGGCTCTCAATCATTTTTATGGTCCAACAGTCATATCATACATGACTACTGGAAAAGCCATAACTTTGACTATATGGACTGTCTGGTTAGCAACCAGACATGGAACAACAGACTGGTTCAAAATTGGGAAAGGAATATGTCAAAGTTGTATATTGTCCCTTAGCTTGTTTAACTTCTATGAAGAGTCCATTATGGGAAATTCTGGGCTGGATGAATCATAAGTTGGAATCAAGATTGCCAGGAGAAATATCAACAACCTCAGATATGGAGATGATACAACTCAAATGGCAGAAAGTTAAGAGGAACTAAAGTACCTCTTGATGAGGGTGAAAGAGGAAAGTGAAAAAGCTGGCTTAAAACTCAACATTCAAAAAACTAAGATCATGGCATCCAGTCTTATCACTTCATGGCAAATAGAAGGAGAAAAAGTGGAAGCAATGACAGCTTTTCTTTTCCTGGGCTCCAAAATCACTGTGGATGGTGACTATAGCCATGAAATGAAAAGATGCTTGCTCCTTGGAAGGGCTTCCCTTGCAAGTCGATAAAGAATCTGTCTGCAATACAGGAGACTCATGTTCGATCCCTGGATTGGAAAGATCCCCTGGAAAAGGAAATGGAAACCCACTCCAGTATTCTTGCCTTGAGAATCCAATGGACAGAGGAGCCTGGCAGGCTACAGTCCATGGGGTTTCACGAGTTCGACACGACTTAGCAACTAAACCACTACCACCTTGGAAGGAAAGCTATGACAAACCTAAACAGCATATTGGAGAAGGCAATGGCACCCCACTCCAGTGCTCTTGCCTGGAAAATCCCATGGATGGAGGGGCCTGGTAGGCTGCAGTCCATGGGGTCACTAGGAGTCAGACACGACTGAGAGACTTCATTTTCACTTTTCACTTTCATGCATTGGAGAAGGAAATGACAACCCACTCCAGTGTTCTTGCCTGGAGAATCTCAGGAACTGGGGAGCCTGGTGGGCTGCCGTCTATGGGGTTGCACAGAGTCGGACACAATTGAAGAGACTTAGCAGCAGCAGCAGCAAACAGTATATTAAAAAGCAGAGAGACTACTTTGCTGATGGTCCATATAGTCAAAGCTATGGCTTTTCCAGTAGTCATGTATGATATAACTGTTGGACCATAAAAATGATTGAGAGCCAAGGAATTGATGCTTTCATATGTGGCGCTGGAGAAGAGTCTTGAGAGTCCTTTGGACAGCAAGAAGATCAAACCAGTCAATTCTAAAGGAAATCAGCTCTGAATATTCATTGTAAGGACTGACACTGAAGCTGAAACCCCAGTATTTTGGCCTCCTGATGCGAAGAGCCTATTCCTTGGAAAAGACCCTGATGATGGGAAAGATTCAGGGCAGGAGATAGAGGGGACGACAGGATAAGATGGTTGGATAGCATCACGGACTGAATGAACATTAATCTGAGCAAACTCTGGGAGACAGTGAAGGACAGGGAAGCCTTGCATGCTTCAGTTCACGGGGTGGCGAACAGCCAGACACGACTTAGCAACTGAACATCAGCAATAAATTCTGACCAGTGTGAGGCGATTCCTCACTGTAGTTTTGAGTTGCATTTCTCTAATAATTAGTGATGTTGAGCAAGTTTCCTTGTGCTTGTTAGCCATCTGTGTGACTTCCTTGGGAAAATGTCTATTTAGGTCCTATGCTCACTTTTTGATTCAGTTGTTTTCGGTTTTTTTTTTTTTTTTTTTTAACTGAGCTGTATCATCTGTTTCTATATCTTAGAAATTAAGCTCTTGTTGTTTGCATCATTTACAAATATTTTCTCCCACTCCATAGGTTGTCTTTTCATTTTGCTTATGGTTTCTTTTGCTCTGCAATCAATTTTAAGTTTAATTAAGTCCCATTTGTTTATTTTTGCTTTTGTTTCCGTTACTCTAGGAGATGGATCCAAAAAAAATGAGGGCTGTAATTTTTTATTCTAACTTTTTATTTAACATTTTATAATGCTGTGTTGGTTTCTGCCTTACAACAATGCAAATCAGCCATAAGTATAATACATACCCTTCTTCCCTAGGCTCCATTCCCTCCCCCCATCCCATCCCGCCTGGTCATCACAGGGTGACAGACTGGGCTTTCTGTGCTAGACAGCAACACCTGATAGCATATACATACTGATGCTGCTTTCTCCATTCTTCCCACCCTCTCCCGCCAGCTCTGTGTTCACAAGTCCACTATCTACGTCTGCATCTCCATTCTTTCCCTGCAAATAGGTTCATCAATATCATTTTTCTGGATTCCATATATATGTGTCAATATACTGTATTTGTTTTTCTCTTTCTGACTTACTTCATTCTGTATTACAGGCTCTAGGTTCACCCACCTCACTAGAACTGACTCAAATTTGTTCTTTTTTATGGCTGAGTAACATTCCATTGTATGGATGTACTGCTGCTGCTGCTGCCAAGTCACTTCAGTCGTGTCTGACTCTGTGCGACCCCATAGATGGCAGCCCACCAGGCTCCCCCCATCCCTGGGATTCTCCAGGCAAAAACACTGGAGTGGGTTGCCATTTCCTTCTCCAATGCACCAAAGTGAAAAGTGAAAGTGACGTCGCTCAGTCGTGTCTGACTCTGTGCGACCCCATGGACTGCAGCCCACCAGGCTCCTCCCTCCGTCCATGGGATTTTCCAGGCAAGAGCGCTGGAGTGGGGTGCCATTGCTGGAGTGGGGGTGCTGTTGCCTTCTCCATGGATGTACTGCATCTCCTTTATCCATTCATCTGTTGTGGACGTCTAGGTTGCTTCCATGTCCTAGCTATTGCAAACAGTACTGCTATGAACATTGGAATATATGTATTTTTTTCAATTATGGTTTTCTCAGAGCATAAGCCCAGTAGTGGGGTTCCTGGGTCATGTGGTAGATTTATTGCTAGTTTTTTAAGGGTACTGCTGCAATTATTGTCAAAGAGTATTCAGCCTACATTTTCCTCTAGGAATTTTGGTGTATCTGATTTTACATTTAGGTTTTTAGTTTATTTGAGTTTATTTTTGTGTATGTGACAGAATGAGAATGTTCTATTTTATTCTTTTTCATGTAGCTGTCCAGTTTTCCCAGCACCTCTTGTTGAAGAGACTGTCTTCTCCATTGTATATTCTTGCCTACTTTGTTGTAGATTAATTGGCCATAAATGTGTGAATTCTCTATTCTTGATGTAATCAATTTCTATACAATCTTTATTTATTTTTTCTAAAGTTTATGAAAGTGAAAGTTGCTCAGTCGTGTCCGACTCTTTGCGACCCCATGGACTATATATAGTCCGTGGAATTCTCCAGGCCAGAATACTGGTACTAGGTAGCCTTGCCCCTCTCCAGGGGATCTTCCCAACCTAGGGATCGAACCCAGGTCTCCCACATTGCAGGTGGATTCTTTACCAGCTGAGCCATAAGGGAATCTCCTGTTTATTTATTTATTTATTTTTGGCTGCCCTGGGTCTTCATTGTGGTATGTAGGGTTTCTCTAGCTGCAGCACATAGGCTTGGCATTTGGGATCTAAGTTTCCTGACCAGCGATCGAATCCAGGCCCTGGTAGTGAAAGCACCTAACCACAGGACCACCAGGGAATTCCCTGTTCTTTCCTATTTCTTTATGTCTTTTAATGTTTTGTTGTTGTTGGAAACTGGGTATCTTAGATAACATGCAAATATTATATATTATTATAGCAAATATGGCTACTGTTCATACTGTTCACCCTCCCCTCCCTAGGTATGTTATTGTCTTTTAGAGATGAATTGCCTGTTGTTTAGTGACTGGATAATTTTAGTGAGGTACCTCCACCCCTGATAGTGCGAAGCCTCAGATGTTGCACCTCAAGGGGTGCAACCTTGAGCATGCCCACAGCTATCCTGTGATGACAGAGGTCTGGGCAGGGTTCTCTTTGTTTCTTTCTCTCAAAACATCTCTTGTGAATCTCCACAAACTCCTGGCTGACTGCTCTATTGTTTTCAACAATGCTCCAGGGGATAAACTGCTTTACAATGAAGTGTAACCAAACCCAAATCCTTTATATGGATAGTACCAGAGGTCAATGTTGGAGACTTTTCTGAGATCAAAGGAGGCCTCTTCACAGCTTTTTCTGTGTTGTCTCTCCAGCAAATTAGCCACTTAGAGTTTAGCTTCATGTCTCCAAGGAAGCTATCATTCTCCTTCCAAATGTCTTTTACCACAACTTCTACTGTTTTTAAGAGCACTTTGAAGCTTAAATCTCTCCACACTCTGTTCCAAATGAAGTCAGTTTTTCTTCCTTTTTTTAAAAAAATAATTTTTGATTGTATTGGTTTCTGCCATACATCAACATGAATCAGCCATAGGTATACATCTATCCCCTCCCTCTTGAACCTCCCTCCCACCTCCCACTCCATCCCACCCCTCTGGGCTGTCACAGAGCATCAGTTTGAGCTCCCCGAGTCATACAGCAAATTCCCACTGGCTATCTGTTTTACATATGGTGGTGTATATGTTTCCATGCTACTCTTTCCATTCGTCCCGCCCTCTCCTGTATTCACGAGTCTGTTGTCTATATCCATGTTTCCATTGCTTCCTTGCAAATAGGTTCATTAGTACCATCTTTCTAAATTCCATATACATGCATTGATATAAGATATTTGTTTTCTCTTTCTGATTTACTTCACTCTGTATAATAGACTCTAGGTTCATTCACCTCATTAGAACTTTTTTATATCTCTATTATTCAGCATTCCTTTTTTATGGCTGAGTAATAGTCCATTGTATACATGTACCACAGCTTCTTTATCTATTCATCTGTTGATAGACATCTAGGTTGGTTCCCTGTCCTAGCTACTGTAAATAATGCTGCAATGAACACTGGGGTATTGAGGTCAGTTTTTTAGGGTGGGATTTGGAGCTCTCTGTTTCTAGCTTGCCTCTTTCTTATGGCAGAAATCTCTGAGCCAAGGCTTGGGTGCTGGAGGTGGGGACAATGATGTGCTTCTCTCTTTGTGACACCTCTACTCTGGGAGCTGAGTGCTCAGTGGAGAAGGAGGGCAGCAGCCCCAGGTTTTGCTCTCCTTTAGGAATTTCCTGCTTTCCATGAATTGGAGCAAAAGGAAACTGTGGCCTCAGTACTTTCATTCATGCCACACTCAGCATGGAGTCTCAGTCAGGGGTGGAGAAAGCCAAGGCTTTGGTGGCAACATTCTTGTCTGATTAGTCTGGAGTGGATTCTTATTCATTGTACCACCAGCGGAGCTACCATCTTACCAAGCTAGGAAGGGGGAGAAGGTGAGTTTTGCTTCAAATACCACAGACTTGTGTAGTTCTTACTGAATTTTACAAGATTTTCTTTTTCGGGGAGAATACAGCAATACGTGAACCGTGAACATCCAGATGTTCAAGTTGGTTTTAGAAAAGGCAGAGGAACCAGAGATCAAATTGCCAACATCCGCTGGATCATTGAAAAAGCAAGAGAGTTCCAGAAAACATCTATTTCTGCTTGATTGACTATGCCAAAGCCTTTGACTGTGTGGATCACAATAAACTGTGGAAAATTCTGAGAGAGATGGGAATACAGACCACCTGACCTGCCTCTTGAGAAACCTATATGCAGGTCAGGAAGCAACAGTTAGAACTGGACGTGGAACAACAGACTGGTTCCAAATAGGAAAAGAAGTGTGTCAAGGCTGTATATTGTCACCCTGCTTCTTCAACTTATATGCAGAGTACATCATGAGAAATGCTAGGCTGGAGGAAGCACAAGCTGGAATCAAGGTTGCCAGGAGAAATATCAATAACCTCAGATATGGAGATGACACCACCCTTATGGCAGAAAGTGAAGAGGAACTAAAAGCCTCTTGATGAAAGTGAAAGAGGAGAGTGAAAAAGTTGGCTTAAGGCTCAACATTCAGAAAACGAAGATCATGGCATCTGGTCCCATCACTTCATGGGAAATAGATGGGGAAATGGTGGAAAGTGTCAGACTTTATTTTTTTGGCCTCTAAAATCACTGCAGATGGTGACTGCAGCCATGAAATTAAAAGACATTTACTCCTTGGAAGGAAAGTTATGACCAACCTAGATGGCATATTCAAAAGCAGAGACATTACTTTGCCAACAAAGGTCCGTCTAGTCAAGGCTATGGTTTTTCCAGTGGTCATGTATGGATGTGAGAGTTGGACTGTGAAGAAAGCTGAGCACCAAAGAATTGATGCTTTTGAACTGTGGTGTTGGAGAAGACTGTTGCGAGTCCCTTGGACTGCAAGGAGATCCAACCAGTCCATCCTAAAGGAGATCAGTCCTGAATATTTATTAGAAGGACTGATGTTGAAGCTGAAACTCCAATACTTTGGCCACCTGATGTAAAGAACGGACTCATTGGAAAAGACTCTGATGCTGGGAGGAATTAGGGGCAGGAGGAGAAGAAGGGGATGACAGAGGATGAGATGGTTGGATGACATCACCGACTCGATGGATGTGAGTTGGAGTGAACTCTGTGAGTTGGTGATGGACAGGGAGGCCTGATGTGCTGCGATTCATGGGGTTGCAAAGAGTCAGACACGACTGAGCGACTGAACTGCACTGAATCCATTTATTTATTTTATTTATTTATGGCTCTGCTGGGTCTTCATTGCTGTGCAAAGGCTTTCTCTAGTTGTGATGTGCAGGGGCTATTATCATTGCGGTGCACAGGCTTCTCATTGCGGCGGCTTCTCTTGTTGCAGAACTTGGGTTCTAGGTGCACAAGCTTCAGTAGTTTTGTTGCAGGAAAGGGGACCCCTTCCAGGGCCCGAAACTGGGCTCTTGTCTAACACTTGGAAATAAATTGTCCGAGGAGACACATGTGCTGACAAAGCAAGAGATTTTATTGGGAAAGGGCACCCGGGTGGAGAGCAGTAGGGTAAGGGAACCCAGGAAAACTGCTCTGCCACAGTGGCTCACAGTCTCGGGGTTTATGGTGATAGGATTAGTTTCTGGTTTGTCTTTAGCCAATCATTCAGACTCAAGAGTCCTTCCTGGTGGTGCAAGCCTTGTTCATCCAAGATGGATACAGTGAGAATGATTCTGGAAGGTGGTTGGACATGCGGAGTCTCTTTTTGACCTTTCCCAAACTCTTCGCTTGGTGGTGGCTTATTAGTTCCATGTCCCTTACCAGGACCTTCTGTTGTAAAACAACTTGCGCAAATGGTTACTATAGTGCCTGGCCAGGGTGGGCAGTTTCAGCCAGTGTGCTTCCCTAACAGTTTTAGTGCACGGACTTTAGTTGCCGGCTGCATGTGTAATCTTCCCAGACCAGGGATCGAACTTGTGTCCCCTACATTGGCAGGAGGATTCTTATTCACTGTACCACCAGGGACGTCCAATAGATTTTTTTAAACAAATTTTTGTTTTTCATTTGCTCTCTAGGTCAATTTCTAGAGACTTTAAGTAGTTGTTTTTAAAATAATTTTTACCAATTTCACTGGGGAGCAGCTCATGGTGCTAGGCCAGAAGTTGAACTCCCTTCAGTGTTTTATTTGGACAAGTGTAACTGCAGATAAACAAGAGAAGGCAGGTCTTGTAGCTTCAGTTGGCTGCTTAGGGTATGGTTGCTTGTTTGGTGGCTGATGTCACAGCAAGGTCAGGAAGATAGTGACGTGGAATAACTGTGTTTCCAATGCTAAATGCTTCCCACATATTGATTCTGAAGCCAGTTTTGCAAACGTGGAGGTTGAGACATGGAGAGATGAAAAGACATGCCAAGCTCCCACAGCCTTCTCAGATTTGGGGTTTGAACGTAGGCAGTCTGAGCTATCTCTACAAATGCTGCCTTTCTCAAGCGATGGAGGTTTGGGTTCCCTTGTAACTTGGGATAAATGTCCAGCATAGTAAATAACCTGGGCATGTGTCCTTAGGAACAGCAGGATGAGAAAGTTCTGCATACATTGGAAATGGCTGGTGATAGGAAAATGAAGAACCTGACCATGTTGACCATTTCCTCCATCCTAGGATGCAGTGAGCTTGAGCCGACTCGGTTTCCGGAACAAATTTGAACAATGTTGCAATAGCACGTAGGTAATCACTAGGCTTTTCCTATGAGTTGAGTAAACACTTGAAATTCCACCACTCCCTTCTCTTTTCATACAGGTGGCCTAATTTTGTCAAGTGAACTCAGGTTTTCCGTGTTCTTATCAGAAGTTGTCAGCTGGCAGATGGTTTGCTGTTGTTCAGTTGCTAGGTTGTATCTGACTCTCTGAGACCTCACTGACTGTAGCACGCCAGGCTCCTCTGTCCTCCACTGTCTCTCAGAATTTGCTCAAATTAATGTTCATTGAGTTGGTGATTCTATCTAGCCATTTCGTCCTCTGCTGCCCCCTTCCCCTTTTACCTTCAATCTTTCCCAGCATCAGGGTCTTTTCCAATTCTTTGCATTAGGTGGCCAAAGTGTTGGAATTTCAGCTTTGGTATCAGTCCTTCCAATGAATATTCAAGGTTGATTTCTTTTAGGATTGATTGGTTTGATCTCCTTGCAGTCCAAGGGACTCACAAGAGTCTTCCCCAGCACCATATTTCAAAAGCATCAATTCTTTATCACTCAACTTCTTTACAGTCCAACTCTTACGTCTGTAAATGACCACTGGAAAAACCATAGCTTTGACTAAATGGACATTTGTTGGAAAAGTGGTGACTCTGCTTTTTAATACTCTGTCTAGCTTTGTCATAGCTTTCCTTCCAAGGAACACGTGTCTTTGAATTTCATGGCTGCAGACATTGTCTGCAGTGATTTTGAAGAACAAGAAAATAAAAATCTGTCACTGCCACCACTTTTTCCCTTTCTATTTGCCATGAAAATAGGGCATGGGACCGGATGCCATGATCTTAATTTTACTGATGTTGAGTTTCAGGCCAGCTTTTTCACTCTCCTCTTTCACCCTCATCAAGAGGCTTTTTATAACAGTTCCTCTTTGCCTCCTGCCATTAGAGTGGTATCATCTGCATATCTGGGATTGTTGGTATTTCTCCCAACAATCTTGATTTCAGCTTGTGACTCACTGAGCCCAGCATTTCCCATGATGGACTCTGCATGAAAGTTAAATAAGCAGGGTGACAATATACAGCCTTGACATTCTCCTTTCCCAATTTTAAACCAGTCCGTTGTTCCTGTCTGGCTCTAACTGGCTCTAACTGTTGCTTCTTGACCTGCATATAGGTTTCTTAGGAGGCAGGTAAGGTGGTCTGATATATCCATCTCTGAGAATCCTCCACAGTTTGTTGTGATCCACACAGTCAAAGCTTTGGTCAGTGAAGCAGAAGTAGATGTTTTTCTGGGATTCCTTTGCTTTCTCTATGGTACAATGAATGTTGACAATTTGATCTTTAGTTCCTTTGCCTTTTCTAAATCCATCTTGGACACCTTGGATCTCTCTGTTCATGTACTATTGAAGCCTAGCTTGAAGGATTTTGAGCATTTGCTTGCTAGCATGTGAAATGAGTGTAATTGTACGGTAGTTTGGACATGCTTTGGCATTGCCCTTCTTTGACTTGGCCTCTGCTCAGATGCACTGTCCAGACTTGGCAGGGCCCCAGCCACACAGGCGGACATGGCATGCAATTCCACCTCTGACCAGTAGGTGCAGAGGTGGCGCTGCACCTTCCCTGGTGGCTTTAATACACTGAACATGGAGCACCCAGGGGGTTCAGTCTCTCTGCACCCCAGGTTCCACACAACATAGATGTGGCTGTGCCTTGATGAGGAAGGTGCTTCTTCACTGCAGGCAGATATTTTTTTAAGCCTCTTTTTTTTTTTTTTTTTTTGGTCACACCACAGGCAATGTGGGATCTTATTTCCCTGTCCAGGAATCAAACCCAAGCTCTCTGCAGTGGAAGCGCTGAATCTTAACCACTGGACAGCCAGGGAGTTCCCTCCTGTTACTTCTTGCAACACTGGGTACCTGGGATTCTCAGCATTTAAAAAAATAAGTTTATTTGCCTATTTATTTGCTGCACTGGGTCTTCATGTCAGCGAGAGCATTTCTCCAGTTGTGGTGTGTGGCTTTCTCGTTGCCACAGCTTTCCTGGATGTGAAGCACTGGTCCCAGCGTGCACGGGCTTCAGTAGCTGTGACATGGGCATCGTTGCTCCATGGCATGTGGGGTCTTCCCAGACCAGGTGTTGGACCCGTGTCTCGTGCATTGGCAGGTGAATTCTTTACCACTGAGCCACCAGGGAAGCCTGCTTCATGGCATCTTAAATACTGTTTCTTCTGTTCACACTTACAAGCATGGTTGTTGTCTTCTTTCCCAGTAGAATGTAGACTCCACGTAGGCAGGTCCAGGTTACTCACTTTCCTATCCTCAGTACCTGGTGGGACATGTGGAAGGGAGTAGACATTCATTAGTATTTGCTGGAAACATGGATGTGGAAATCAACCCTGAATACTCATTGGAAGGACTGATGCTGAAGCTGAAGCTCCAATACTTTGCCTACTTGATGGGAAGAGCTGGCTGACTCATTGGAAAATACCCTGATTCAGGGAAAGCTTGAAGATGGGAGGAGAAGGGGGTGACAGAAGATGAGATGGTTGGATGGCATCACTGATTCAATGGGCATGAACTTGGGCAAACTCTGGGAGACAGTGAGGGACAGGGAGGCCTGGCATGCTGCAGTCCATGGGGTCACAAAGAGTCGGACAAGGCTTAGTGACTAAACAATAGCAACAACATTGATGGGGATTGAGGCAGGGCTTCTGGTTCAGGGTGTGTCCTACTGACTGGTTGGGAGGGACTATCCAGAGGCTACCTGAGCAGCTGCTGGGAGAGTCCACCTTCTCAGGGAAGAAGGAAGCAGCCTGAAACTTTAGTCTGTAGCAGAGCTCCAGCATGCCATGTTAGGACAAATCTGAGAACAGCCAGGTCTGTCCCCAGCCTCGCCCCCAGGGACCCTTGTCCAAGTCCCAGGGACAGAATGTCTGTAAGTAAACACTGAAAGAGATGCTTCAGTTAAACCCCTTGGGACATTAGACCTCCTAGTGGTCTAATGGTTAAGAATACGCCTCCCCGTGCAGGGGACACTGGGTTGATCCCTGGTTAGGGAGCTAAGATCCCTCATGCCTCAGAGCAACTAAGCCCGTGTGCCGTGACTGCTGAATCCCCCGCACTTGGGAGCCCGTGTGCCACAACTAAAGAGCACGATCACTGTGTTGAAAGGTCCCACACAATGAAATGAAGATCCCACATGCCACAACTAAGACCTGATGCAGCCAAATAAATTAAAATAAAACATCAAAGACCTGGGACACGCTGGTTCATGTCTCCTAAAAGATGGAGAAGCCGTAGTGGTGCAAGAGCTTTTCCTCACTTCAGGATAGAACCCTTGGTGCTTCGGGACCTCAGGGGCCCAGCTTTGAAGCCCTGGCAGAGATGGCAGCCAGCAGGTCCTGGTGGCAGTGCAGAACAAACAGCTGTGCTGTGCTGAATTACCTTAGCAATGTCCCACTCTTTGAAACCCCATGGACTGTAGCCCACCAGGCTCCTCTGTCCATGGGATTCTCCAGGCAAGAATACTGGAGTGGGTTGCCATGACCTTCTCCAGGGGATCTTCAGAACCTAGGGATCAAATTAGCATCTCTTAAGTCTCCTGCTTTGGCAGGTGGGTTCTTTACAACAAGTGCCACCTGGAATGCCCAGAAGGAACAGTACCCATGACTAAGTACCCTCAGGGAAAGGTGATACCCAGCGTGGCCACACACACTGCAGTTGGCCTGACTTGTAAGTGACTGAGTCACAGAAATAGCTGGAGGGCAATTTGTAGGAGTCCTGTGATGCATAAATGTCACCCTCTCAAATTTACTCACAGTGAGTAATAATTTAAAAAACAAAATCTAAAGACAAGTAGTGTATCGACCGGCTGATGGTACTGGTTGAAGCTATTTCTTGGTAGAATTATGTTTGATCATCACCCATTGTCTCTATACTTAAAAAACATTGAAACAAAAGAAAGGAAAGCTTCCCTCACTCCTCAGGCATACTAGCAAATAAGAAGCTATTTGAGAACAATTCAAGTTACTGTAGATTTTATCCTATTTTAGTTATGTGGTGAGGCAGGATTGGTGTGAGTCAATAGTAAGAAGACTGAATGCCCAAACCTGAAAGTTGGGCTGGGGAATAAAATTCCAGAAGAATGACAGCAGTGTCCCCTGTCCTGCCACATGTGGTGGATGTGGCAAGGGTCAGGTACCAGGTCACCCAGCGGCAGAGGTCACTGTTTAAGTGAGCTGCAGGGGAAGCTGGGGTCACTGGGTGATCCAGAGTGGAGCTAGTAGATGTGAGGATGGGGAAGGGGTCCAGGTGAGGGCTCAGAGTGGACTGTGAGAACCCCATTTAGATGGTTTCTGGATCCAAGGTCTCATCAACCTTAGAAGCCAGAGATGGAAGTTGCCAGTGACTGTGAAGTGATGTGAAGATGAGTAAAAGGTGGATACAAGGGAGAAAGCGTGATGATGATAAAATGAATTTCTGAAAGAGAGGCCTCAGTGAAGACTGGGCCCCTCTTGCAGCCTGGGAGCTTGAGAAACTGGTTATGGGCAATCCAGATGAGGTCTGCTGAGTCCGTGAGAGATTGCTAATCTCTCTTTTTATCACACCCTGAAGTGTGACTCAGATGGTGGTGGCTGTGTGGTTGCAAGTGTGTCCTGAGCTCTGATCAGCAACAAGCAGGAGAGGTTCCAGAGTTTGTCCTCTCCATCTGATTTGTCTTTCATTGGCCAGAGCGGTGTGTTCAGGAGCTCCTGTCTGAGACACAAAGCAAGGCAGTCTTGTAATTTATCAAGCACCAGTCAAGCTTCCAGTGTCAACAGGCTTCCCTGGTACCAGGGTGGGTCCGCAGAGTCAGCTTATGCATGAACTGTCACTATAACGTCGATTTTTAGAAGATATTGAGGGAAGCACATCCATACTGTGTGTGTGTTAGGTGCTCAGCTGTGTCCGATCCTGCGTGACCTCATGGACTGTAGTCTGTGCTCCTCTGTCCATGGAATTCTCCAGGCAAGAATACTGGAGTGGAAAGCCATTCCCTTCTCCAGGGGAGCTTCCTGACCCAGTGTTCGAACCCATATCTCCTGCATTGCAGGTGGATTCCTTACTGTCTGAGCCACGAGGGAAGCCAACATTCAAAACAGTAAAAGGAAACTATGCCACATGAGGCTCCTCCCTGTCTGTCTGCCATTCATCCATCTATCCATTCATCCCTCTCTCCCCCAATCCCTCCCCTCCATCCAGCCATTCACCTACCCAAAAGGACACAAGGTGGTGATGAACAAATTCACTTTTGCAACTGCCATAATATTTTCACACATATATACACGTGTCAAAAGTGATAGAAGGTGTGCACTTCAGATGTATGCTGGTGAGTAGACTTTAATTATATCTCAGTAAAGTTGGGAAAACGGAAGGAATTCAGTGTATATCTGTAGGTCAGAACTGATGACAACTCACACAACCATCAACGGAGAATGGATGAAGTATGGCATATTCATGCAAGGGAGTGGTGCTCAGCCATGGAAAGGAACAAACTCTTCATACACACCACAACGTGGGTAAATCTCACATACCTTAATGCTAATTAAAAGAAGTCAGACATGGGGCTTCCCTGGTGTTCCTATGGTTCCCCATGCTTCCAGTGCAGGGGGGGATGGAGTTGATCCCTGGTTGGGGAACTAGGATGCCATGTAGTGTGCTCCCCCAAAACAGTCACACCAGAGGACCCATTGTTTGTGATTTATTTATACACGTTTCAAAACCAGAGAAGAGAGAACTATCGTGTTTAAGAGTATGTGCTCAGATGGTAAAACTATAGAGAAGCAAGGACAGGATTATCATTAAGGTTAGGGTTGTATTAGCTTAGGGGAGGAGGGTCTGGAAGTTAAGAGGCTTTTGGGTGCAGGCAGCATTCTTGGCCTGGGTTGTGATTATGCACCTATCTGCTTCCTAATAAACAATTGTCCATTTTGTTTTGTGCACATTTCTGAATATGCTTTACATTGCATAATTGAGAATGGAGCAATGTGTATGTGCTATGCTTGTATGGAAAGAGAAAAAAGAGTTTTAGCAGTAGTTTACTCTGAGGAGAGAGTCTATGTGAAGGTGGGACAGTGGAAGGTTTTATTTGTTTTCCTTATACATTTCATTAAAAAATGTAAATTCCCTCATGCAGTTCATAAATAAAATTAAAAAGCATAATCATAAACTCATGGATAATAAAGCTAAGGAGGGACTGCCCAGCTGTAGGTGCTGAAATGGGGACCCAAGGAGAGAAGAAGAAAGAACAGGCAGGATGGCCTGTGTATCTATGTCAGTAAGTGTATATCAAGTGAAAGACTGGAAGATGAGGCAGAGAGAGCCTCAGAGGGATTCAAACCATGAGAAAGGCTTGATCTGGACAGAGAAGGCCATGAGTCAGGAAATGCCAGTGGCCTCTAGAAGCTGAGAACGAACTTCAGATGACAGCCAGCAAGGAAAAGGAAACTTCAGTCCTACAGCCACGGGGGACTGAATTCTGCCAACAACCTGAATGACTTTGGAAGTGGATTCTTCCCAGAAAAGAGTCCACCCAGCCAACACCTTGATTTTGGCCTGATGAGACCCACAGCAGAGGCACCAACTGAACCCACTCAGACTTCGGACCTACAGAGTTGTCGGATCATTAAATGGGTGTTCTTTGCTTGCTTGTTTGTGAGTTTGGAGCAGAGAGAGGTTTCTTAAAGGGCCATGCAAGGAGATGGGTGGCTCATACCTTAGAAGCCCTGAGCTCCCTGGAGGGTCTATATGGGTGCGGTTTTAAGGCACTATGTTTGTGATAACTGTCACAGCAACAAGAGAAAACTAATATAGCCATGGGCTGACATAGAAAATAGAAGTGATTCTGTAGCCTGTTGTATAAGGGTGTCCTTGAAGACAATGCTCCATGGGTCAGGGGCTTCTGGGAACAAAATGGAGACACATTAATAAAGGACACAGAGAGGTTCCATCTATTAATAGATAGGGGAGGTGGTGGGAAGGACGAGCATGTGTGCTTCTAAGATACTTTGTCACCTCTAGGACTGATCTACTCTTCAAAGCTAAAGCCACATCCTTGTTAACCACCCACCTGGCAGTTTAAACCATGGGGTTAAGAAGACGAAACTACGTGAGTGTATGTGCGTGTGTGTGTGTGTGTGTGTACCACACTCTCAGGGTTCCCTGAAGATATAGAGGACACAGTGCAGGTACAGGTACAGAGAAGTCCCTCTTAGGCAGAATAAATTAGATCCCACCCACTCCTACTTTCTTTTCTGGCAGGATTTTACACAGGGAATTAGGTCCTTAAAAATCGTATGTAGGACTAAAGAAGTAGATTCTGAATTGGGCCTTGAAAAATTCAGAAGTTATTCTCAATAGTTGATGCTGAAGGCAACTTGAAGCTGGTTCTGAAGCTCAGAGTTCAAGAACCGACATCCAGGAATAAATTGCTATCCAGGGATTAGAAAGCCAAATTCAAGAAGACTTTTGATACTGGAAATACTCCTGCCTCCAACTGTCACACTTCCATGACCTTGCTTGCCAGCAGCCAAAATAGTCAAAAGAGAATAGAAAGATGGTATTGGGGTTAGCCTCCCAAATCACATATCAGTGCATCTAACTGTAGACACGGTTTCACATCCAGACCCAAGTTGCAATGAATTCTGGGAAGTGTTGCTAACTTTCCAACTTCTCCAGATAGAAGGAAGGAAAAAAACAGAAGGTGAGAGAGTCTAAGCATAATAGCTACCCAAGGTGGCTTTGTCTTGTTTTCCTCTCTCACGTTTATATTTTGAGTGGTAAGCTGCTGCTGAGAGGTTTAAAAAAGATTTTTTAAATTGACATATAGTTGATATACAATGTTGCATATATACAGCAACATTGGTTGTATATTGGTTCAGTTATAAATATACATACAATCTATTTTTTTCAGATTCTTTTCTATAATAGGTTATTATAAGATATTGAATATAGTTCATTGTGCTATACAGTAGATCCATGATAAAAATTTTGATTAAAATGTTTTAAAGGCTCATTTCCAAAGTTTGCATAAATCTCATATTTACAGAACAGTTTGCATCCAAGTTTTTTGGGTAGTACAAACATCAGTATAGCCAGAAATCAACTCATTTAACTTCAGCAAAGTTAAAAGTTAACAGAAGTTAACTCATTTTACTTTTGCGTTAACAACAAATTAGCATTTGTAATGTACAATGTTCCTGAACGGATATAAACACTATCTTGAAATTATTTTGTTTTTAAAGGAAAGCATTATTTAATAAATAGTATCATGGCCCCAGAAGATGCATTATGAAAAGGTATGAAAGTTGAAGGGGGAAAAACTACAGTTCAGTTCATTTTGTATGTGCTGAGTCATCATTCTAACTCATGTAATAATTATGATTCTTATTGTTATAAGTTTTCATTAGTTTTAATGTTAAAACTAAGTTGTCAAAATATAAAAAATTATTGTTTTCTTTTTTTATCAATTAATTGATTTTAATTGGAGGCTAATTACTTACAATATTGTAGTGGTTTTTGCCATACATTGATATGAATCAGCCATGGGTGTACATGTGTCCCCCATCCTGAACCCCCCTCCCACCTCCCTCCCCATCCCATCCCTCAGGGTCATCCCAGTGCACCAGCCCCGAGCACCCTGTCTCATGCATCAAACCTGGACTGGCGATCTATTTCACATATGGTAATATACATGTTTCAATGCTATTCTCTCAAGTCATCTCACCCTCACCTTCTCCCACAGAGTCCAAAAGTCTATTCTTTACATCTGTGTCTCTTTTGCTGTCTTGCAAGTAGAGTCATTGTTGCCATCTTTCTAAATTCCATATATATGAGTTAATATACTGTATTGGTGTTTTTCTTTCTGACTTACTTCTTTCTGTATAATAGGCTCCAGTTTCATCCACCTCATTAGAACTGATTCAAATGCATTCTTTTTAATGGCTGAGTAACACTCCATTGTGTTTATGTACCACAGCTTTCTTATCCATTCATCTGCTGATGGACATCTAGGTTGTTTCCATGTCCTGGCTATTGTAAACAGTGCTGTGATGAACATTGGGGTACACGTGTCTCTTTCACTTCTGGTTTCCTCATTGTGTATGCCCAGTAGTGGGATTACTGGGTTGTATGGCAGTTCTATTTCCAGTTTTTAAGGAATCTCCACACTGTTCTCCATAGTGGCTGTACTAGTTTGCATTCCCACCAACAGTGTAAGAAGGTTCCCTTTTCTCTGCACCCTCTCCAGCATTTATTGTTTGTAGACTTTTTGATAGCAGCCATTCTGATCAGTGTGAGGTGGTACCTCATTGTGGTTTTGATTTGCATTTTTCTGATATATTATTGATTTTTTCAATTTACTCAAGATTATGAATTATAAGTGGACAAAGCTGCATTTCTAGTTGACAAATGGAACCACAAGTAATGTGGTGTTCCTTTTATTTGGCTGTGCTGGGTTTTTTGACTGTGCAGGGTCTTTGTTGTGGTGTGCAGTCTTTTTTTTTGTCTAAGTGTGTTGCTCAGGCTTCTCTTATTGCGGAGCACAGGCTCTAGAGAGCTCAGGCTCAGCAGCTGTGGCTTGGGGCTTAGCTGACCCTCATGTGGGATCACAATTCTGTCACCAGGGATTGAACCCACACCCCCTGCACTGGAAGGCCAATTTTTAACCACTAGACCACCAGGGAAGCCCAAAATGATGTCTATTAAGTTAAGCTTGTGACAATTAAACCAATCCACTGTAGCAGTAAGAAAACTATTGACAAAGTAGAACCAAAGAATGTTCCTCTTCAAATATGCTAGAGGCTGTACTTTCAGTAAAAGGATGACTACTTGAAGTAGCACTGATGGTTACCAGGTACCAAGAAAACAGATAATGTGCTTGGACAAGAGTATTTTTTAGAGCTCTCATTATAATTGGAACGGGATAAAAAGGGAAGATAAGATAGTCTCATTCATATGGGAAGTTACCTTAAATAGCCTATAAGAGGATCATGACTTCTGACCAGAGGTTATGTCATAAATAAAATCGTCACCATGGAAAATGACAGGCAGTATGGAGGAGCCTGGTGGGCTGCAGTCCATGGGGTTGCTAAGAGTCGGACACGACTGAATGACTTCACTTTCACTTTTCACTTTCATGCATTGGAGAAGGAAATGGCAACCCACTCTTGCCTGGAGAATCCCAGGGACGGGGGAGCCTGGTGGGCTGCCGTCTATGGGGTTGCACAGAGTCGGACACGACTGAAGCGACTTAGCAGCAGCAACAGCAGCAGCAGCCCTAAATGCTGAAATCAAAAGAACATTGATAAGATTAAACACACTGTGTCTACAGGTTTTAGTAGATAGTTGGAGCTCTCAAAACAAAAGCAAGGACTGAAATTCAAATTAAAATACTGTAGATAAAAATAAAACAAAGTGTTGACATAAACAGAAACTTGATGACT
The DNA here is from genome assembly GCF_016772045.2 of Ovis aries. NCBI lineage: Eukaryota > Metazoa > Chordata > Mammalia > Artiodactyla > Bovidae > Ovis > Ovis aries. The sequence goes on from NC_056056.1 coordinate 57,574,592, forward strand.
TTAGAGAAATTCAGGTAATAATCTATACATGCTATCAGGAAAATTGGAGAGACTTCCATGATGGTCCAGTGGCTAAGACCCCATTCTCCCAATGCTGGGGGCTGGGGTTCAATCCCTAGTCAGGGAACTAGATCCCACTTGCTGCAGCTAAAGATTTTGCATGCCACAACTAAGAGTTCACATGCTGCAGCTAAGATCTGGCACAGCCAAGTAAATAAACTCATGAATAAATAAAAAAATAAAAAGAAAACTGGAGAACTCGTGGCTGCAAAAAGCTGTTAGTCAAGGAAAAAATTTGGATAAATAGGCGGACATAGTACTCAGTAAATCTAATGCCTTAAAGTACTAAATTCCTGAAATACGATACAATAGAAGTGTTTACAGAAGAAAAATATCCATGAAGACCAGTGAAAAGCAAAATACTCCGTACAATTTCAGTGGGTATTTTTTCCCTTCTTATTCCAAGTGTGAGGCTACTTAATATTTTTCCAAGTATAATCAAGAAAAGCAGACAGTTAACCTCAAGGGGCTGATTTATTTCATGTAATTGGAACTGAATAGAGCAGCTCTCTAAAGAAAGAGCAGGTTTTTTGTTTCTTTGTTTTTGTTTTGTAGAGCAGTCATTTGTTAGCTAAATTTCGGGTGGCCTGGCGAAATATAAAACCTTGCATCATTCTGGTTTTCACCACCTGCTTTCTCCAGTGGGCTGATGATCTTTCCATTTATTTCAGCTTTACTGCCTCTAATGATCTCTTTCTTTTTCTACCATTTCATTTCATTATATGAAAATGCCCCGTGAGTAAGCTTAGAGTCATGTGCCAAGTGTGGGACTGTACGAGCGCAGTGCCTCTAAGCTGCACCTTTCTCGGAAGGCGGTGGGTCCCTACTGTGGCTGCGGGGATGTGGGAGTGGGGGTCGTGCTTTGCAGTCACCATCTCTGGCCACTCGATGGAGCTCAGTGTCCCTGAGTCTGAGTTATTCCTAAAACTTTTTTGAGTGGTGTAAAGGAAGACAGAAAAACTGAAAGTCATAGTATGCTCATGGCTGGAAAAGTGACTGTAAAGAGATGAATTTTTCCCATATTAATTTTTAGTTCTAACAAAATTTGGTATGAGAATTTCATTGTGATAGTTTATTAGTAAAAAAATTGTCTACATTGTTATCTTTAGTATTTAGTATTAACACAGAGGCAAAGAATCCGCCTGCCAGTGCAGGAGATGCAAGAGACTCGGGTTTGATCCCTGGGTCAGGAAGATCCCTTGGAGTAGGAAATGGCAACCCACTCCAGTATTCTTGCCCGGGAAAATTCCATGGAGAGAGGAGCCTGGCGGGCTACAGGCCATGGGGTTGCTAAGAGTTGGACGCAACTATGCACACACATACACGTGCAAAATATACTTTATACATACTTTTGGAAAATAAAGTATTAAAGTATATAAAATATTTTAAAGATACTTTTTCTTGTTTTTTGAAGTACACTTTTAAAGTAAAGTACTATCAAAGAAAAATCTGAAAAGAAAGTTGCGGTAGTTAAACCATGTGGTATTAAATAGGACACTAGATATTCAGACCAGTGGGACAGAAGAAATAGCTCAGAATTTGATTTTATTAAAGGTAACTTGGTATATGAAAAAAGAATAAATTCAAATCAGCAGAAAATCAGGGAAATCAGGGAAAATATATCATCAACAATTTAAATTAACTGAATATATCATTTTGCAAAGAATAAAATTTGATTCCCGCATATCTTACTAAAATAAAGTTCCAGAGAATTAAAATACCACATTAAAAAACTAGGTAACAGCAAAAATGTGAAAAAAAATTTGTTTAGATAAAAGGCAGTAATGACATGACAACTTTCTAAACTGAAAAAACATGTCATAAAGAAAAGATGTGTTTGACTATAGAAAATGAAACATTTCTAAACAAAAGAAAAATGTCACCAACATTTAAAGGTAAGCTATGAAGTGACACAGCATTTGGCGTATTTTGTTTTATTTTTTTATTATTTTTTTAAATGTTTACTCTTGCTTTTTTTAATCCCCTCTCCTCCCCCAAGTGGAGTAGTTTAATCATACCATTAACATACTTATTACATAAAGAATCCTTAGAAATTAAAAAAAAAATAGTAGAGTCTAATAAATAATGGGCAAGGGACAAAAATCGAAATAAGAAAGATAATTCCCCCAAATAAAAAGTTTTAAAAATATATGTAGATATTTATATATTTGGCTGCCTCTGGTCTCAGTTGCAGGAACTTCATTGCATCATATGAAATCTTTTTTTGTTATGCAGGGACTCTCTAGTTGTGTTTGGGAGGGCTTAGCGGCTCAGTTGGAGAAGGCAATGGCACTCCCCTCCAGTACTCTTACCTGGAAAATCCCATGGACGGAGGAGCCTGGTAGGCTGCAATCCATGAGGTTGCTAAGAGTCGGACACGACTGAGTGACTTCACTTTCACTTTTCACTTTCATGCATTGGAGAAGCAAATGGCAACTTACTCCAATGTTCTTGCCTGGAGAATCCCAGGGACGGGGGAGCCTGGTGGCCTGCCTTCTATGGGGTTGCACAGAGTCGGACACGACTGAAGTGACTTGCAGCAGCAGCAGCAGCTGATCAGTGGCTTGTGCAATAGTTCCCTGACCAGGGATCGAACATAGATTCCTTGCACTGTGAGGTAGATTCTTAACCACTGGACCACTAGGAAAGTCCTCCTCCCCAAAGTAGGGAATCCTACTAGGAATCAACAGTAATAAATCCTATTAACAGTAAATAAATATTTGGGAAAATATTAAACAATTTGTAGTCACAAGTGGAGATTAAAAGTATTTACTATTTCTACTCATTACATTTGCAGATGAAAGACTATGATAATATCTAATGCTGGTGAAAGTACAGCAAACTTGTAGGTAATGGCAGTGTTCAGTTCAGTTCAGTTCAGTCGCTCCGTCGGGTCCAACTCTTTGCGACCCCATGAATCGCAGCACGCCAGGCCTCCCTGTCCATCACCAATTCACGGAGTTCACTCAGATTCACGTCCATCGAGTCAGTGATGCCATCCAGCCATCTCATCCTCTGTCGTCCCCTTCTCCTCCTGCCCCCAATCCTTCCCAGCATCAGAGTCTTTTCCAATGAGTCAACTCTTTGCATGAGGTGGCCAAAGTACTGGAGTTTCAGCTTTAAGATCATTCCTTCCAAAGAAATCCCAGGGCTGAATTCCTTCAGAATGGACTGGTTGGATCTCCTTGCAGTCCAAGGGACTCGCAAGAGTCTTTCCCAACAGCACAGTTCAAAAGCATCAATTCTTCAGCGCTCAGCCTTCTTCACAGTCCAACTCTCACATCCATACATGACCACAGGAAAAACCATAGCCTTGACTAGACGGACCTTAGTCAGCAAAGGAATGTCTCTGCTTTTTAATATGCTATCTAGGTTGATCATAGCTTTCCTTCCAAGGAGTAAGCACCTTTTAATTTCATGGCTGCAGTCACCATCTGCAGTGATTTTGGAGCCCAGAAAAATAAAGTCTGACACTGTTTCCACTGTTTCCACATCTATTTCCCATGAAGTGACGGGACCAGATGCCATGATCTTAGTTTTCTGAATGTTGAGCCTTAAGCCAACTTTTTCACTCTCCTCTTTCACTGTCATCAAGAGGCTCTTTAGTTCCTCTTCACTTTCTGCCATAACGGTGGTGTCATCTCCATATCTGAGGTTATTGATATTTCTCCCGGCAATCTTGATTCCAGCTTGTGTTTCTTCCAGTCCAGCGTTTCTCATGATGTACTCTGCATATAGGTTAAAGAAGCAGGGTGACAATACACAGCCTTGATGTACTCCTTTTCCTATTTGGAACCAGTCTGTTGTTCCATGTCCAGTTCTAACTGTTGCTTCCTGACCTGCATATAGGTTTCTCAAGAGGCAGGTCAGGTGGTCTGGTATTCCCATCTCAGAATTTTCCACAGTTTATTGTGATCCACAAAGTCAAAGACTTTGGCATAGTCAATCAAGCAGAAATAGATGTTTTTCTGGAACTCTCTTGCTTTTTTGATGACCCAGTGGATGTTGGCAATTTGATCTCTGGTTCCTCTGCCTTTTCTAAAACCAGCTTGAACATCAGGAAGTTCACGTTTCACGTATTGCTGCAGCCTGGCTTCGAGAATTTTGTAAACTGATATAATACTTTTGGAAAGTATTTGATAATGTTCATTGTTGTTGTTGTTTAGTTGCTAAGTTGTGTCCAACTCTTTTGAGACCCCATGGATTGTAGCCCACCAGTTTCCTCTGTCCCTGTGATTTCCCAGGCAAGAACGTAGGAGTAGGTTGCCATTTTCCTCTCCAGGGGATCTTCCTGAACCAGGAAGTGAACCTGTATCTCCTGAACTGGCAGGCCAATTCTTTACCACTGAGTCACCAGTTGTTCATTAGAAACAACTAATGAACATTAGGAGCCATGAGATTGTAACTTAAGCATTTTTAGATAATCTTTTTGTTGGGACGTGATTACATATAGTGAAATGCATAAATCTTAAGTGTAGAGAGTGATGAGATTTGATAGATGCATGTACCCATGAAATTCACACCCCAGTCAGGATGGAGAACATTTTCATCACCTGAGAGAGCCACTTTGTGTACTCTCCCCAAAACTCCCACATCCTCTTCTCACCTCCTATCATTTTTCTGCTGTTTTTCACCATATGTGAATTTTGCCTGTTCTAGAATTTCATATCAATGGGATCATGCAGAGTGTATTTTTTGTGTGTATTTGGCATCTTTTTGCTCAGTGTTTGGCATTCATCTATTTTGTGGCATGTATTAGTATTTTATTTCTTTTTTTTTTATCGTCAAGTAGTATCGCATTGTATGGCTAAACTTTATTTATCCACTTACCTGTTGGTGGGCATTTGGGTTATTTCTGATGTTTGGATTTTGTGGGAAAGTTTCTAAGAGCATTATCGCTCTCTCTCTCTTTTTGTTATTGTTGTGGTAAAACACATATAACACAAACTTGCCATTGTAGCCATTTCAAAATGTACAATTCAGTGGCACTAATTAAATATTCCACAAATATCATCACTATTTCCAAAATTTATTTTTATGACCTTAAATAGAAACTCAGTAACCAATAGCAATAATTCCCTCTTTCCCCCTCCCCTCAGTCCCTGGTAATCCTTGATCTATTTTTTATCCCTATGAAGTTGCCTTTTATAGATATTTCATGTAAGTGGTATCATACGTATTGTTTTGTATCTGGCTTATTTCACTTAGCTTAATTCTTTCAAGGTTCATCCATGTTGTTACCTGTATCAGAACTTTGTTCCTTTTCATGGTTGCATGAATACAATATTCCATTGTATGTATATACCATATTTTGTTGATCCGTTCCTCTATCGATGGACGCTTGGGTCATTCCCACTTTTGGTTATTTTGAATAATGTTGTTATGAACATTAATGAGCACGTGTCTCTTTGAACCTCTGTTTTCAGTTTTTTTGGAGTATATATCTATGAGTGTAGGTGCTGGGTCATGCTTCTGTGAACATTTTTGTAACAGTCTTTGTATGTGCATATGTTTTCATTAGCGTGGGTAGACATGTAGAGGTTATATGGCATGCGTATACTTAATTTTGTGAAACAATGTCAGTCTACGTTTAAAAAGTTCATTTTATGTTCTCACCAACAACTTTTAAAGTACCCATCGCGCCACATCCTTATTAACACTTAGTATTGTTTGTCTTTTCTCCCCCCACATATGACAAATATTTAATATGATTTTTAATATCTCAGTACATCCTTGCACAATAAATATTATTATTCATTTTTAAAAATTTGAGATGTAATTGACATATGACACATGATATGTTTCAGGTTTACAACATAATGGTTTGATATAATACAGATTGGAAAAAGACTATGACCAGAAGTCTGGTTGTCATTCATCACCACGTGTTATGATTTTTTCTTGGGATGGGAACTTTACAGATTTCTCTCAGCAGCTTTCAAATATACATCTAGTATTATTAACTATAGTCACTGGGCTACATGTTACACATCCAGGACTTGCCTTATAACTGGAAGCTTGTACTTTTTACCACCTTCACCCATTTTGCCCTCTTCCCACATCGTGCCCCACGCCCAGAAAAGGGCTCTGTTTCTATGAGTTCTGTTTTTTTGTTTTCTTTTGTTTGTTTCATTTTCAGATTCCACACGTAAGGGAGATCTTGTTGTTTTAATTGTAGTCATTCTGATGCCATCATTTCATGGTAGTTTTAACATAGAATTCCCTCATGAGTTATGGTATTTAACACTTTTTCAAATATTTATTGGCTATTCTTCCTTTATGAAGTTCAAATATTGTGCCCGTTTAAAAGAATCAGAGTATTTTGCTATTACTATTGATACAGTACTTGCTGTGATAAAGAACCTACAAACAGACCCACATTTATACAGTCATCTGATTTCTGAGCCAGATGACAAAGTAATTCAATGGGAAAATGAAAATCTTTTCAACAAATTGATCTGAAGCAACAGAATTTCAACCTAGCTCATTTGAGATGAATCACAGACCTAAATGTAGAAAACTATAAAACTGCTAGAAGAAACAAGAAGATATCTTCATGACACTGGGGAAAGCAAAGATTTCTTGAAGAAGATTGACTTGCAATGGGCCGGTCCATGGGACCCCACGATCGCAAACGGATAGGGCTTGTGGACTTGTGGACTTGTGCTAGGTTCTTGTCACGTGGGACCCCAGGGCCCCTTGTCCATACCCCTTAGCACCCCAGAAAAGGGCTTGCTGGAGTATCTGATCTTACTGAATTCCCCAAAGATATTTGTATATGTGTGTATTTACTGATATGTGTATTTACTGAATATGGCAAAGAAAGACATGAGTCACCTTCTTGGGCTTTTCCCCCTTCACTAATGTGGTCTTCACACATACGCCATGGTTTCTTCATGTGGTTAGGAAATAGGAGGCTTGTGGAGGGGAGCAGGAACAGCGCCTGACCTGGCGGCTAGATGGCAAGCAACTCTGGCCTAGAAACCTAGAGACAGGGCCAATGTGGAGTGGGGACGAACTTGGATTTTGGAGTCCGAGTTCAAATCCCCAGACACATGTGGTTTGAGCTGTGTGTCCTTGGAGCATTCATTGGACCTCTCTAGAGTCCTGGTTTCCTTACAGGAGGCGAACCCATTAGCTGACTCTCTGGTCTCAGGGCAGTTCTGGTAGTCAAGGGCGGATGTGACCGCAGAGGCAGCCCTGCCCTCGGGCAGACCACACAAATACAGCACCTCGAATTCAGCTTTCACACGCAAGCTCCATTTCCTAATTTTCCTGCTTCGCCACTGGCCCCTCAGCCTTCAAATACTATTAAACTGTGGCCTCCTCTCTCCTCTGTCTCTTGTATCTGACTAGTTACAAAATCCCATGCATTTTTCCTTCGAAACACTGTTTAGCAAGAAGTCCTTCTGTAGCTGATACTGCTGTTGCCTACCTGATCCCCCTGACTTCTCATCTGTCCTTCCTGGCAGAATCTCAGTTTTGCTCGAAGTCCAGCCAAAGGCTTCCATCTGTATAGCCCTTCACAGTTGCGAGTACCTGCTGGGACATACTGATGCGACAAACTGAAGGTCTCTGGGAAATATTTGCTTTAAAAATATATATATAAGTACCTCCCTTTCCTGCTTCATTCTTCTAATTTTTCCACCTGGGGTGGGGCCCTAGGGCCTGGAGGGGCTACAGTAGTCATCTTGAGATTATGAGATAACCAGTCTGAAGAAGGCATTCGTATCACTCACCCAGACTATTGCACAAGCTATTGATGGGCTCTCCCGACCTCTTGCTCTGCAAGTGGAAGCCTCATGAGTCCCAGAATTGAGGACTCCAGTTAGAGTTCATCTCTAAAATAGAATATGAGGCAACCAATGGAAATGATGAAGGAAATCTAAATTTATTGACTGGGATGATGTTCATGATATCTTGTTAAAATTAAAAAGCTGTTCCAAACATTTTTTATGATATATAAGTTTATATAAACATATACTTATTTATAAATATATTCATTTAAAGGTATAAATGGATATTTCTGTAAATTTTTATAATTAATTAATTTCCAATGTATTGAGATATCAGACATGCAGCATTATATAATTTTAAGGTGTACAACATAATGATTTGACTTACATTCATCATGAAATGATGATCACAGTGGATTTAGTGAACATCCATCATCTCATAGAAATCAACATTAAATAGACAAAAAGTTTTCCTTATAATGAGAGCTCTTAGAATTTATTTTCTTCACAATTTTCATTTATAATGTACAGCAGTGTTCATTATCTTTATCATATTATACATTACATCCCTAGTATTTACTTATCCTATAAATGGAAGTTTGTACCTTCTGACCACCACCTTCATCCAATCCTACCCCTTACCCTTCCACCCCAGCCTCTGGTAACCATTAATCCAATCTCTTTTTTCTAAGAGGTTATTTTTAAAGTATAATTGACCGACAACACTATGTAATTTCCTGGTACACAACAGAGAGAATCAATATTTCCATACATTTAAAAATGATGACCACTATGAGTCTAGTTGTCATCTGTCAATATTCCTGTAAATCTGTTTGGTGAACTTATAGGTGGTTTCATTTATTGTTTCTTACTTATCTAATTGAAATTTGCTTAAATTCCTTGCTCCTTAGTGTGGCATTCAGCGACTTCCACAATGGGCAAGAACAAAGGTGGTGTGTTTCTGTGTGAATCTATGAGTAGATGAAAGTATGTGGTTGTGAATTAATGTGTGAGTACGTGTATGTGGGCATCTGGGAGTGTGAGTGGGTATGAGTGTGTGTGAATGTCAGTGCTTTGGAGAGTGTATGTCCCTGAGTTCATGTAACCGTGTGTAAGTGTGTGACATGACTTAGTGTGAGCGTGTCTGCTACCCTGGGATTTGGGTAATAAACCAGAAAGGATTCAAGGGGCTAGACAAACTATGGCTCAGTTTAATTTGAATTTCAGGTAAACAACAAATGCTTTTCAGTGTAAGTATATCCCAAGCAATATTTGGGACATACACATACTAAGAAATTATTTTTATCTAATATTCAATTTTTCTTACAGATGAAGGCCAACGGCCTTTATGACACAGATGACTATTCAGAGACCCAGAAGTTGGGACCAGACCCTGGCTGGGGCTCCTGTCCTTCCCACCAGCTCTCTCTGCCCATGGGCCAGGTCACAGCCAGGCTGGGCTGAACCCAGCTCTGAGCGAAAGGCCTGGCCTCCTTGATGGTGGTGAGAAGGCTGATGTGGGTCTAGGGGACCCAGGGTGCCCATGCAGCTCATGATCAGGGTCCATGAAGATGGAGAATGCAGGGCTGGGAGGAGGAGCTGTCAGGATCTGCTCTGAGGGCACCTTTTTCTACATCTGAATCAGGTAGTGCTACACTGGCTTAAATGGCTGGAAGGAGACCCGGGATATGAAAAGGATGATGTAGCAACACCAGCCCGGACCTCTGGGGTGGGAGGAAGAGATGAGGCAGGGGGCACGATGCTCACCTGGCCGAGGGCCCTACCCGACCCCTCGGTAGTGGGGACTTCTCCTCCCGTTACCACATCAGGACAGGGTGGGCATCACGGCGGCCAATGCTCTCCATCAACACCGGCTCTGCTCAGAAAGTTCTAGTACGGGGCAGGGTGGGTGGAGAGGGGTGTGTGGAAGCTCTGAGGTACACCCCTCCCCCTACAGATCAGCACCGGTGTTTGTGGTAAACCCAGTGACGAGGGAGGTGGCCAAAAAGAGGAAGAGGACCCTGTTAGGTCAGACTGCCAGGTTCCCAGCCTCTATAAAACAGGTGTGGAGGGAGCCTGGGCAGCTGCCTCAACATGACCTCCTGGGCTGTCCTGCTCATCGCCTCGGTGCTCCTGGTCACCCCAGGTGAGGACATTCCCCTTGGGGTGGATCCCGATGGCTCCTCCTCCCAGCCCTGCCTTCTCAGATTTGATGGACCCGAGCATGAGCTCCAAGGGCATCTGGCGTGGGTCAGAGCAGCCCCAGGGCAGAGCAGGGCAGGAGGCCCCAAGGCCACCTCCCCGTCCTGGGTGCCAGCTGCCTCCTGGGCTCTCCCCAGCCAGAAGCAGTGACTTCTCCTCTCCCTCTGTCTGTGGAGGGCTGCTGATGCTGTTTCTTCTCCAGGGCTGGCCTTTTCCGGTCTGGCTCCTGAACGCCACGACCAGGCAACGGCCCACCTGTGCAATGGAGATGAGTTGTGCCAGGGCCTGTCCCAGGAGTATCCCCAGGTACGCGGATGGCTTCCTGCTGCACCCTCACCATTCCTCTCCTTCCTCTCCTCCCTGGCCAGTGCCAGGGGCGAGGGTCTGGAGACCGAACTGGTCAGGGGGTGGGGAGGCAGGGCTGGGAGCTGAAGATGCTGGTTTTGTTCACACTGGTGCCTGACTGTGGGGTAGGGGCTACACTGGTGGCTGGGCCCTCCCCAAGAGCCTCCTCCTTGTCTGACGGTAGAACAGCAGAGGGGCAGATGCTGGGCTGGGGAGGGTGCTGTGGGTGTGGGGGCAGGTCGTGGGGTCTCTCAGCCCCCCACCCCCCCGCCCCGTGAGAGAGATGGGCAGGGGCCAGCCAGTCTGGCTCAGGTCCTCATATGGACAGACAGACCATGGGTCATCCTACTGGCTGGAAAGCTCCCAGGGGACCCTTCCTGGTGCCCTTCCAAGGTTGGGGTGTCTGAGAGACCACCCTAATGGGCTTCCTTTCCTGATAGGGTGGGCTGCTGCTCCAAGGAGAAGAGCTAGGCCTACTCTGTGGTCCTTGTCGGAAGATAATAAAAAGTCTGGAGGACATGGTGGGAGATCAGCCCAATGAGGTGAGACAGGAGGCTTGTGGGACCTGGTGGGTGGAGAGGTGCCCCCAAGGGGAGTGGGGAGGGCTGGGAATCCCTACCTGTGCTCTTTAAATGAGCTAGAAAGTGGGATGTACTTAGCTCTGAGTGAATACTTAACAAGTGGCTGCATCATCACCAGAACCATAGTTTCACTTTCCCTCCCTCCCTCTCCTTGGCTTCCCCAACCTGCTCAGGATCACTACCTTCACCCTGGGGTACTCAGATTTATCCCTTTCCATGGGAGATGTCAGAAGAAGATTTTTCAAAAGCAATGGACCAAGGCTCCAAGCTTGGATCCCCTCCTAACCCACCATACCCCACCCCCCCAGCAGATGGAGCCCCCAGTCTGGCCCTGGACCCAGAAGCTATATAGACAGAGCCTTTAAAGTGGATCTGGGCACCACTCTCCACCCAGAAGACAGGGCCCGGGTATACAGAGGCTAAGACTCAGCAGGGTCAATCGTCCTTTCCAGAGTCCCTGCTGGCAGGCTTGGGATGGGGAGGGGGGCTGAGCCCTGTCTCTCCAGTCCCTACTCCCACTACCACCTGGCACCAACTCCTGGTACCCAGCACTCCCACTGCCAGACCCGCTGAGAGCCCAAGGCTGCCGGGGCCTGCAGAGAGACAGTGCCCGGCAGGGCTCACCTGAGGCCCGTTTCCCATCACCGTGCTGCCGCTGCAGGATACCATCCGCGAGGCGGCCTCCAAGGTGTGCAGCAAGATGAAGCTGCTGAAACGTCCGTGCCAGTCAATCATGAAGAAATTTCTCCGTCGCATCACTGAGGACATAAAAGCTGGAAAAAAGCCTCAGGCTATCTGTGTGGACATCAAGGTCTGCAAAAGCAAGGCAGGTATGTGCACAGGCAACAGTAGGGACTCATTCCCTGACAGCCTTCCCATGAAACGGAAACTCCTAACAGCCTGAGGCAACCTCCCCCTGCCGCTCCCCACACTCCCACAAACAATCCTGGAGTAAAATCAGGTCTCCATTTCTCCTCAGCTATGTGACCTTGGGCAAGTAACCTAACCTCTTTAAGCCTCAGTTTCCTTACCTGTGAAACGGCAATAATGATTTCTATTTCTGAGGTTGAAATGAGGATTGAATGAGACCATCACGTAAAATGAGGTTGACACCAAGGAAATGGCCTGAGACTGAGGTACTGGAGAAATCAGAGCCCTGATCAACCTGTCTCTTCTCTCCACAGTAGGTTTCATTTGATTCCCTGGGTCCTCTGACCCCACCCTGGGGAAAAAGCACAGAAACTCCAGCATCCTCAGCCAGCTCCTTCCTTCCTGAATCCAGGAGTCTTCCTCCAGTTTCTCTCACCAAATCCTTCCACTGCCTTTCCCTCTCAGAATAAAATATCATGAAAGACTTTTGCTTCAGCTTCTTTTCCTTTGTTGGGTTTCAGAAGAGGGGCACGCTCATCTGACTCATAAGTTCAATCAATAAACATGTTGTATGTCCACATGTGGTTCTAGATGCTAGGGATTTAGTGGTGAACAAGACTACTTAGCAGCTCTCACACATATGGTCATGAAATAATTATTGTACTGCTTGCCACTCCAAGAACCTGGGGTACATCACAAATATACCCCCAGGAGCTCTCAGACCAGCTGAGGAGACCATTCGGGTTAGGGTTTTGTTGTTGTTCAGTTGCTCAGACTTGTACGACTTTGCAACCCTATGGACTGTAGCCCACTAGGCTCCTCTATCCATGGGATTCTCTAGGCAAGAGTACTGGAGTGGCTTGTCATTCCCTTCTTCAGGAGATCTTCCCGAGCCAGGGATGGAACCCGAATTATCTGTGTTTCCTGCATTGCAGGCGGATTCTTTACCAATTAAACTACCGAGGAAGCTCCATATATGTATAGATAGATAGATAGATAAAGATGTGGGCTATTATAAATAGTGCTATTGAACATTGGAGTACATGTTATATTTTCAAATTATAGTTTTTGTCTTTTCTGGGTATATACTCAGAAGCAGGGCTGCTGGATTATATGGTTACTCTAGTTTTAGTTTTTATTTTTTTATTTAAAAATTAAAAAAAAATTTTTTTACTTTACAATATTGTATTGGTTCTGCCACACATCAACATGAATCCGCCATGGGCATATGCGTGTTTTTTTAGTTTTTTAAGTAACTTCCTTACTGTTCAGCATAGTGGCTGTACCAATTTACATTCCCACTGACAGTGTAAGAGGGTTCCTTTTTCTCTATACCCTCTCTAGGATTTATTACTTGTAGACTTTTTGATGATGGCCATTCTGACCAGAGTGAGGTCAGATGGCCATCATCAAAACTACCTGAATGTAGTTTTGATTTGCATTTCTCTAATAATTAGTGAAGAAGGCTGAGCGCTGAAGAATTGATGCTTTAGAACTGTGGTGTTGGAGAAGACTCTTGAAAGTCCCTTGGACTGCAAAGAGATCCAACCAGTCCATTCTAAAGGAGATCAGTCCTGGGTGTTCATTGGAAGGACTGATGCTAAAGGTGAAACCCCAGTACTTTGGCCACCTCATGCAAAGAGTTGACTCATTGGAAAAGTCTCTGATGCTGGGAGGGATTGGGGGCAGAAGAAGGGGACGACCGAGGATGAGATGGCTGGATGGCATCACCGACTTGATGGACATGAGTTTGAGTGAACTCTGGGAGCTAGTGGTTTACAGGGAGGCCTGGCGTGCTGCGATTCATGGGGTCGCAGAGTCGGACATGACTGAGCGACTGAACTACACTGAGTAATTAGCGGTGTTGAGCATCTCTTCATGTTTCTGTTGGCCATCTGTCTGTCTTCTTTGGAGAAATGTCTACTTAGGTCTTCTGCTCAGTTTTGGTTGTTTTTTAAAAATTTTTTATTGAGCTGTGTGAACTGTTTTTATGTCTTAGAAATTAAGCCCTTGCTGTTGGTATGATTTACAAATATTTTCTCCCATTCCATAGGTTATCTTTGCATTTTATGGTTTCTCTTGCTGTGCAATTTAAAGTTTAATAGGTCCATTTGTTTATTTTTGCTTTTGTTTCCATTACCCTAAGAGATGGATCCAAAACACTACTGCTGCAAGTTTTGTCAAAGAGTGTCTGGCCTACATTTTCCTCTAGGAGTTTTATAGTATTTGATTTTGCATTTAGATTTTGAATCCATTTAAGCTTACATATGACAAAATGAAAGTGTTCATTCTTTTACATGTAGCTGTCCAGTTTCTCTGGCACCACTTGTTGAAGAGATTGTCTTTTCTTCATTTCATATTGTTGCATACTTTGTTGTAGATGGCCATAAGTGTGCGGGTTCTCTATTCTTGATGCAATCAATTTCCACATAATCTTTCTTTACTTGTTTTTCCTAAAGTCTACGGTTTATTCAGAGTCCCTGTTTATTTATTTTTGGCTGCACTGGGTCTTCATTGTGGTGTTTAGGGTTTCTCTAGTCAGAGCACGCAGGCTTTGTTGCCTCTGGGATCTAAGTTTCCTGAACAGGGATTGAACTTACAACCTGACAGTGAGAGGGCTAAGTTCTAACAGCTGGGCCGCCAGGGCATTCCCTACTCTTTCCTATTTCTTTCTGCCTTGTAATTTTTGTGTTGGAAACCGGTTATCTTAGATAATATATTATAGCAAATACGGCTACTGTTCACACTCCCCTCCCCAGGTACATTATTGCTTTTTAGAGATGAATCGCTTGTTTTCATGTTTAGTAACTGACTGGGTAATCTTAGTGAGGTCCCTCCACCCCTCATAGTGTGATGCCTCAGATGTTGCACCTCAAGGGGTACAGCCTTGAGCATGACCACAACTATCCTGCGATGACAGAGGTTTGGGAAGGGTTCTCTTTGTCTCAAAACACCACGTTGTGAATCTCCAAAATTTCTGGCTGACTGCTCTATTGTTTTCAACAATGTCCCAGGGGATAAATTGCTTTATGAAGTCCAATCAAACCTAAGTCCTTTATGGGTCACTGTTAGAGACTTTTTTCTGACCCAGGGAGGCCTCTTCACAGGTTTTTCTTTCTTTGCTTTCTCTCCAGCAAATTAGTCAGCTTACAGTTTAGCCTTATGGCTCCAAGGAAGCTATCGGTCTCCTTCCAAATGTCTTTCACCACAGCTTTCACTGTGGAATTCTGTTCCCAGAACAAATCTGAGGACTGCTGCAATAGTGAGTAGGTGATCTTTAGACTTTCCCTGTGAGTTGAGTAAACACTTGAAATTCCACTCCTCCCTTCATCCAGGTGGCCTAACTTTGTCAAGTGAACTTGAAAAGGAGCAAGACCTTATGGTCCTTGCCCCACCCTCACCATGTCCTCTGCCTGCCTTTGGTCTGTGGGAAACTTTAGTCAAAGAATAAGTTTAATTAGAGAAGTGAGCAAAGGAAAACAGTCAAAGGAGACTAAATAATAATGCAGTCACTAAGCATAGTCAAGGACTTTTCGTTTCTTCTTAAGGGCTATAGATAATTTGGGGGCTTCCCTAGTAGCTCAGATGGTAGGGAATCACCTGCAATGCAGGAGACCGTGGTTCGATTCCTAGGTTGGGAAGATCCCCTGCAGAAAGGATAGGCTACCAACTCCAGTATTCTTGGGCTTCCCTGGTGGTTCAGACTAAAGAATCCACCTGCAACGCAGGAGACCTGGGTTCCACTCCTGGGTCAGGAAGATCCCCTGAAGAAGGGAATGGTAACCCACTACGGTATTCTTGCCTGGAGAATCCCATGGGCAGAGGAGCCTGGTGGGCTACAGTCCATGGGGTGGCAAAGAGTAGGACACAGCCGAGTGACTAACCTCAGCACAGCACAGCACAGAGGTAATATTCTGAGCCATATCCTGTGATCTGTCTTATAAATACCGAAACACCAGGTGGAGAAGTTAACATGATGAGCAAACTGTACCCAGGACATGAGCTGCCACACTTCTGAGAATTGACCTCAAAGAAATGGAAACAAATGAACCCTGGAACTGAAGATTAACTGTACCTAAAACAATCAAGATGATGCTGGTCAGACCACTGGTGACCAGTTTAAAGATGACTCTTAGAGATAACTGTGCTGTTTCTGCATGTAGACCCACCCCACCCACCCCTGTCTATGAAAGCTCTCACCCCTTGCTTATTGGGGAGGGGTGGAGTTGGCCCTTGGACAGATGTCCACCACTCTCGCCTCCTCCCCCTACCCCACCCCAGTTGTTGGCATCTGAAATAAAGCAAACTTCCTTTCGACCAACCTGGCCTGTTTGAGTAGCTAGCAGCCAGACCCACCATACCCTTTCAGTAACAAACTAAGGCTTTCTGTGATCTGATTGGAAGTTGCCACCTGGCAGATGGTTAGGGCTAGCAAATTTTATTTGGACAGGACTTCCCTGGTGGTGCAGTGGATAAGAATCTGCCTGCCAGTGGAGGGAATGTGGGTTCAGTCCCTGGTCAGGGAAGATTCCACATTGCTGCTACTGCTGCTAAGTCGCTTTAGTCGTGTCTGACTCTGTGTGACCCCATAGACGGCAGCCCACCAGGCTCCCCCGTCCGTGGGATTCTCCAGGCAAGAACACTGAAGTGGGTTGCCAATTCCTTCTCCAATGCATGAAAGTGAAAAGTGAAAGTGAAGTCGTTCAGTCGTGCCCAACTCTTGGCGATCCCATGGACTGCAGCCTACCAGGCTCCTCCGTCCATGGGATTTTCCAGGCAAGAGTACTGGAGTGGGGCACCATTGCCTTCTCTGTTCCACATTCCATGAGGCCAACTAAGCCTGTGAGCCACAGCTACAGAGCTTGTACGCTGCAACTACTGAAACCCGCAAGCCTAGAGCCTGTGCTCTACAACAAGAAAGGCACTACAATGAGAAACCCACGCACTTTAATGAAGAGCAGCCCCTGCTTGCCACAACTAGAGAAAACCGGCATGCAGCAACAAAGACCCAGTGCGGCCAAAAATAAAATAAAAAAGTTCATGCCTGGTCTTTGAATCCCTCATGCGGAAGGAAAATGGGGAATTCTTTCTTCCTTAGCATAAGCTGGTGTATTAGCCAGATTCATTGATGGCAAGCAACAGAAACTGACTCAGGCTAAGTTAAGAAAAGGGAAGTGATTGGGTGGCCATGGATGCCTCAGGCTGGAAGGGAAGACCTAGAACAGAACTTGGACAGGAGCTAGGCAGCTCAAAGGGTCCTATGAAGCAGGGAGAGCACTTCAGTCTCACCCAGGTGCAGTCATTGGGGTGAATGAATTTCCACAATGAGCTTACTCTGTCTTTGTGTCTCCTGCTCCAAAGCCAAATTCCTAGGAAAGAGAATTCAACCAGCCAAGCTTAGATCAGATACTTGACTTTGATTGTTCTAAGGTGATGAAAAGGAAGTCAGGCTCTAGGAGATCTGGGTGACTGTTTTGGCTTATGAAGTGGAGGATAGATTGCTAGATGAGTTATTGCCCACTGAGACAGTACACAGTAGCTGTCAGATAATTCCCCACAGGAAATTAGAGTGATTATTAGGAAGGAAGAGTAGATGCTGTGTGGCCAAAGCTGCAAATGTCCAGTCCAGCTTGTAATGATGGTGAGTGTTGTCCCTGGGTGTGTGTGCGTTGTTTCAGTCGTGTCTGACTCTGCGACCCCATGGACTGTAGCCTGCCAGGTCCTCTGTCCATGGGATTCTCCAGGCAAAGATACTGGAGTGAGTTGCCAAGACCTCCTCCAGGGGATCTTCCCAACCCAGGGATCAAACCTGCCTCACTATATGTCTCCTGCATTGGCAGGCAGGTTCTTTACCACTAATGCCACGTGGGAAGCCAGTATTGTCTCTGAGGCACTTCCGAATAGGAAGATATTTCTCTGACGGGAATCAGGAACTGTGGATTCCTGGTATAAGGAGCTTGCCTATCTCTAAGTAAGATGTGCTTTCCCATATATTCAGGTTGAGAATCTTGGAGTTTACTCAACAGGCTTTAAGAGTACTGCCTGTGGGCACAGGCCAGGGCCCCAGACAGGTCTTGGTTTCATTCAGATGATGTTGATCTTGGCCTCTTTGCCTCTTCGGTTTCCTTATCTGACATAGAACCAACAATACTTGCAAGACTCCTACGTTGCTCTGCTTAGATAACTCATGTGAGTGCCTAGCATGGTGTAAGCTGTGCTAAGAGGTTACCTGGAAGATTGGGGCATTACCTAGAAGGTGCTGGGAGTAAAGAATTTTAGGCAGGGGATGAGGTGGTGAGAATCGTAGTTGTCCATGGTGAATGAGACATTTTCCTGCAGGCTGTATCACAGAGAGAAGCTGGAGTCATCACCTTGTCTTGCTGCAGATTCAGCCCCTGTTCCAGCAGTTGCCAGAAACCCAGAGCCTGGAGATGAGTTCCTGTCCTGAGGCACAAGACTCATCTCACATGCCTGCCTTATGTTTCTCTCCTAGATGCTACCATCCCTCCCCAATGTCCTCCAGAGGACCAAAGAATCACTGTATCTTCAGAATGGATGCTGGATGCCCTTCTCCTACCACCCAGTTCATTCCCATCCAAGGAGATGTTTTTTGGGGAGTGGGGATGATGCTCAGGAGAGCACTTATAGGTACATCTAATAATCACAGCACCCAGACACTGCAGGCTGCATGTTCACAGGCAGAGACTAAGAGTCGGGAGGGGTATGGATCCCAGGCCAATAGAACCCTGCAGCCTCTGTGCCTGGAGCCAGGGGAGGGTGCCAGGGAGGAGAGTGGACTGGTCCAGAGATTTAAGGCTCACTCAGCTACTTTAAAGGTGGACTGGAAGCAGCCCAATGTAGTGTTGAGGGCTTATATACCAAATATTTGAGGATGGATGAAGACTGCTTTTATAATCAAGACATTTAATAAAGACCAACATGGTGAAGACCATCACTTCATGGGAAATAGGTAGGGAAACAATGGAAACAGTGAGAGACTTAATTTTGGGAGGCTCCAAATTCACTGCAGATGGTGACTGCAGCCATGGAATTAAGATACCTGCTCCTTGGAAGAAAAGCTGTGACCAACCTAGACAGCATATTAAAAAACAGAGACATTACTTTGCCTACAAGGGCTTCCCTGGTGGCTTAGAGGGTAAAGCATCTGCCTGCAATGTGGGAGACCTGGGTTCAATGACTGGGTGTGGAAGATTCCCTGGAGAAGGAAATGGCAACCCACTCCAGTACTCTTGCCTGGAAAATCCCATGGACAGAGGAGCCTGGTAGGCTACAATCCATGGGGTCGCAAAGAGTCGGACACGACTGAGTGACACATTTGTTTGTACTTTGCCGACAAAGGTCCGTCTAGTCAAAGATATGGTTTTTCCAGTAGTCATGTATGGATGTGAGAGTTGGACTGTAAAGAAAGCTGAACACTGAAGAATTGATGCTTTTGAACTGTGGTGTTGGAGAAGACTCTTGAGAGTCCCTTGAACTGCAAGGAGATCAAACCAGTCAATCCTAAAGGAAATCAGCCCTGAATATTCATTGGAAGGACTGATATTGAAGCTGAAGCTCCAATACTTTGGCCACCTGATGCGAAGAACTGACTCATTGGAAAAGACCCTGATGCTGGGGAAGATTGGAGGCGAGAGAAGAAGGGGACGACAGAGAATGAGATGGTTGAATGGCATCACTGATTCAGTAGACATGAGTTTGAGCAAGCTTTGGGAGTTGGTTATGGACAGGGAAGCCTGGCATGCTGCAGTCCATGGGGTCTGCAGCAAAGAGTTGGACACGACCGAGCGATTGAACTGAACTAAACATGGTAAAATTTTCACCTTAAGTTGCATTGAGAAAGTGAATGATGATCATTTATATTTATTGATATAAAATATTAATATAATAATATATGAATATATTATTGACAACAGGAATAATTAAGAAAAGTACTGTGGCTCAATGACACCTTTAAATACACTCATATTTTATCCACAAGCTTCCCTAGTAGTTCAGTTGGTAAAGAATCTGCCTGCATGCAGAAGACTGCGGTTCCATTCCTGGGGTGGGAAGATCCCCAGGAGAAGGGATAGGCTACCCACCCCAGTATTCTTGGGCTTCCCTTGTGGCTCAGCTGGTAAAGAATCCACCTGCAATGTGGGAGACCAGGGTTCAATTCCTGGGTTGGGAAGATCCTCTGGAGAAGCGAAAAGCTACCCACTCCAATATTCTGGCCTGGAGAATTCCGTTGATTGTAGAGTTCATGGGGTCGCAAAGAGTCCATCACGACTGAACCACTTTAACTTTTATTTTATTCACAACAGAGCATACATATCTTTGAAAAATGTTTTATGTGTGTGTTGATTTTACTGGTCTGTTCCTGGCTGTCCACCTTTTGGAAGAAAACTCTCCATGGTTGGCTGCTCTCAGTGACCTTGTGACCTGGGATGCCATATGGGTGGAGCTTGGTCCGTGGCCCAGGCTTACAGTGATGTGCTGGGCCAATCAGAGCCCTTGATCTAGAATTAGAACTAACACACCTGGACTGTTTAAAGTCTTGGGGCTGGGCAGCAATACCCACTGCAAGCTGAAACTATCGGGGATCAGGAGCCATAATGAAGCAGTGCACGAAAATGAAATAACAATATTTGTGGTAACAAAAATGAAAGCTAAGCTTTGTTGAGCCTTTTCTCTGTGCCCCGCTCAGTTCTAAGAACTTTACAGTATAATCTCACGCAGTCCTCATAAACACCCCAAATCCCTATGGAATTTCCAGATAAGGAGAATGAAGCACAGAGAGGGTAAGTAACTTGGTCAAGGCCCACAGCTGGGATTTGGCGCATCTGGGATTGGAGCCCAGGCTGCCTCTTGTCCTCTCCTGCCACTCCAGGAAGCAGGACTGGCAGCCCTCGGGACGTGAAGGGGGACAGCGACTCTGTGCAGTCACCTTGATTTCCTGAGTCTGAATGTCCTGATCTGTGGTTTCCCTTGCCACAGGATTCCCGGGCAGCGCCCCACCCTCCTCCAACTCTTCTATAGCCAGGTCGACTGGTTTCTGTTCCTTGCTTCAGATGGAAACTCTAAGTGGAGACAGTTAAGGTGTGCACAAGGGTTCATGTCCCTTTGTGTCTCTTGGGACCCCAGAGTATGAAGGGGCAAGGCCCTGAGACCTTCAGTAAGTCCGGTCCATCTTGCCCCCCACCTCCAGCCCCACCTAGGAATGATGATCTGAGGCTGGGGGGCTGGAGCTATCCCCACTTAGGGGAACAGCTGCCCTGTGGCCTGGGCAGGGTTTGGACGGACTTGTTTGAATTCACTTCCCAAACTTCCTTAGATGTGGGCTTTTTTTCCCCTTTTTTAAAGTTGTGGTTCGGGTGAAGATGTTAACCCTGAAGTTGCTTTCTGTCTCCAACCGACTTGGGTGACCTGCCCTGATGACTTTATTACCAAAATGCAGCAGGAATCCACTCAAAAGTGATGGTACAAGTGCTGCCGCCTACTGGAGGAAAATTAACAGTGTCAAAAAGAAGAGATCACTTTGTCAACAAAGGTCCGTATAGTCAAAGCTATGGTTTTTCTAGTAGTCATGTATGGATGTGAGAGTTGGACCATAAAGAAGGTTAATTACTGAAGAACTGATGCTTTTGAACTGTGATGCTGGAAAAGACTCTTGAGAGTCCCTTGGACAGCAAGGAGATCAAACCAGTCAGTCCTAAAGGAAATCAACCCTGAATATTCATTGGAAGGAATGATGCTGAAGCTGAAGCTCCAATACTTTGGCTACCTGATGTGAAGAGCTGACTCACTGGAAAAGACCCTGATGCTGGGAAAGACTGAGGGCAGGAGGAGAAGAGGATGGCAGAGAATGAGATGGTTAAATAGCATCACCGATTCAATAGACATGAGTTTGAGCAAACCCCAGGAGATGGTGGAGGACAGAGGAGCCTGTCATGCTGCAGTCCATGGGGTTGCAAAGAGTCAGACATGACTTGGCAACTGAACAACAATATTGTTTTATATACATGAATGATTGGATATAGAAATAAAAATAGATATAGGTGTATATGTATGTGTGTGTGCATACAGATGTATATTCCCTAGCTTTGTCCTTTGTAAGGGACTGGAAATAATGATGGTAGCTATGAGTATACCAGTCTCTGGATCTTGGTTTCTAAGTACCATTACCCAGTGAAAAAAAATTAGGGCTCCTTGGAGAAATGGCTGATTCTAGGCCTAGAGCAGTGAAAATATAATTGAATACAGAAGACTCTGCAGCGCTAGAAACAGTGCTCAGAAATGGTGTGTGTGTATGTTTGTGTGTGTTAGTCACTCAGTCGTGTCTAACTTTTTACAACCCCATGGACTGTAGCCCATCAGGCTCCCCTGTCCATGGAATTCTCCAGGCAAGAATTCTGGAGTCACTTGCCATTTCCTTCTCCATGGGATCTTCCCAACCCAGGAATGATGAGGATATTATTAAAAAACATAGGATTCACATTGAAGGGGTTCTCAATGGCCAGATCTGAGACAATTTTAGTAACAAAATAAATAATAATAGTAATAAATAATATCTCATGGAATAAAGGATATACCCATGACTCCATATACATATAAATAAATAATTTCATAAATAAATAAATGAAGTGAAGCCTCATACAATAGAATTCCAATGAATAAATTTAGAAGGAATGATGGAAATAAGAAATTGTTATTTGGCTAACCCACAATGGCTTCCCTGGTAACTCAGATGGTAAAGAATCTGCCTATAATACAGGAGACCTGGATTCAATCCCTGGGTTGGAAAAATCCTCTGGAGAAGCGAATGGCTCCCCACTCCAGTGTTCTTGTCTGAAGAAGTCCATGGACAGAGAAGCCTGGGTGAGCTATGGTCCATGGTGTCAGAGAGTCGGACACGACTGAGCGACTAACACTAACCTCACCGTAATTGTTGCAGGCAAGAACCACTGATGAATGCTATAATTAGTGGGTAAAAGTATAATGGGAAAAAAAAAAGATTTCTGTTTATAGTCTCAAGATAGCTCCACACAAAATACTTATTAATTACAAAGGGGAAAAAGGTAACTTTGCCATGGATAAATCTGATAGACACCACCTTATCCAAGGGGTAAAAGTCCCTATCAGCAGAAATGAGACGTATGGGCATCATGTTCCTCCTGGTGTGATGTGCCGAGAAGACAACATCCCTTCTGGGGGCTTCCCCGGTGGTCCAGTGTAAAACTCCACACTCCCAATGGAGGGGGCACGGGTTCAGTTCCTGGTCAGGGAAGTAACATCTTGCAAATAAATAAAGTTTTAAAAAAATCACTTCTGTAGGCATTTGTGCCCAAAATGAAAAACCTCAGTCTAATTCTGGAAAAGCACCAGACACACCCAAAGTGAGGAACATTCTGCAGAGCAACTGGCCACTGCTCTTGAAAACTGCTGTGATCAGGAAAGACAAAGCTTGAGGGAACTGTCCCAGACTGGAGGAGACTAAGGAGACGTGATAACTCAGCGCCCTGTGTGAGACTGCATGGGATCCTGGGGAGAAGAAGAATCCAGGGGCAGTGGACAAAGTTGGAATACCATCGGAAGATAAGTTAGTAGTGCTGTATCAGTGTTCATATCCTGCATGTGTGCTAAGTCACTTCAGTCACATCCGATTCTGCGACCCTATGGACTGTGACCCCTCAGGCTCCTCTGTCCATGGGATTCTCCAGGCAAAATGCTGGAGTGGGTTGCCATGTCCTCCTCCTGGGGCTCTTCCCACCCAGGGACTGAACTCACATCTCATTATGTCTCCTTCTTTACCACTACCTGGGAATCCCTGTTCATATTCTGGTCTTGATAATTATGCTCTGGTTATAGAAGGTGTTAACATTTGGAAGAGCTGGGTGAAGTGTATTTAGGCATTTTTCCTACTATTTTCACAAAGTTTCTCAAGCCAAAAATTATCTCAAAATGAAAAATAAAATTAAAAACAAGATTGTATGAAATAGACATGCATAATGCTTTTTAAAAGGCATTACACAAAGTATTATATATAGAATGAATAAACAACAAGGTCCTACTGTATAGCACAGGAAACTATATTCAGTGTCCTGTGATAAACCATAATGGAAAAGAATATAAAAAAATATGTGTTGCTCGCTCGGTCATGTCTGACTCTTGGTGATCCTGTGGACTATAACCCACTAGGGTCCTCTGTCCATGGGATTTTCCGTGCAAGAGAACTGGAATGAATAACCATTCCCTTCTCCAGGACATCTTCCCAACCCGGGGATCAAACTCGGGTCTCCTGCATTGCAAACAACTTCTTTACCATCTAAGCCACTAGGGAAGCCTGGTACTAGTGGTAAAAAAAAATATATATATATATATATATATGTATGTATAACTGAATCACATTGCTGTACAGCAGAAATGAACACAAGACTGTAAATCAACTGTACTTATAATTTTTTTAGAAAAGGCATTACAATGTGTATCAGGTTTCTGATTATCCAAAGTTTGAAACTTCCCTTAGGTCAGAGCCCAATCTGTGAGATGAAAACCTCTACTTTTATCACAACACACAAGTAGAAAGAAGGGAAGAATTGGGGCACATATTGAGCAAGACACATGTAAATATTCATACGACGTTCTAGTGGAATTGTAGAACACATTGTGGGGCTTCCATGGTAGCTCAGATGATAAAGAATCCCCCTGCAGTGCAGGAGACCGGGTTCAATCTGTGTGTTGGGAAGATCCCCTGGAGAAGGGAATGGCTACCCACTCCAGTATTCTGGCCTGGAGAATTTCACGAACAGAGGAGCCTGGCGGGCTGCAGTCCATGGGGTTGCAAAGAGTTGGACACAAGTGAGTGACTAATATTTTCACTTTCAGAACACACCACAGACTGACCAAACCCTCCTCTCCTGTTCTGGAATGTTCTGACCATTGCTCTGGCTTATGTTCCCACATTTCACAGACATCCCCAGAACTGCATGTAGTGTGGTCCTGAGGATCACAGGACTTAATATTTTCTGCTTTCATAATGCTGGCCCTTGGGTGGCACAGGTAATGGGATAAGGAAGCAGATCATATCTGCTGAGGCATGAGATAATAGCAATGAAATGATAGCTGAGTGATCACCTGCCAAAGCTTTTATGCTTCATCCGACCCCTAGAGGAAGGGTCTATTACTATACACAGTTTACGAAGAGGGTGACAGGCTTACCCAGGGTCTTCTCTGATGTGCACAGCTAGTAACTTGTGGGGCTAGGATCTGAGCCCAGGCAGGCCACCTCCAGAGCCCACATGCTGATGAGTTAGAAGGTGCAGGGGGTGGGGCTGAATGCAAGGTAAGTGGGGCTTGGTCCTCCAACCCATCTTGGGTTTTTTGTTGTTGGTGGTAGTTTTTTGGCTGCCCTGGGTCTTTTTAGTTGTGGCATGTGGGCTTAGTTGCCCCACAGCATGTGGGATCTTAGTTCCCTGGCAATGGCTGTGTTGAAAGTAGTAGTAGCAGTCACTCAGTTCAGTTCAGTTCAGTTCAGTCGCTCAGTCATGTCCGACTCTTTGCAACCCCATGAATCGCAGCATGCCAGGCCTCCCTGTCCATCACCAACTCCCGGAGTTCACTCAGACTCACGTCCATCGAGTCGGTGATGCCATCCAGCCATCTCATCCTCTGTCGTCCCCTTCTCCTCCTGCTCCCAATCCCTCCCAGCATCAAAGTCTTTTCCAGTGAGTCAACTCTTCATATGAGGTGGCCAAAGTACTGGAGTTCCAGCTTTAGCATCATTCCTTCCAAAGAAATCCCAGGGCTGATCTCCTTCAGAATGGCCTGGTTGAATCTCCTTGCAGTCCAAGGGACTCTCAAGAGTCTTCTCCAACACCACAGTTCAAAAGCATCAATTCTTCGGCGCTCAGCCTTCTTCACAGTCCAACTCTCACATCCATACATGACCACAGGAAAAACCATTGCCTTGACTATATAGACCTTAGTCGGCAAAGTAATGTCTCTGCTTTTGAATATGCTATCTAAGTTGATCATAACTTTTCTTCCAAGGAGTAAGTGTTTTTTAATTTCATGGCTGCAGTCACCATCTGCAGTGATTTTGGAGCCCCCAAAAATAAAGTCTGACACTGTTTCCACTGTTTTCCCACCTATTTCCCATGAAGTGATGGGACCGGATGTCATGATCTTCGTTTTCTGAATGTTGAGCAGTCGCTCAGTCGTGTCCAACCCTTTGCAGCTCCATGGACTGTTACCTGCCGGGCTCCTCTGTCCATGGGATTCTCCAGGCAAGAATACTGCAGCGGGTTGTCATTCCCTTCTCCAGGGGACCTTTTCAACCTGGGGACTAAACCTGGGTCTCCCCAATTGCAGGCAGATTCTTTACCATCTGAGCCATTGGAAGGTGGATTCTTAACCACTGGAACACCAGGGAAGTCCCTTCTCTTGGGTTTGGTAGAACTCCTCTCTGAGTTTCAGAATGGAACAGGATCAGAGCTACTCAGGCACTGGCAGGAGCTCTGGCAGCCACCTTGCAGGAGTGTGGGCGTAGCTGCAAGAGCTGGTGCCTGGACTTCCCCGTGACAGCAACTCTTTTTATTATTAACGATTTACCTATTCAGACCAGTCAACCCTAAGGGAAATCAACCCTGAATATTCATTGGAAGGACTGATGCTGAAGCTGAAGCTCCAATAGTTTGGCCGCCTGATGCAAAGAGCCGACTCATTAGAAAAGACCCTGATGCTGGGAAAGATTGAGGACAGGAGGAGAAGGGGACAACAGAGGACAAGAATAGTTGGATGGCATCACCAAAAGCAAGCTCTGGGAGATGGTGAAGGAGAGGGAAGCCTGGCGTGCTGCAGTCCATGGGGTCGCAAAGAGTTGGACACGACTGAGAGACTGAACAACAACCCGGCCACTTAGCAGTTTCTTCTGTTAAGTACCACAGTCAGGACACTTGGAGGCTCTGCTTCATGGGAGTTTCTGATACTCTCCCTTCTGGGCAAAGTCCCTCCTCGTACTAGGATTGCCTAAGCCTGTTCCTACTGCTGAAAGAAGCCCCGGTGCTGACCCTGGCGGTGTTACAGACGCCCCTCTGGGCCAGTGTAGGGTGGAGAACTGTGTGCCCGCTTAGTCACTGTCATGTCCGACTCATGTCACTAAGATTTGGCTTCTCTCCCTGCCTGTCCTCTGCTTTTTGGGTGTCACAGTCTCACCACACACTGTCGAGGCAGGGAGTTGGGCTCTGCTGGAAGCTCTGGTGGTGGTCAGAGAAGGCTTTCTTCCCTGAAACCTCAGCAATTATCTCACCTTGTGCATCCATGCTTAGTCACTAAATCGCATCCAACTCTTTGCTACCTCGTGGACATAGCCCACCAGGCTCCATTGTCTGTGGAATTTTCCAGGCAAGAATACTGGAGTGGATTTTCATTTCCTACTCCAGGGTTCTCCAGAGGATCTTCCTGACCCAGAAATTGAACCTGCATCTCTCACATCTCCTGCATTTGCAGGCAGATGCTTTACCATTGAGCCTCACCTGGGAAGCCCAGGATGGAGACTTAAATAGGAAGAAATTTGAACAGCCACAAACTACAACACCACCACCCCCCACCCCGGACCCCCGCCATGGCCCAGTTTTTCTCCCTTCTCCTCATGTTCTCTGAGAAGTAACATACATAGAAAGCAAGGGTCTGGACCAGAACTCCTGACCTTGCTGTGTGACCTTGAGCAACACCCTGCCCTCTCTGGGCTTTAGTGAACTCAGCTATGAAGGACAGGGTGAGACCCGGTGATTTCTAGGGTCCCTTCCGGCTACTGCACTTCGTGGCGCCAGGAGCTGGTGACAAGGCAGAAGGAAGCCAGGCCCATTCCGGATGGACTTGAAGGTGTTTGCTCTGTGCTCTTGCGGAAGAGCTTGACCGAGGTGTGAGTTAGGGAGGGACTGTGGCTGCTCTGGCTGCACACAATCGGGGCTGAGGTGACTCAGAAGGGAACACGCCATGTGTTAAAATAAGAGTTGGCATTTCTGAGAAGGGAAGTCCAGGAGCCGGCCAGGATGGGATTAGCTGTTGATAAGGGCCCAGCATTGTTCTTAAGTCTCCCCTGAGGTCCGCACCACATCCTAGAAGAGGAGAAGCCAGGTCCCTGGACCCTGATGGGGTTGGGACAAAGTCAAGGCGTTGCTGAGAATGAGGCCCAAGGGGCCGCCTGGGACTGCGACAGGAGGAGGCAGGGGAGTGCTGTGGTGAGGAGTCAAGGCCGTCTGGTCCTAAGCGCCCTGCCCTGTCCCTTGTCCAGGGCCAGAGGAGGGTTTGAGAGGGGACGATGAACATGGACTCTGAAGGCCTAAATAGAACAACCTGAAGCAGCTGTCCAAGCCCAGCGACCCTGAGCACCCCCACCCCTTCCCCGCAGAAGTTCAGACAAGAGCCATGAGCACAGTGTGGGGCGTGGGGAGGGGAGTGCCCTCGGGTTCAAGACTCTTCAGTCTCTGAAAAACAAATGCTTACGGGAACGCGAGGAAACCACTGTTTACATTGTTCAAGTGTTCTAGCAAATGTGTTCTAAAGTGTCTCTGGGGCAGGATGATGAGGGAGGTGAGGCCTGGGCTATGGGAAGTAGAGACGGGGGTGAGGACCCTGCAGAGGCCACGGCGAGGAGGTCGTCTCCCCCTGACTCCTGGGGAGCAGACCCACAGGGAGTGGGTGCAGGCCCTCTCTAGAGCTAAAAGGGAGTGCAAAAGACAGGTCTCAGGGCACCTTGTGGGTGCAGGAAAGGCTCAGATTTCGGCTCCCAAGAAGGGGCCTGTGTGTGTTGGGGTGGGTGGGCAGTGGACACTGGTGACTCTCTGGGGGGTTGGTGTGTGGCAAGTGACAGAAACGTATGAAGCTGGCTCAGCTAAAGAGGAGGTTGAAGCAAGGGTCCCGCAGGACCTGGAGTTACCAGGAGGATGAGAATGGGCGCCAGGAAGCTTCTGGAACAGAGTGGGCTCAGAGTCACTGTCTCAGTCTCCTTCACCCAGGCTGCCTGGTCACCTGTCTCCATTGTCCATCCACTGACCTGGCCTCCTAGTTTGATCACTGTTGCTCAAGGACCTCAAAAGTTCCTTCCCCACGTGGCAACCACAGGCTCTGAGACTCACGAACTTTTACAGACAGAACTCGAAGCAGGCTCACCAGAGGCCCTGAGGCTGAGCCCAGGACTTTAGAGACAGAGAATGTGTTCTATCCAGGCTGGCCAGGATTCCCACCCCTCCCCCACCCCCCGCCCTTATCCCCCACCCCTCCATCTAATGGGCTCGCCAGGTGAGGCAGGTCCATAGCGACCATGTGGGATCCTCCACTTTGGCTGAGCTGTGGGTGGGGGAATTTCTTTTTTAAATTTAATTAAAAAAATATTTTTTAACATCAAAACATTTTGTATTGGGGTATAGCCGATTAATAATGTTGTGATAGTTTCAGGGGAACAGTGAAGGGACTCAGTCATACATATGTATGTATCCATTCTCTCCCAACCCCCATCTGAGGGTGGGGGAAGTTCTTGATCCCAGAAAAGACAGAAACAAGAGAAGATGGGGCCAAGAGGAAGAGCCAAGAAAATCTGAAGCTGGGGATCCAGGTGAGGAGAAGCCCAGGAGAGAGCCGGGAGGGAAGAGAATCCAGGACATACAAACACACCCATGAGTGAACTCTGTGTACTCACAGATGGTGAAGAGTGGTTTGAACTTTTTTTTTAGTTGGAGTATAGTTGATTCACAATACTGTGCCAATCTCGGTTGTACAGCAAAGTGATTCAGTTATACATATATAGACATTTAAAAAATATTCTTTTCCATTACGGTTTATCACAGGATATTAAATTTTTTTTTAATTGGAGGCTAATTACTTTACAATATTGTGGTGGTTTTTGCCATACATTCACATGAATCAGCCATGGGTGTACATGTGTTCCCCATCCTGACCCTTCCTCCCACCTCCCTCCTCATCCCATCCTTTTGCTTTAGAACCTCCCGTAAAAAGAATCTATAACCTGACTGCCACTGATACAGCAAAAAGGTCTGATTCATCAAAGTCATCTTTCTTTATTTCTCTTTCTTTTTCTTTTTAATCTTTTTCTGGCTGCACCAGGTGCCATGCGGGATCTTAGTTCCCCAAGCATGGATTGAACCCCTGCTGCCTGAACTGGAAGCATGGAGTCCTAACCACTGGATCAGCAGAAAAGTCCCCATCAAGGTCATTTTTTGCTCAAGGTAACCTCAGAGAAAGAAGTAGAGAAGTTTCTGTGTGACAATTTTTTTTTTCTTTACAGCCAGGAAGAAATTTCCTGCCTAGAAATGGAAAAGATCAAGAAATGTATACCTGCAAGCATGATCAGTCTTGTCCAGCTCTTTGTTACCTCATGGACTGGAGGCCACCAGGCTCTTCTGTCCATGGAATTTCCCAGGTGAGAATAGGGAATGGTGTTGCCATTTCCTATTCCAAAGAAATGTACATGAGTGTGCAAATCCCAGACCCAAGCAATCAGAAAGCTGCCATGTGTGTGCAGGGCTGTCACTCACAAGTCTCAGGACAGACAACAAGCCTTGCCCCCTTTCTCCATGATAGGCACCCCGATGTTTGGAGCTGGCTGATAGAAGGCAGCTTGCTCCAGTTCTTAGGCCTTGGGCTCTGCTACTAGCATCTAAAAGCCTCATGGTGCAGAGGGGTATTTTCAATATCCTGGTTTCTGTGAGTGAAGCACCCTGCCCGGCTCCACCCTGCCTCTTAAACTTGTAGGAGGTAAGATTCCTTCCCGCTACGTGTTCAGGCAGTCAGCAGGCATTTACCATGCTCAGGAGTCTGTAAAGCATCTTGCTTGAAAGAAACTTCTAGAACTATTAAAAGACAGAGAAAGTGCTAGAAGTTCCCAACACTTGTAGGAGGTTGACTGTCTTAATTTTCTGGAACTTTCCCAATTTTAACACTGAAAAGTCTTGCATCCCAGGAAACCCCTCACACCTGGGCAAACTGAGCCAGTGACTTACTGATGTGGAGGACACGTGGGGAAAGATGCTAAGTCACAGTCAAAAAGCCCAGCTGACTGTTTCTAGCATCACACCCAAGCCTCACACCCGCAGCCTTCCAGAGGCATTTCTTCCCAGAGTGTCCCTAGCCTGCATCGTTCTCAGCACGGGGCTCTACCCTCTTGGAGATGGTTGATTTTTCTCACACCCACACATGCACATACACAAGCAAAAAAAAAAAAAAAAAAACAAACCCAAAAGGCAGGCATTGTTTAAACTTATAGCAGGTTATATTCTAGGAAAAGGTGGTGTAAGTCAAAAAGATAAAAATTGGGTCAATTTTCCCACAGAAACAATACCATGATGAGAAAGCCTGAGCAAGGAAAACTTCTATAAAAAGTTCTATCCTGGCCTTCAACAATTTCTGCAAAC
The DNA here is from genome assembly GCF_016772045.2 of Ovis aries. NCBI lineage: Eukaryota > Metazoa > Chordata > Mammalia > Artiodactyla > Bovidae > Ovis > Ovis aries. Next base: position 57,605,816 of record NC_056056.1, read on the forward strand.
TTCTCTAACTTGCTAAACTTTTCTAAGTATTTCTCTGAGGTAACAAGGAGCAAAGTGTTCTCTTAGAAAAATCAGACCCCAGGATTGATTAACTGGACATCAAATACCTGTACTTTGATGTACATATACCTCAAAGGAAAAAGACAAATCAGTAATTTATCCTTGGACAGAAAGGAGATCAAACAAGTCAATTCTAAAGGAAATCAACCTTGTATATTGATTAGAAGGATTGATGCTGAAGCTGAAGCTCTAATACTTTGGTTCCCTGAGGCGAAGAGCAGACTCATTGGAAAAGACTCTGATGCTGGGAAAGATTTGAAGGCAAATGGAGAAGAGGTGGGCAGAGGATGAGATGGTTAGATAGCATCACTGACTCGATGGACATGAATCTTAGCAAACCCCAGGAGATAGTGAAGGACAGGGAAGCCTGGTGTACTGCAGTCCATGAGGTTCAGAGTCAGACATGACTTATCGACTCAACAATAATAACAACAACTGTTATTTTATTTGTTGAAAGGATCCCTCTGCTCAGGGCTCCCACTGAGCAGTTAGAGGAGTGGTCTTCAACCATGTCCTCAATCAACGGACAGCCATAAAACCTGCTGATGCCTGGGTACCACCCAGAGATGCTGATGAACTAAGTTTGGGTTCCAATGGGTGGTGGATGCACCTGGGGCCAAGAGCGTGCAGCAAGAGAAGGGGAGGAGAAGGAGGGGTGCCTGAGGTCTGGGTCAAGTCCTAGGATCTTGAGTGCTGGAGCTGGAACACTGAGACACCTACTAACTGGAAACAAAACCTTAGTGGTCATTGAAGTCAGTCTTCTCATCTTGGGGAAATAGATCTAGAGGGATGAGGGGATGTCCCTCAGCATTTAGATGTAAAATTAGAACAGGTTTTTAAAAAAATTTTTAATGAAAAAAATTTTTTAAATTTAATTTAAAATTTTTTTAATTTTACAATTTTTAATTAGAGGATGATTGCTTTACAGTGTTGTGTTGGTTTATCCAGACAACAGCGTGAATCAGCCAATACCTATATTCCCTCCCTCTTAAGCCTCCTTCTCACACTCCCAGACCCCCACCATCTCACACCTCTCAGTTGTCACAAAGCACCGGGCTGAGCTCCGTGTGTTGCTACATAAAGCAGCTTCCCGCTAGCTATCTGTTTCACACATGGCAGTGTGTGTGTCAGTGCAGCCCTCTCAGGTCGTCCCCCTCCCTCCTTCCCTCTCTGTGTCCACATGGCTGTTCTTGCGTCCGCTGCTCTATTCCTGCCCTGTAACTGAGTTCATCAGTACCATTTTTTCTAGATTCCATATGTATGCGTTCAGATACTTTATTTGTTTTCTCTTTCTGAGTTACTTCACTCTATATAACAGGCTGTAGAGAACACAGGTACTTTGATGCTTTATCTTTCTTTGTCTTGTTTTGTTTCTTTTCTTATATTTATTTATCTTTATTTGGAGGATAATTGCTTGACAATAGTGTGTTGGTTTCTGCCATGCATCAACATGAATCAGCCATAAGTATATATATATGTCCCCTCTCTCTTGAACCTTCCTCCCACCCCATCGCACCCCTCTAGGCTGTCACAGGCACCAGTTTGAGCTCCCTGCATCAAGCAGCAAATTCCCACTGGCTGTCTATTTCACACGTGGTAATGTATACGTTTCCGGGCTACTCTCTCAGTTCATCGCATCCTCTCCTCTTGCTGTGTCCGCAGGTCTTTCTCTACATCTGCTTCTCTATTCCTGCCCTGAAAATAGGTTCAGCAGTGCCATTTTTCTAGGCTCTATACTATGTGTTAATGAACGATATTTGCTTTTCTCTTTCTGACTTGCTTCACTCTGTAACAGGCTCTAGAGAACATAGGTGTTTTGACATCTTTATACTGCTTTCACACTTCGGTGGCTTTAAAATATGCCTACGTATTCCTTGATGTGCCTCCCTTTAAAAAGTGAAGTTTAATTCCTTTTGAGTGTGGGCGAACTTCATGGCTCATTTCAAGCGAGTACAGCCTGGAGGAACTGACGGTTGGTAACTTTTGAGACCAGATCGTGGGTGCTCCATTTATTGTGTCACTCACTCTGGGGAAGTTTGCTGACGCGCCCGTGAGGACACCCAGGCAGCCTTAAGGAAAGGCCATGTGCTGGCAACAGCGTTGTGGGGGTGGCATCTTGGAAGCTTCCCTGGTGTTTCAGATGGTAAAGAATCTGCTTTTCACTTTCAGCTTGGAAGCAGACCCTCTGGCTCCAAGCAAGCGATCAGATGACTGTGGAGTCTTGGCTCACATCTTGTCCACCCCCTGCTGGGAATCCCTGAGCCAGTACCATTCAGCTAAGTCAGTCCTTAACTCCTGACCCACAGAAATGGTGAGATAATAACGGTGAGTTTTAAGCA